>NW_024070185.1:81934620-82259841 GCF_014754425.2 Oryx dammah | reverse complement strand
TAGAAAGGCAGAGGAACCAGAGATCAAATTGCCAACATCTGCTGGATCATGGAAAAAGCAAGAGAGTTCCAGAAAAACATCTATTTCTGCTTTATTGACTATGCCAAAGCCTTTGACTGTGTGGATCACAATAAACGGTGGAAAATTCTGAAAGAGATGGGAATACCAGACCACCTGACCTGCCTCTTGAGAAATCTGTATGCAGGTCAAGAAGCAACAGTTAGAACTGGACATGGAACAACAGACTGGTTCCAAATAGGAAAAGGAGTACGTCAAGGCTGTATATTGTCACCCTGCTTATTTAACTTCTATGCAGAGTACATCATGAGAAATGCTGGACTGGAAGAAATACAAGCTGGAATCAAGATTGCCGGGAGAAATATCAATAACCTCAGATATGCAGATGATGCCACCCTTATGGCAGAAAGTGAAGAGGAACTAAAAAGCCTCTTGATGAAAGTGAAAGAGGAGAATGAAAAAGTTGGCTTAAAGCTCAACATTCAGAAAACTAAGATCATGGCATCCAGTCCCATCACTTCATGGGAAATAGATGGGGAAACAGTGGAAACAGTGTCAGACTTTATTTTTGGGGGCTCCAAAATCACTGCAGATGGTGATTGCAGCCATGAAATTAAAAGACACTTACTCCTTGGAAGAAAAGTTATGACCAACCTAGATAGCATATTCAAAAGCAGAGACATTACTTTGCCGACTAAGGTCCATCTCGTCAAGGCTATGGTTTTTCCTGTGGTCATGTATGGATGTGAGAGTTGGACTGTGAAGAAGGCTGAGCGCTGAAGAATTGATGCTTTTGAACTGTGGTGTTGGAGAAGACTCTTGAGAGTCCCTTGGACTGCAAGGAGATCCAACCAGTCCATTCTGAAGGAGATCAGTCCTGGCATTTCTTTGGAAGTAATGATGCTAAAGCTGAAGCTCCAGTACTTTGGCCACCTCATGCGAAGAGTTGACTCACTGGAAAAGACTCTGATGTTGGGAGCGATTGGGGGCAGGAGGAGAAGGGGACGACCCAGGATGAGATGGCTGGATGGCATCACGGACTCGATGGACGTGAGTCTGAGTAAACTCCGTGAGTTGGTGATGGACAGGGAGGCCTGGCGTGCTGCGATTCATGGGGTCGCAAAGAGTCGGACATGACTGAGTGACTGAACTGAACTGAACTGAAGGGACTTCTATGTTATATTTTTTGAAGATCCTCATATTGTTCCATCTAGTGGATGAACCAATTAACATTTTTAGTAATTTCATCTGAATTAATTTCTTGATGGGAATTTCTATTCCTAAAAATTTCCCATTTTTACTTTGCTAACCTTCATCCTTGATTATTTCTTGTGTTTGTAGATATCCATCCACTGTTTCTTTTTCAACTGAGTTACAGTTGATTCACATTATATATTTGCTTTGAGATACAACATAGTGATTCAATATTTTAATAGAATATATGCCATTTAAAGATATTACAAAATCATGTCTTTATTTCTCTCTGCTGCATACTATATCCTATTATTTTCCATACATTATACATAGTGATTTTAATCTCTTAACCTTTACCCTCATCTGGCAACACCCACAACCATATCCCCACAGGCATCCACTAGTTTCTGGATTTGTGAATCTCTTTCTGTTTCATAAATAAGTTCATTTGTGTCATATTTTAGATTGAACTTAAATATGATTTCCTATGGCAGTTTTCTGTGTGTTTCTGACAAGCTTGCCTTAGATGAGAATATGTAAATACATTTTCCTGAAAATAGTATAATTTTCAGGCATAATATAATTTCATCACTTCATGGGAAGTAGATGGGGAAACAGTGGAAACAGTGTGAGACTTTATTTTGGGGGGCTCCAAAATCACTGCAGATGGTGATTGCAGCCATGAAATTAAAAGATGCTTACTCCTTAGAACGAAAGTTATGACCAACCTAGATAGCATATTCAAAAGCAGAGACATTACTTTGCCAACAAAGGTCTGTCTAGTCAAGGCTATGGTTTCTCCAGTGGTCATGTATGGATGTGAGTGTTGGACTATGAAGAAAGCTGAGTGCCAAAGAATTGATGCTTTTGAACTGTGGTGTTGGAGAAGACTCTTGAGAGTCCCTTGGACTTCAAGGAGATACAACCAGTCCATTCTGAAGGAGATCAGTCCTGGGTGTTCATTGGAAGGACTGATGTTGAAACTGAAACTCCAATACTTTGGCCACCTAATGCAAAGATTTGACTCATTGGAAAAGGCTCTGATGCTGGGAGGGATTGGGGGCAGGAGGAGAAGGGGACGACCAAGGATGAGATGGCTGGATGGCATCACCAACTCAATGGACATGAGTTTGAGTAAACTCTGGGAGTTGGTGATGGACAGGGAGGCCTGGCGTGCTGTTATTCATGGGGTCACAAAGAGTCGGACATGACTGAGCAACTGAACTGAACTGAATATAATTTCAATCAGAATTTTTTTCCATATTTCATCCAGGAAAGCACAGAATCTTAACCACTGGACTGCAGGGAAGTACCCCTGTGCATTCTTGTTTAAATTAACCTTTATTTCATGTTATAGTAACACTGATATACAATATGTTATTGGTGGCAGGTGAACCGAATATATTTTCCATTTTGTTGTTTTTTAGTCATCATGTCTGACTATATTTGTAGCAGTGTTCCCTTTTCTCCAGGCCCTGTTACACTTGTAAGACATCTATTTGCTTATGCATATGTGTACATAAGTTCTAGGTACATAGAGACATAAATATCCATGTACTTAGATGTATAAATGTTTAGATAACATTGAAATGTAAATTCTAGGTCATAGATATATAAATGTCTATGAACAATGATATATATATATCTAGGTACACAGAAATGTAAATTCTAGGTACATAGATATATAAATATCTATATACATAGAGATATAAATGCCACGGTACATAGAGACATAAATATCTACATAAAAAGAAATATAAATATCTATGTACATATAGACATAAATATCTATATACATACAGATGTAAATATCTGTTATACATACATATAGATGTAGATATCTATATGCACAGACATATAAATATCTATATACACAGAAGATGGTTACACAGTGAACAATGTGAGAGACACCCTTATAAGCAGACAAAATAAGTGATACAGATAGTGGCATTTAGAAAATCATATTATGAGAGAGAAACATAAAGAATTTCAAAGCAAAGAAAACAAATCTAACCAGGACTCATGTAACTAGTTTTAATCTGGTGGCAATAAACCATCAAGTCACAGGAGATTCAGGTGGTGATGGCAAGTTCTGGAAGGGTCAGGTAGTGAAAAGAAGCTAAATGTTTCATTTTTGTTTACAAAGTATACCTTATCAACTTAATGATACATACTTGTTGGTAACCTCCTTAAGTATGTGTCATTCGACACATCTTCATATGCCCTCATCCAAACTGTTTCAGCTCAAATCATTCCAAGCATAACTCCAATTTGTTGCAACTCTGATTAGTCATGTCTTGCTATTTCATAAGAAAGACACATTGTAATTCATTTGTACAGACCAGTGAAAGCTAGGATTTCTGTCTAATGTATATTTTTTTAGGGGCCTTATAAATCATTTAAAATTGCAGCCCTTCTCCCTGCTTCACCCTGTTCTGACATGGGAAAAGCTATGGAAAGAGTGTTTAATATAATCTGAACTCACCAGATATTTCTTTTTTTTTTAATTTAAATTTATTTATTTTAATTGGAAGCTAATTACTTTACAATATTGCATTGGTTTTGCCATACATCAACATGAATCCGCCATGGGTGTACACGTTTCCCAATCCTGAACCCCCCTCCCACCTCCCTCCCCATACCATCCCTCTAGGTCATCCCAGTGCACCAGCCCCAAGCATCCTGCATCCTGCATCGAACCTAGACTGGCGATTCGTTTCTTATATGATATTATACATGTTTCAATGCCATTCTCCCAAATCAGCCCACCCTCTCCCTCTCCCACAGAGTCCAAAAGACTGTTCTATACATCTGTGTCTCTTTTGCTGACTCACACACAGGGTTATCATTACCATCTTTCTAAATTCCATATACATGCATTAGTATACTGTATTGGTGTTTTTCTTTCTGGCTTACTTCACTCTGTATAATCAGCTCCAGTTTCATCCACCTCATTAGAACTGATTCAAATGTATTCTTTTTAATGGCTGAGTAATACTCCATTGTGTATACATACTACAGCTTTCTTATCCATTCATCTGCTGATGGACATCTAGGTTGCTTCTATGCCCTGGCTATTATAAACAGTGCTGCGATGAACATTGGGGTATATGCATCTCTTTCAATTCTGGTTTCCTTGGTGTGTATGCCCAGCAGTGGGATTGCTGGGTCATAACGCAGTTCTATTTCCAGTTTTTTAGGGAATCTCCACACTGTTCTCTATAGTGGCTGTACTAGTTTGTATTCACACCAACAGTGTAAGAGGGTTCCCTTTTTCCCACACCCTCTCCAGCACTTATTGCTTGTAGACTTTTGGATCGCAGCCAATCTGACTGGCGTGAAAAGGTACCTCATTGTGGTTTTGATTTGCATTCTTCTGATAATGAGAGATGTTGAGCATCTTTTCATGTGTTTGTTAGCCATCTGTATGTCTTCTTTGGAGAAATGTCTATTTAGTTCTTTGGCCCATTTTTTGATTGGGTCGTTTATTTTTCTGGAATTGAGCTGCAGGAGTTGCTTGTATATTTTTGAGATTAGTTGTTTGTCAGTTGCTTCATTTGCTATTATTTTTTCCCATTCTGAAGGCTGTCTTTTCACCTTGCTTATAGTTTCTTTTGTTGTGCAGAAGCTTTTAATCTTAATTAGGTCCCATTTGTTTATTTTTGCTTTTATTTCCAGTATTCTGGGAGGTGGGTCATAGAGGATCCTGCTGTGATTTATGTCGGAGAGTGTTTTGCCTATGTTCTCCTCTAAGAGTTTTATAGTTTCTGGTCTTACATTTAGATCTTTAATCCATTTTGAGTTTATTTTTGTGTGCGGTGTTAGAAAGTGTTCTAGTTTCATTCTTTTACAAGTGGTTGACCAGTTTTCCCAGCGCCACTTGTTAAAGAGGTTGTCTTTTCTCCATTGTATATTCTTGGCTCCTTTGTCAAAGATAAGGTGTCCGTAGGTGCGTGGGTTTATCTCTGGGATTTCTATTTTGTTCCAGTGATCTATATTTCTGTCTTTGTGCCAGTACCATACTGTCTTGATGACTGTGGCTTTGTAGTAGAGCCTGAAGTCAGGCAGGTTGATTCCTCCAGTTCCATTCTTCTTTCTCAAGATTGCTTTGGCTATTCGAGGTTTTTTGTATTTCCATACAAATTGTGAAATTATTTGTTCTAGCTCTGTGAAAAATACCGTTGGTAGCTTGATAGGGTTTGCATTCAATCTATAGATTGCTTTGTGTAGTATACTCATTTTCACTATATTGATTCTTCCGATCCATGAACATGGTATATTTCTCCATCTATTAGTGTCCTCTGATTTCTTTCACCAGTGTTTTATAGTTTTCTATATATAGGTCTTTAGTTTCTTTAGGTAGATATATTCCTAAGTATTTTATTCTTTTCATTGCAATGGTGAATGTAGTTGTTTCCTTTAAGGAAACCAGATATTTCTTATTTGGTGTACATGAAAATGTGAGAAGTAGACTTTGATGGATATAAAAAGAAATATTTTGAATGAAGAAACATGATTAGAAATTGGCAGAGTCATTTGACCAGACAGCAATCACAATGGATCAACTCCACCTCCCTCAACCATGAAGACAAGTTTATTTTGGTAATAACATCAGCAACTGAGGAGTTAAAGTGTTAAATCTCTGAAAAATTATTAACAGAAAGTGAAAGTCGCTCAGTTGTGTCCAAATCTTTGTGAACCCATGGATTGTAGCTGGCCAGGTTCCTCTATCCATGGAATTTTCCAGGCAAGAATACTGGAGTGGGTTGCCCTTCCCTTCTACAGAGGACCTTCCCAACCCAAGAATCAAACCTGGGTGTCTTGCATTGCAGGCAGATTCTTTACCATCTGAGCCACTAGGGAAGCCTCAATTAACAGGAAGGCAGAGATGAAATGTTTTCATAGATAGAACACAACTTTCCAAAAGGCTGTAAATTTCAGATAAATGTTTTATTATTTTAAATTTTGAGTGGATTACATATAGGTTTTACAGACTGTTCAAAGTAACATTCTATTCCTTCCTGTAACGAATACATCACCTTTTGATTCATTCACTTGTGACACACTTAACCAGACTTAGTTAAGCCCTACTTACTTAAATCAACTTACTCTATGTTGGAGAGTATTCTAAGCCAATTTGTGCATACCAGCTGAAAATCTGATAAGAAACATTTACTCTTACATTGTTGTTGTTCAGTTGCTATGTTGTGTCTGACTCTTTGTGACCCTGTGGACTGCAGTGCACCAGGATTCCCTGTCCTTCACTATCTCTTGGAGTTTGCTCAAACTCTTGTTCATTGAGTTGGTGATGCCATCTAAACATCTCTTCCTCTGTCACCCACTTTTCCTTTGCCTTCAATCTTTCCCAGCATCAGGGTTTTTTCCCAATGAGTTGGCCCTTTGCTTCAGGTGGCCAACTAATTGGAGTTTCAGGTTCAGCATCAGTTCTTCCAATGAATATTCAGGGTTGATTTCCTTTAGGAATGACTGGTTTGATCTCCTAGGAGTCCAAGGGACTCTCAAGAGTCTTCTTTAGCACCACAATTTGAAAGCATTGATTCTTCAGTGCTCAACCTTCTTTATGGTCCAACTCTCACATCTGAACATGAGTACTGGAAAAACTAGTAGCTTTTACTCTCACATATGTGGTATCAAATTTTTCATTACATATTGCCTGTGACCTTTAGACTCTTGCTTCTTACTTCATGTAATCATGTAGTGTCGTAATTAAATCCACTTTGAAACTAAGCTTATTTTAAAGATGTGGTTTGCCTACCAGTAGCATAGGAGTGTTCTGTTTTCTCTAGCACCTGTTACCCTGGTGTGACATTTCAAAACTCAGAAATTCTTACTTGTTGATATGAAAATCATTTCATTTTAGCATTGTTTGAACAGAGAAGTGAAAAAATCAGGGTGCCTATTTTACCAGGTTTCTTCAGGGAGAAAGTTGAAACTGTTAGAAGGCAAAATGCATGCAGCTGATGGCTTCTTTGGCTCTGATTTTTGCAGGGATTTTCTTATGTATTTTTTTCAAGTGTGACTTTTCATTCATATAACAGCAAATAACAGAATTATAAGAAATTAATTTGAAATGATGGCTTGTTTCTACCCCAAAAATCTGAACATAAAGGAGCCAATGATCTACAAAGATCAGGGGACTAAGCTTGTAAAAATATTTGAAGTTGGCAAATAATAACTAGTGTGCTTGCAATTTCAACAATACATTTTTATTCCGATAAAGAATATCCTTTTCTAGCAGACTTCCAATATGGCTGCCTCCTGCCGGAAGCCTGGGATGATGGAATCAGGGCACTTCCTGTCTGTCTTTACAGGACATGGGGCTGAACTCGAGAAATCCCTGGCTTTTCCCTGGATCCTGACGATCATGAGGCCAGATACTGGTAACAGTTTTGCTTTGCCTGTTGAAGTGTTTAATAACAAAGGTTCTTTCAGTTTCCTGATGTGGGTGATGTGTGGAGCCCAGTGATGATTTCTTCTTTAAGAAATGTACATCCGTAGTTCCCACACGAGGGTGAGCTGCTTGTCCAGTGATGAGAGACCCTGCATGCGTGTGACCTGTGCCTCCTGGGAGAGCAGCTTTAAGCTAGTTTAAACCTGACCAACTTCTATCATACAAGGTAGGTTCAGACCACTTTAAGTCCTGGCCACAGGCTTCCCTGGTGGCTCAGACACTAAAGAATCTGTCTGCAGTGAGGAGGTGCTGCTGCTGCTAAGTCGCTTCAGTCGTGTCCGACTCTGTGCGACCCCATAGATGGCAGCCCACCAGGCTCCCCCGTCCCTGGGATTCTCCAGGCAAGAACACTGGAGTGGATTGCCATTTCCTTCTCCAAAGCATGAAAGTGAAAAATAGAAGTCGCTCAGTCGTGTCTGACTCTTAGCGACCCCATGGACTGCAGCCTACCAGGCTCCTCTGTCCATGGGATTTTCCAGGCAAGAGTACTGGAGTGGGTTGCCATTGCAGTGAGGAGACCTAGATTCAATCCCTGGGTCAGGAAGATCCCCTGGAGAAAGAAATGGCAACCCACTTCAGTATTCTTGCCTGGGAAATCCCATGGACAGAGGAGCCTGGAGGGCTACAGTCCATGGGGTCACAAACAATTGGACATGATTGAACAACTGACACTTTCACTTTTCAAAGTCCTGTCTACATTGATTATGTTTAGATGAGACTGCATGCTTTCTAAGATGAGAACATTTACACCTGATGGTGTTCTCTGTGCAGTAGGACATGGAGACCTGGGTAGAGATCTGGCCTGGCCTCTGTCCTGGAAAACTCCGTGCCTGCCTCTGAATGTCAGTGCTCAGATGTCTGGGGTCTGGAGCTGAGGTGGGCTTCTCTGAGTAAGCGTGCTCTCCTCTGAGTGGGGTTCCATGGCCCTCCCAGGGGTCAGTGGTGCAGTAGGGCTCGTAGTCTTTCTTCTTGCCAGGTTCACCTTCCCTGGGGCTCATGGAGGCTTCTCAGGTGGGCTTCTTGGTCATTATTCCAATTTACCAGTACATTCAGTTTGAGTAGGGAGACATGTGCACCTGATGCATTGGTTCCAGGGTACAGGGATTAGGCCAATGGCCAATGGGCAGCCAATGGCCAGTTTGCTGCTGTGATCTCCTTCCAGTTGGCTCTCCTCTAAAGACAAGTGAGCTGTCCATCATCTTTTAACCAGCTCTTCTGTTTTCTCAACATCTCAGCAGGACAAGAAAGACAGAGCCTGCCACAACCAAGGTAGTATGTTCAACTCTAGCATGAACTCTCAAACCAGCAAAAAGTCACAGACCTGAAGTGAAAACAGGAGAGGCCTGACTTCTCAGTGACAATTGTGAGCAGAGGAGACAGACCCTACACTTCTTTCTAGGGTCTCAGGAGGTCGCAGGGGCCTGGCTTGCTTTCACATTGGGAGCCTGCTGACCATAGCCATGGTGTCCTAACCAAGGGGATGTGTTGACCCCAGGTTTGGGGGTCTGGGGACTGTGTGAATCTCACCCCATCTGCATGGGTCAGGATCATGTGTATGGGGAGGCGTCACATACAAAGCTAAGAAAAAGGGATGAATACATGTGAACTTCATTTGTGTTTAGGAATTAATACCTTATGGTATTCACTTTATACAGACACGTGCCTGTTTGCATCTTTACCCCTTCAAGGTTCACACTTCCTGGGGCTCCTGGAGACTTCTCAGGTGGGCTACCTGGTATTCATTCTAATTTACCAGGACAAGCATGGCGGGAAGGGAGCAGGTTTACCTGGAAAACTGATCACAGGGCACATGGGTCAGACAAAAGGCTAAAGGGCAGCAGGTGAGGTTGTTGCTATGATCTCCTTCCAGTTGGCTGTCCTTGCTCAGCAGAGAACAGACCTGGCCCTCTTCTTCCAGCTTTGCGTCTGGTGTGTTTTCTCAACACCTCAGTGGGGCAAGAAAGGACCAAGCCTGTCAGAACCAAGGTATTGTGTCCAGCATTATCATGACACCTGTAAAAACAGTTAAAATCACATATAACCAAAGGAAAGAGATGAAGACTTCTCTGGGGCAAGTGTGGGGAGTGGAGACTGACCTTACACTTCTTTATACCATCCCAGGTGGTTACAGGGACCCACTCCTGAGGGGCCTAACCCGCAGAAACTGGTGTCCTAACCAAGGGTCATGTGACCCCAGGTGCAGGGTCTGGAGACTGTGTGGGTCTCACTCCATGCACATGGGTCAGGATCCTGTACCTGGGGACACTGTATCTGCTCAGTGTGTCTTGTCCCCTTGGAGATTTCCAATATCAGAATTGAGGGTATTGCCTTGATTAACCTGCAGTCCTTTTTCTTCTGTTCACCTAGTCACATTCACAGGAGGCCAGGCACCTTGAGTGGGTTGTTGCTCTATATTCTACTGAGTGAAAACCTTTGGTAGTGTCATATTAATGTCATAGCATATCACATATCTAATCTGTAGGGTCACCACTGTCTGATGTCCCCTAGACAAACCTCAGGTCATTTAATTTGGCATTTAATTTTTATTTTATATTGGAATCAAGTTGACTTCCATTGTTTTGTTAGTTTTCGTTGTACAGGAGCTTGATTTGATTTTACACAGAGGTAGAGCCAGACATCCTGGAATATGAAGTCAAGTGGGCCTTAGAAAGCATCACTACAAACAAAGCTAGTGGAGGTGATGGAATTCCAGTTGAGCTATTTCAAATCATGAAAGATGATGCTGTGAAAGTGCTGAACTCAATATGCCAGCAAATTTGGAAAACTCAGCAGTGGCCACAGGACTGGAAAAGGTCAGTTTTCATTCCAATCTCAAAGAAAGGCAATGCCAAAGAATGCTCAAACTACCTCACAATTGCACTCATCTCACATGCTAGTAAAGTAATGCTCAAAATTATCCAAGCCAGGCTTCAGCAATACATGAACCATGAACTTCCTGATGTTCAAGCTGGTTTTAGAAAAGGCAGAGGAACCAGAGATCAAATTCCCAACATCTGCTGGATCATCGAAAAAGCAAGAGAGTTCCAGAAAAACATCTATTTCTGTTTTATTGACTATGCCAAAGCCTTTGACTGTGTGGATCACAATAAATTGTGGAAAATTCTGAAAGAAATGGGAATACCAGACCACCTGACCTGCCTCTTGAGAAACCTGTATGCAGATCAGGAAGCAACAGTTAAAACTGGACATGGAACAACAGACTGGTTCCAAATAGGAAAAGGAGTATGTCAAGGCTATAAATTGTCACCCTGCTTATTTAACTTCTATGCAGAGTTCAGTTCAGTTCAGTTGCTCAGTCATGTCCGACTCCCTGCAACCCCATGAACTGCAGCATGCCAGGCCTCACTGTCCATCCCGGAGTTTATTTTTTTTGGATTTTTATTGGATTATTAAAATTTAAAATGATGAGGCAGATAGTTTTAAAAAATATTGGCTTACTAATTTTCTAAAAAATTAATGTTAACTTAATAGTGATGGGTTTTCCAACATAACTTTAAAAGTTAGCAGATTTCAGAATAATTCAATAATGAATTTAGAGTCCTGGAATGATTCATTTTACACTGTTTTGATGAGTCATTATAACTGAGTTAAACTTCTTCATTGAAAACATATGTAATTGAATTTTAAGAGGTCATTTTTTAAATAAAATATTTCTGTTTCTGGGTGTTTTCCTTCATTATTCAGTGTGATTACATTAACCTCAAGGTTGATCCTTTGGAAGATGAGCAAAATTATAATTGATGTCAATCTGTATTCAAACAGGCTGCAATCCCTATCCTCAGATCTTGCTTACCAAAGAGGAATTTAAAATGTTTAGCTGAGTGAGAAGGATATTAAATATTGTTGCATTTCATCCTTTGAATGACATTTTTAGCTTTTTGTGGGACAATATATTAAAGTTATTGATTAATTGAAAACAAACCTAGTTGACCATTAAGACTGGGTAGAATTTGACTTTTGTTGGTAAGCATTATTTGGAATGTAAAACCACTGACTAATTTTTACAATTACTTCATCAAAAGATGGCTATAGTACTTAGATGAGTGTCACATTTAAAAAAATCAATGATTGCTAGTCATTCCTGATATTTTTAATTACCCAGAAAAGCTTTCACTTTGGATCAAAAATAATTCATTCCTTTTCAAAAGCTCTTTTAACATGTGTTTTGGTGACTGACTCCTAGAAACATGTTCTTTTTCACTCAGCAAAGACAGATGGCTAGATAATATATAATAGATAGTCTGTGCAAGGATATTTGTTAATTAAGGTTATTCAAAGATAGAAACATACCATTCCCTTCTCGCAAAGCCAGCTCAAGGGATAAATCTGAGACAGAGAAATGTATTTAATGCTATGTGAGATTTTCTGTACCAGAGTAACATATTAATTCAAAAAAAGCAAACATTTTGATTGGCCCAAATAGCACAATAAGATGTAAAACACGTGAATAAAGAGATAATATGGATAGTTAAGAGAATACACAGGAAACAGATGGTCAAGGTTGAAATTTTAGTTTTGCTTCTCTTAGTTATATGATGGCAGGCAAGACTCTTAGTATTTCTGCCTGTATGTTTGCTCATCTGAAAAATGAAGAAAACTGTCTACCTCATCAGGTTTGTTTGGAGAATTGAGTTTTCACATAACAGAATGCCCCAAAACTTGACTTAGCATGTAGAATACACTATATAACTGCTTTTATTTCATGTGTGCCATGCTGCTCTGTCTTGGTGGTCAAGACCTCTCAAATACTTAACCTGACATTTAAAAATTAATAAATGGCATGTATATATGTATATGTATGTATAACTGAATCACTTATATAATACATATATATTCTTTTTAAATTATTTTTCATTATCCCTCATTACAAGATACTGAGTATAGTTCCCTGTGATATACAGTAGGTCCTTGTTGATTATCTGTTTTATAGTCATGTATATATTTCAATCCCAGACTCCTAATTTATCCCCTTCCTCTACTTTCATAACCATAAGTTTGCTTTCTATGTCTGTGATGCAATTTCTGTTTTGTTAAAAGTCCATTTGTATCATTCTTTTGATTCCACATATAAGCAATATTATATCTGTCTTTGTCCTACTTCACCTAGTATGATAATCCCTAGGTTCATCCATGTTGCTGCAAATGGCTTCATTTCATTATTTTTAATGACTGGGTCATATTCATGTGTGTGTATACATACATACATATGTATTACACACATACATACATATGTATTACATATTCTTCATCCATCTGTAAATGGACATTTAGGTTGTTTCTATAACTTGGCTGTTGTAATTAGTAATGTTACAGGGAACCTCAGGAGTTCATGTGTTTCTTCAAATTATATATTTTTCTGAGTTTTCTCTGGATATATGCCCAGTAGTGGGATTACAGGATCATATGGTAGCTCTATTTTTAGTTTTTTAAGGAACCTCCATACTATTCATTCACTAGGGCTTTCCATGTGGTTCAAGGGTAAAGAATCCACCTGCCAGTGCAGGAGACATGGTTTCAGTCCCTGGGTGGGGAAGATCCCCTGGAGGAGGGCATGGCAACCCATTCCAGTATTTTTGCCTGGAGAATCCCATGGACAGAGGATCCTGGTGTGCTACTGTCCATGGGGTTGAAAAGAGGTGGACTTGACTGAGCAACTAAGCATGTACACACATCTTCAGTATATGCAGGATTATGCTACTCCCTACTACCTCAGGTTTTAGGTAAACATATTTTATCCTGGATGTTGGTGCCTTGTAAATCAACCATACCTTTCTGCATTCCTTCTGTATCAGCATGTAAGAATCAGATTTTTCATTTTCAGGCGCATTCACCAGCTGCCATGTGCAGGAGATGCAAGCTACTTGTTCTCCTAAATGTCAGCATCCAGGCTTGTGAGCAGAGCCAATGGGGTGCTCCTTCCCTGGGCATCGGGATAGTGTGAGTGATGCAGAGTTTCCTGTGATGGGGTTAGAGCCCTAGGGACAGCATCAAGTGCTCCCTGGTGGTGGTTCCAGCCACCGTGGGGGGGTATGTGTGTGGGGGGGTGTAGGGGTGCAGTCCAGTCTGAGGGCAGCATGCAGCAGTAACACCCAGCCACCGGGTGTGGCACTGTCCAGCAGGGAGAACCCAGTGTTGCTCAAAGGGCCCCTCCAGAGGTTTATTGTGAGAATAAAATGTCAGGATGTCTCAGCTACTTAGAACAATGCTGGCACACAGCACAAGTTCCCCAGGACCCACATTTGCTAGAATGTCAGTTGCATGACACCAAGGTAGTTTTATGACCAGCTTTCCTCTTAAATCCCCAATTCCTACAGTAGAACCTGGAACACAACAGTTGCTCAGTGTATATCTGAGAAATTTAAAAAAGGTGTTGTCTTTGTAGTGGTTCATCATCCATCGGCTTCCAGTAAGTTGCCATGGCTGTTTCTCCAGGCTTTTATAATTCTGTGCGTCTCTTTGCTCATTCTGATAAATTTATAGTCTGCTTAAATTAACCAAAGCTACTGTCTGTTATCAGCAAACAAGACTATACATTTTTGGCCACAATAGATCTCAGATTTCCCGTTAATAAAATCCTGGATAATGGACCTGCCCCAGGAGACCTCACATCATGACACAAGGGAGTGTGAAAGATCTTTGTGAATTAAACTCCTGACTTGACTCTGAAATTATTATGCTGTCAGGAGCTCCCAGTTAATTTCAGTTATGTGCCCATGTTTTGAATTTAAAGGGTAATACAGAGGAACCAGAGATCAAATTGCCAACATCTGCTGGATCATGGAAAAAGCAAGAGAGTTCCAGAAAAACATCTATTTCTGCTTTATTGACTATGCCAAAGCCTTTGACTGTGTGGATCACAATAAACGGTGGAAAATTCTGAAAGAGATGGGAATACCAGACCACCTGACCTGCCTCTTGAGAAATCTGTATGCAGGTCAGGAAGCAACAGTTAGAACTGGACATGGAACAACAGACTGGTTCCAAATAGGAAAAGGAGTACGTCAACGCTGTATATTGTCACCCTGCTTATTTAACTTCTATGCAGAGTACATCATGAGAAATGCTGGACTGGAAGAAACACAAGCTGGAATCAAGATTGCCGGGAGAAATATCAATAACCTCAGATATGCAAATGACACCACCCTTATGGCAGAAAGTGAAGAGGAACTAAAAAGCCTCTTGATGAAAGTGAAAGAGGAGAATGAAAAAGTTGGCTTAAAGCTCAACATTCAGAAAACGAAGATCATGGCATTTGGTCCCAACACTTCATGGGAAATAGATGGGGAAACAGTGGAAACAGTGTCAGACTTTATTTTTGGGGACTCCAAAATCACTGCAGATGGTGATTGCAGCCATGAAATTAAAAGACACTTACTCCTTGGAAGAAAAGTTATGACTAACCTAGATAGCATATTGAAAAGCAGAGACATTACTTTGCCAACAAAGGTCCATCTAGCCAAGGCTATGGTTTTTTCAGTGGTCATGTATGGATGTGAGAGTTGGACTGTGAAGAAGGCTGAGCACTGAAGAATTGATGCGTTTTAACTGTGGTATTGGAGAAGACTCTTGAGAGTCCCTTGGACTGCAAGGAGATCCAACCAGTCCATTCTAAAGGAAATCAGTCCTGGGATTTCTTTGGAAGGAATGATGCTAACGCTGAAAATCCAGTACTTTGGCCACCTCATGCGAAGAGTTGACTCATTGGCAAAGGCTCTGATGCTGGGAGGGATTGGGGGCAGGAGGAGAAGGGGACGACAGAGGATGAGATGGCTGGATGGCATCAGTCTCAATGAATGTGAATCTGAGTGAACTCCAGGAGTTGGTGATGGACAGGGAGTCCTGGTGTGCTGTGATCCATGGGGTCGCAAAGAGTCAGACACGATTGAGTGACTGAACTGAACTGAACTGAACTGAACTGAACAGAACATTCTCCTGTCTACAGTTGTTCAGCAGTGAGTTGTAATTTTGGAGTTCTCACAGGAGAAGATGAGTGAGACACCTTAGGTGGTGGTGGTTTAGTCACTAAGTCATGTCATGACTGAGAGAGTGAACTGAGCTGAACTGAACTGATTCCATATTCCAAGGCCAAATTTGCCTGTTACTCCAGGTGTTTCTTGATCCTACTTTTGCATTCCAGTCCCCTATAATGAAAAGGGCATCTTTTTTGGGTGTTAGTTCTAAAAGGTCTTGTAGGTCTTCATAGAACCGTAGAACTTGAGCTTCTTCAGCGTTACTGGTTGGGACATAGGCTTGGGTCACCATGATATTGAATGGTGTGCCTTGGAAACGAACAGAGATCATTCCGTCGTTTTTGAGATTGCATCCAAGTACTGCATTTCAGACTCTTTTGTTGACCATGATGGCTACTCCATTTCTTCTAAGGGATTCCTGCCCACAGTAGTAGATATAATGGTCATATGAGTTAAATTCACCCATTTTCATCCATTTTAGTTTGCTGATTCCTAGAATGTCAATGTTCACTCTTGCCATCTCCTGTTTGACCACTTCCAATTTGCCTTGGTTCATGGACCTAACATTCCAGGTTCCCATGCAATATTGCTCTTTACAATGAGGAGCAACTCCACGTCCAAGGAGTGGCGGCTGCATGGGCGCAGGAGGGCCAAGAGGAGCTACTCCACCTTCAAGGTCAAGAGGGGCGACCTTGTCCAAGATAAGGAGCAGCAGCTGTGTTTTGGTGGAGCAGCTGTGAAGAGATATCCTATGTCCAAGGTAAGAGAAACCCAAGTGAGACAGTAGGTATTGTGAGAGGGCATCAGAGAGCAGACATATTGAAAAAAATGATCACAGAAAACTAGCCAATCTGATCACATGGACCACAGCCTTGTCTAACTCAATGAAACTAAGCCATGCGGTGTGGGGCTACCCAAGACGGATGGATCATGGCAAACCACTTCAGTATTCTTGCCTTGAGAACCCCATGAACAGTATGAAAAGGCAAAATGATAGGATACTGAAAGAGGAGCTCCCCAGGTTGCTAGGTGCCCAATATGCTACAGGATATCAGTGGAGAAATAACTCCAGAAAGAATGAAGGGATGGAGCCAAAGCAAAAACAATACCCAGTTGTGGATGTAACTGGTGATAGAAGCAAGGTCTAAAGCTGTAAAGAGCAATATTGCATAGGAACCTGGAATGTTAGGTCCTTTTCATCAGGACCAAGCAAAACATGTTTCTTTCCTTCCCTGCGGCACTATATCTTCTTCACATAGGTTTATTCTGATATAACATAGGAGACTGTAAAAAAGCATTTCACCTTCCTAGTTACAACATAAATCTTAAAAAGTTGTATTGTAACTTAAGAATCCATTTCCAGGCTGTTTTCCTTTGGAATCTAAAGGATATTGTGGCCACGGAGTGGGGGGGTGGGTAGGTGGGTAGGTGGGTGGGTGGGTGTCGGTGAGTGTGTGTCAGGGTGGAGGCATAGAACAGGCAGAAAGAAAACCACCTCTTCCTTGTGCGTGGATTCATAAGTCAAGGTCACCCAACTTTGGAGAACACAGCGTAAAGGGAATCACAAGGTGGAATATTGCAATTAGCATCTCCCATTCTGAAGTGGCTTTGGTTCCAGGTCACAACAATGAAATGTAAGGGTCCTTGCTGTGGTCACCAAGAAGCTTAGTCCCCAGTAGCCATATCTTGCTTTTCTTACAGAAGTTTAACTTTATTATAACACAAAAGAGGAAACAATGCAGATGTCATTCATCAGATAAATAAACTGTAATACATCCATATAATGATACAGTACTTGGCAATGAAAACGAAAAGATCATTGAAGCCCTCAATCTGCATGAATCTCCAAAGAATTATTCTGAGTGAAAAAAAGCCAAACGTTACATACCGTATTGTTTGCATTTAAACAGCATCTGTGAAGTGAGGAAATTACAGAAATGGAGATAAGGATGAATGAGGTAGCAGGAGGGACAGGAGGAAAGCAGGTATAGCTGTTAAAAGGCAGGCAAGGAACAAGGTCTTTGTGGGCACTGAAATGTTCTGTATGTGACTGTATGGTGGCGCTAGTGGTAAAGAAACTGCTTGCCAATGCAGGAGACATAAGAAACACAGGTTCCATCCCTGTGTTGGCAAGATCCACTGGAGAAGTGCCAGGCAACCCATTTCAATATCCTTACCTGGAGAATCCCATGGACAGAGGAGCCTGGCGGGCTGCAGTCCATAGGGTCACAGGGTCAGACATGACTGAAGTGACTTAGCATGTGACTGTATCAGGGTCAATATGCTAGTTACTATGTTTAACTACAGTTTAACATGGGTGTTATTATGAGGGAAATTGGGTAAAGGGTATACAGAATCTCTGTATTATTTCAACTGTCCAATTTCAACAATTATCCACAAATACAAAGATTAATAAAAGAAGTTCTCCACATCAGCTGCTTCATCCACACACTTCTGTACTCTGCACAACCTCATGCAGATGTGTATTTTCTTAATTTGTATAATTTTCTCAGAGTTGATAGCTTAAGGTGCTCAGGGCTGCTGGATTTGTGGTCTCTGAAGAAGATTTAACTCTGGGACCAAAGATGCATTTCAGTCACTCAGAGCTTTGTTCAGATTTTTATTTAAAGTGAAAGTAATAGAAGAAGTTTCTGACATAGACATCAAACGGGAGTAGAAGAGCACCCACCCTCACTAGTTAAACAGGGCATTATATACTTCTCAACCGACTGCTGCAAACAGATAAAAAGAATACCTCAGGGTTGTAAAAGTTCCACCAGACTCTTCCCCAAGGTATACCTCCTGAGATAACTTTGGCACAACATTAGCCAGAAGAACTGGTTCCGAGCAATGTCTTTGGGCAAGATACACTGATGATATGTAATCATGGGTACAAGTCTTGAGAAACAGATTCTCAGGCAAGATTTGTTACCATTATAATTATTAATACAGAGCCTAAGAAAAACATTTCCATGAGTAAGAGATTGTGCTGTGTGATCATTAGCTCATAAAGAAAGGCAAGAGACATTGTTGCACAAGGCTTAAGGAAAGCATGGGCGAGAATGTTCACCTCCTCCTTAAAGGGCCTTGGACTGCCTGCCTAAGCTTTAACTCTTTCAGAGCTGAGTGGCATATTCAGTTTATTACCATTTTGGATAACTGTTTCTTGAACAGAACCAAGATCTGGGGCCATTCTTTTATCACCAATAACCCAGCAGCCAGTTCTCAACAGTTAAGATAGTCATATAGACCGACGTGAACGTCAGTGCAGGTGTGTCCAGCCCCAGCTGGCGCCGTGTGGGCGCTCAGTCTTGTTCGGCTCTTCACAACCCCATTGACTGTAGCCCGCCAGGTTCCTCTGTCCATGGGATTCTCCAGGCAAGTATACTGCAGTGGGATACCATTTCCTTTTCCAGGGGAGCTTCCGGACCCAGGGATTGAACCTGCATTTCTTGACTCTCCTTCATTGGCAGACGGGTTCTTTACCACTGAGCCACCCGGGAAGCCCCTCAGCTACCTGACTTTCCCTAACTGTCTCCAGACCCCTCCAACCAGCCTCCAGCTCCGTCCAGTCAGGACCATCTGACGACCCAGTACAGGAGGGCCTCTTAACGAGGCTACACACCCAGAAGACGTCTTTCTACCTGAACCCCCAAACCGCTTTTCTGCCACAAGACGAAACTGAGCACAGGAGGTCAGGGTGTCCGGTGGGGACCTGGCGGGCGGCTCTGGAGCAGAAGGACCCGAGGCTCAGGCTGGGCCTCTCGATCCCCGTGAGGGGCCCAGTCCTCTGGCCAATGTCCCCTGCACTCCCTCCTTCTCGGACCGCTTCCAAATTCATCACCAAATTCGTCACCAAGTTGGTTCTGTTCAACGCAAAACAAACAGGTGAAGCACGGAGAGCGGTTACTCACAGAGAGAGGACAAGAGGGTATGACAGTCTTAAAAGACGCCTCAGCAAAGTCCAAGGACGGACGGGAAAGAGGCGGTGGACGACTGACCTGGCCTGCGTGGACGTGGGGACGCAGGGCACGGAGG
Organism: Oryx dammah; assembly: GCF_014754425.2. Classification (NCBI taxonomy): domain Eukaryota; kingdom Metazoa; phylum Chordata; class Mammalia; order Artiodactyla; family Bovidae; genus Oryx; species Oryx dammah. The sequence continues at coordinate 82,240,128 of NW_024070185.1, read as the reverse complement.
GCGTGGACGTGGGGACGTGGAGTGAAGGAAATGAGGGGGGCGTGGTGAACCAGGGCGCATAGGCAGCTGGGGGAGGGCCGGAATCTTGACCATAAAAAGGTACCTAGCGGTTCTTGTGCACAGGTACACCTAGGCAAGGAGGAGGATAGTGATGAACGCTGTATAGGGGAGAGAATCCATTAGTGTGGGTTTAGGGAGAAGGACTGGACCACGTTCTAGAAACCGAGGCTTCATGGAAGGAGAAGGGAGCAGACTGGGGAAGTGGACTGGAGGCTAGTTTCAGTGGAGATGAAATAGGAATTAGGTTTAATTAAAGAAGATAGAAGGAGGGCCTTGAGACTGAGTGAACCCACAGGGATGATGGACTTAACATTCATAGTGTTTCTTGATCACGTTAAAACTCACTTCAAATTCTGCCTCTTCTTTACCTTGATATCCAACTCATTTGAAAAAGAAAAAGAAAAAAAAAAGAACTCCCTTGAGGGACAATTTACATGCTATCAAATGAATGGGCCCATTTAAAATGTACAGTGTGATGAGTTTAGAAAAACATATATGTTTTTGTTGCCGGCAACCAGCCAATATCTCCATCAGCCAAATGACCTCGGGGCTCCTCTCAGGGCTTGCATCTCGTCCTAGGCTTTGTTGAGGTTATTTTTGCCTGTTCAAGAACTTCACATACATGGGAATAGACAGTCTAGGTGTACGATTTCTTTCAGATTTATCAACATTGTTCTTTTTTTAATCCGAGTAGCATTCCATTGCATGCGATGTAACAGGATTTGTTTATCTAGTCACCTACTGTTGCGTTGTTTCTTCACAGGTACTGTTTTGAATAAAGCTGCCAAGAACACTCCTTGTACAAGTCTCATGGATGCATAGTTTTATGTAGTTAGGATAAATACCTAGTGGTATTGCTGGATCTGATGGTATTTACACGCTTAATTTATGAGACTGCAGATGGTGTTCCCGATAAAATGTTCTATCTGCACCCCAAAAATCAACACAAGAATTCCAGTCATTGCCCCCTCCCAGCCTTGCCAGCACTTGGTGTTGTCAGAATTTTCCATCTTATGATTCTCGTGAGCAACCATCTCCTTTGAAATAAAGACTAGGGTCATTTTTGGAGGATTACATGCAGGATGAAGAGAGGGTCACTGCAGTTAAGGACTGGGTCCTACAAACACCCAGCTCCACACACCACTCCAGGAGACCTACGGAGAAGGAAATGGCAATCCACTCCAGTGTTCTTGCCTGGAGAATCCCAGGGATGGAGGGGCCTGGTGGGCTGCCGTCTATGGGGTCGCACAGAGTCGGACACGACTGAAGTGACTTAGCAGAGCAGGGCTCCCTTCCCTGAGTTCAATTTGCTCACAAAACTCAAGGAACACTACTTATGTTTACTGTTCAGTTCAGTTCAGTCGTGTCCGACTCTTGGCGACCCCATGAATCGCAGCACGCCAGGCCTCCCTGTCCATCACCAACTCCCGGAGTTCACTCAGATTCACGTCCATCGAGTCCGTGATGCCATCCAGCCATCTCATCCTCGGTCGTCCCCTTCTCCTCCTGCCCCCAATCCCTCCCAGCATCAGAGTCTTTTCCAATGAGTCAACTCTTCACATGAGGTGTTTACTGATTTGTTACCTAATACAGGAAAGGATGAAGTTAAAGGATACACACCAACAATCAGATGATGAGGCACAGAGGGCGAGGTCTGGGAGTGTCTGGGAGACAGGAGTATCTGCTCTGTGGAGCTGGGACTGTCCCCATGCTCCTGGAAGCTCTCTGAACCCAATAGTTCGTGAGTTTTGATGGAGGCTTCATCATGTAGGCCCAGTCAGGATCCATCACAAACTCAGTCTCCAGCCTCTGCCCTCCTGCTGTATTCTAAGCCTGTAATCCTGGCTCAGTAATTTTGGTGACAGAGCCCCTGTTCTGAAGCCATCCAGGAAGAGACATGCTCCCAGCACCCAGGAAACCCCATGGGACTGAGGGATTCTGGGCTGGGCCCTGAAGCAGACACACTTCTGTCCCCTGGGTCACAGCTGTGTGACCACAGCCAGGTGGGAGGTGGGGCGGCAGGCAGGGGGCTGGAAAGTGGAACCGTGGGCAGCTCAGGTGGAGTTCTGCAAACAGACCCTGGGCAGAATTCGAGGGAAGGGTCCCAGGAGCAGGGGTGGGCCTGCCTGCAGGCACCCTGAGGAGGGTTTGGAAGTTGGGGAGGCGGATCTGCGGGTTGTGGCAGCAGAGATTACAAAGTAGCCCAGGTGGCCTTGGGCAGGAGTGGGCACTCCTTGTCCCCAGAAAGGCGTTCACATCCTCCTATTGTGGATGGGCGTGGACACTGGGAGGTCAGCACGTTTCTGCAGTTCTAAATACAGTGTGAGTCAGCGTCCTGCTAAGAGGGGGCGGCAGTTTTCAGGGGCGGGGGAAACAGCTCAGTGGATCCGTCAGGGTTAGGATCTTCCCTGAGGGGGTGGGAATGAACTTGAGCAAAGGAAACATCCTGGTGGGTGGGTAGGTGGGGGCGTGGGGGCGCAGCTCCAGAAATGGGAGGGGAACTGGAAGCAAAAAGTCGGGTCAGTCTGAGCTTCTCGGTCCACTGCATGGTCCTCCCTCTTCTCCACTGCTGAGACCGCTCGGCATAGAATTCCCAGAGCCCAGACCGGGTCCTCCCTTTTCCTCATCTCCTTCCCCCTCCCCCGATCTTCTAGTGGGTCCCAGATGACAAGATAAAGTTGTTGACTGCCCAATTCTGAGGTGTGCCTCTTACAGGATGGGGCGGGAGAGGGGTTGCTGCGGACACCCTGCTTCTTGTCAGCAGACACCCTCAGGCCACTGGGACAGAAAGAAGGATGTAGCTACACACAGGAGTCGGGTGCTGGCCATTTCTTGGGGCTCCTTGAGCCATGGCATCTGCCTGACTGTGTATCTTCTAGGCACCAATGACCCCTGCACCCGCCCTGCTGAGAATCAGAGCTTCTTCCAGGTGTCACCTGCTGGCCCCTAGGAGCCTGCCTGTGGCCTGAAGCATTGAGCTGGAGTATCACTAGTGAACATCTACTCTCTTCAGACATCACAGTGTGTTCTCTGTGTAGTTCTCCCTTTCAAATTTCTTATCTATGATATAGACACAATTTATCACATTTTCTAGAGGGTAAGATGGAAGCTCAGAGACTTGTGTAATTCACACAGGATTTTACTAGTGTTACAAACCAAAATGCTGTGCTGTGTGCTTAGCCATGTTCGACGCTTTGCCAGCCTATGGACTGTAGCCCGCCAGGCTCCTCTATCCATGAGGCTCCTCTATCCATGAGGCTCCTCTATCCAGACAAGAATACTGGAGTGAGTTGCTATGCCCTCCTCCAGGGATCTTCGAAACCCAGGGATTGAAACTTATGTCTCCTGCTTTGGCAGGCAGGTTCTTTACTACTTGTGCCACCTGGGAAACCCCATAATAATACCTTACCTACTATTATTTTCCCCCATCATTGTATTCTTTGTATGGTAGCTATGATTTACATGAGCTACAATTTGCAGAGATTTATAAGATCTCATGGCTTACTAAAAACTTAGCATGAACCAGGTATTATAATATAGATATAAACTTACTAGTTAACAAACAGTTGGAATACCTCAAAGTTTCTTGTTCAGGTGGTTAAGACTTGCTATCTGTAAGGTAGCAAGGCTGAAGGAATATTCTCAGCAGTTTGATTTAAAACTGCCATTTTCCCCCCTCTTTATTTCCTAAGACTTGCCTGCTTAATTAGACTTAGCCTCAGCATCTAGAGGCTTGTATTCATATTCTGGTTTACATACTTGCAAGACAAAGGCAATTGTTAGCTTTTCAAAGAACAGTTCTGTCACCTAAAGTTACCAAAATCAGTGGCAAGATTTTTAATAAAACTGAATTTTAATTTACAAAGTTCTATGTTTTATAACTTTAGAGTTTTAATTCATCATGTCTTCATGGTTTGTATAAGGCATTTAGCAAAGACTTTTCTAAGTTTATAAATTAAACCCAAGCAAAAGCACTACTTTTTTAAAAAAATTAACCTTTGCATGTTAATTCCCAGTTTACTTATTCTGTATAACTCAGGTAACTTGGTATCCTCAGCATGTTTAGTTAATATTTCTTTAGTGGCAATCTATATGCCTTGTCTTTCCCACAATATAATCAAATAAGAGCTGTAACCACCTTATATAAACTTCATTTAAATATAGCAATTTGTATACATTTATCTAAATTCAACCAACTCTATAGCTTCAACTTTAGTTTTCATAAGCATCCAGTCAACAAGCTTTGATCTTAAGAGAGTTTAGAAGGCTTTTTTTGTTGTTGTTCCCTGTCTTATTTTACTTACTTTTATACAAAAGGCTCTCCTATCTCCAGAGTCAGGTAAAGCCCAGAAGTCAGGCCCCTTGGCCTAACTGTCCCAAAATTATTGGTCAGATGCTGCTGCTAAGTCGCTTCAGTCGTGTCTGACTCTGTGCGACCCCATAGACGGCAGCCCACCAGGCTCCCCCGTCCCTGGGATTCTCCAGGCAAGAACACTGGAGTGGGTTGCCGTTTCCTTCTCCAATGCATGAAAGTGAAAAGTGAAAGTGAAGTTGCTCAGTCGTGTCTGACTCTTCACAACCCCATGGACTGGAGCCCACCAGGCTCCTCCGTCTTCAGTGTAAAGTTTAGTAGCCCCTTAAATAGATAATTTAAAACTGGGGTAAATAGAATAGACTTGTTTAGCTTTTAATGTTAGAGACCAGTAGGGGTCCCTCATGGTTCATTTATTTTGTTATTCAGTGGCTCAGTCCTGACTGACTCCTTGTGACCTCATGGATTACAGAATGCCAGGCTTCCCTGTCCTTCACTATCTCCCAGAGTTTGCTCAAACTCATATCTACTGAGTGGGTGATCCCATCCAACAATCTCATCCTTTGTCACCCCCTTCTCCTCCTACCCTCAATCTTTCCCAGCATCCAGGTCTTTTCAGGATGTGTGATGCAGTAAGCAGCAGTGAGCAGTAAGTAGCTGGAAGCAAGGTCTTTGTTTCCCAGACTGGGAGTCCTAACCACTGGACCATAGGAGCCAGCAGTTAGGGTTAAGGCCCCTAGTCTTGCCTGTCCAGTCAAGAATGAATTCAGGCAAGGGGGCAGAAGGTAGACAGTAAAGAAAATTATATGCAGAAAGGTGCAAGGATGAGCTCAGAAAGAGTCTCACCTTTGGGAAGTTTAAATCGTTTATTAGGGGGCAGTTTCTGGGTCTTTGTCTTCCCTCTGGCCAATAATCTTTGCTTTGTCTCCCTCCAGCCCCTGGTTAATTTGTCTCAGGACGTTCCCCTGGGGTGTGCACACACACCTTAGCCAAGGCGGATCTCAAAGTGAAGGTTTCTGGGAGGAGCAAGACTCATTATGACCTGGCATTATCCTTGACTCCAGGGAGCCTTTCTGTACTTGTGTAGTGTCTCCCTTATCCTAAAAAGGGGGAAGCAGAGATCCTTTAATCTTTTACTCAGTCAGGGTTTTGCCTCTTTTTGTCCTTGCCATGATTATTTCCTTGAGATGTTTACAAGAAACAAAGACAGGTTATTTACCCTGATTCTGCTGTTACTTCCATCTTAAGAACACACGGGAGGCTGCTTATAAATTCTTCAACTGGACCCCATCTAGCTCTTGCTTCAGGAAATGCAAAGAGGAGGCTGGATGATTGCAAATGTCCAACCTAGAGCCACTCTATCTCCTACTTCAAGTTGGGTCCTGGCATCAGGTGGCCAAAGTACTGGAGCTTCAGCTTTAGCATCAGTCCTTCCAATGAGTGTTCAGGGTTGATTTCCTTTAGGATTGACTGGTTGGATCTCCTTGCAGTCTAAGGGACTCTTGAGTCTTCTCCAACACCATAGTTCAAAAGCATCAATTTTTCTGTGCTCAGTCTTCTTTATGGTTCAACTCTCACATGCATATATGACTACTGGAAAAACCATAGTTTTGACTAAACAGACTTTTGTCGGCAAAGTGCTGTGTCTACTTTTTAATATACTGTCTAGGTTGCTCATAGCTTTTCTTCCAAGGAGCAAGCATCTTTTAATTTCATGGCTCAGGTCACCATCTGCAGTGATTTTGGAGCCCAAGAAAATAAAGTCTGTCACTGTTTCTCCATCTATTTGCAATGAAGTGATGGGACCCAATGCCATGACCTTAGTTTTTTGAATGTTGAGTTTTAAACCAGCTTTTTCACTCTCTCACTTTCTTCAAGAGGCTTTTAATTCCTCTTTGATTTGTGCCTTTAGGGTGGTATCATCTGCATATCTGAGGTTATTGATATTTCTCCCGGCAATCTTGATTCCAGCTTGAGCCTCATCTAGCCCAGCATTTTGCATGTTGTACTCTGCAAAATAAGTTGAATACGCAGGATGACAATATATGCCTTGATGTACTCCTTTCCCAATTTGGAACCAGTCCGTTTTTTCATGTCCAGTTCTAACTGTTGCTTCTTGACCTGCATAAATGTTTTGCAGGAGGCAGGTAAGGTGGTCTGGTATTCCCATCTCTTGAATAATTTTCCATAGTTTGCTGTGATCCACAGTCGAAGGCTTTAGTGTAGTCAATGAAGCAGAAGTAGATGTTTTTCTGGACTTGCTTTTTCTATGATCCAGCGGATGTTGGAAGTTTGATCTCTGATTCCTCTGTCTTTTCTAAATCCAGCTTGTTCACCTGGAAGTTCTGGGTTATGAACTGTTGAAGCCTAGCTCTAAGGATTTTGAGTACTACCTTGCTATTTTATGTGAAATGAGTGCAATTGTGTGGTAGTTTGAACATTCTTTGGTGTTGGGATTGGGGTTCTTTGGGATTGGGCTTCCCTGGTGGCTCAGCTGATAAACACTCTGCCTGCAATGCAGGAGACCTGGGTTCAATCACTGGGTGGGGAAGATCCCCTGGAGAAGGAAATGGCAATGCACTCTAGTATCTTGCCTGGATAATTCTATGGACAGAGTAGTCTGGCAGGTTACAGTCCATAGCATTGAAAAGAGCTGGACACGACTGAGTGTCACTTTCTTTGGGACTGGAATGAAAACTGACCTTTGCCAGTAGTATGTGAAGTGAAGTGAAGTGAAGTGAAGTGAAAGTCACTCGGTTGTGTCCAACTCTTGCAAACCCATGGACTATACAGTCCATGGGATTTTCCAGGCCAGAATATTGGAGTGGGTAGCCATTCCCTTCTCCAGGGGATCTTCCCAACCCAGGTCTCCTGCACTGCAAGCTGATTCTTTACCAGCTGAGCCACCAGGGAAGCCCATCCCGTAGTGTAGTAGTGTCAAATCTTGTTTAATCTTGTAAATGCCTATTTTATTTATCCCATTCTAAATAACCATCCAAACCATTTTTTATTCATTTTAAGTAACTCCTTAAAAATTTTTTTTTACCTCATTGAAATAATAGCCAGACTTTTTCCTCCAAGTTTTTTGTTGATATTTTTAGTTGCTCTTATTAGCATCTGTAAGGCCCATTAAGGGGAAGGCCGCAATAAAGCTTCCTAAACTAATTTTTCTCTGTCAAAAAAAAGTTAATTTGACTTTTTCTTTATCAATTCAGTTCAGTCGCTCAGTCGTGTCCAACTCTTTGTGACCCCATGGACTACAGCACGCCAGGCCTCCCTGTTCATCACCAACTCCTGGAGTTTACTCAGACTCATGTCCATTGAGTCGGTGATGCCATCCAACCATCTCATCCTCTGCTGTCCCCTTCTCCTCCTGCCTTCAATCTTTCCCAGAATCAGGGTCTTTTCCAGTGAATCAGTTCTTTGCATCAGATGGCCAAAGTATTGAATTTTCAGCTTCAGCCTCAGTCCTTCCAGTGAATATTCAGGACTGATTTCCTTTAGGATGGACTGGTTGGATCTTCTTGCAGTCCAAGGGACACTCAAGAGTCTTCTCCACTACAGTTCAAAAGCATCAGTTCTTTGGCACTCAGCTTTCTTTATAGCCTAACTCTCACATCCATATATGACTACTGGAAAAACCATAGCTTTGACTAGATGGACCTTTGTTGGCAAAGTAACGTCTCTGCTTTTTAATATGCTTTCTAGGTTGGTTACAGCTTTTCTTTTCATGAATATAACCATGGGTTGGGGGCATTACATGACCATTTTTTCCCTCAGTGCTAGAAATGGTCATTCCCAGGTCTTGAGGAGATTTCTTTAACAGGCCACTCAATGTGCTATTACTGGACTAGGCCATAAAACAGTATTCAAAATTCTCTGGACTGCCTGTAGTTACTAGTCTCTTGCGGTCCAGAAAAATATTGCCTTTTGTTGTTTCTTCCCCTATCTAGAATTATACCATTATAATCAGTGATCTTATATGGAACTGCATTTCTGATCAACTGCTTTAAATCACCTAGTCATCATTATTGTTGCTGGGAGGACTGGTTACACACTGAGTACAGTAAGAGACAATCTTATAAAATAGACAAGATATAAGTAATGAAGCTAATAACACTAACAAAGTCATAGCGTAACAGGGAGACAAATGCACAAACAATTGGGAAACAAAGGAGAAATTAAGCAATGATTAGTATAAATAGTTGTAATCCAGTTGCAGTAAATCATGAAGTCCGTGGGAGCCAGTTGAAGAAGCTAAACTCTAACAGAATCAGGTACGGAGAGAACAAAGATGTTTTATCTCTGTTTACAGGGGAATATTTTAACACCTTGTTGTAGGTCACAGCATAAGAGAAAATGAAGATTCAAGCTAGTATATTTTCTAAAGTCATGAAGTTAGAAATCATATTTATTAGTAAATTCAGTCCCATGTAAATGAACTTTGACTCTTAATGGCATGCCTATATTAATTAGATCAACAAACTGAAACAATATTAGTATCAACTTAATATTGAATATTTCCCAGTTCACATGAACCTGAAAGTTATTTTGGTCAAGCTTTGGTTTTTAAGGGTAAGTTTAGAAGGCTTTTTGTTTCTGTTCCCTGTCTATTTTACCTCAGTTCAGTTCAGTTCAGTTCAGTCGCTCAATCTTTGCGACCCCATGAGTCGCAGCACGCCAGGCCTCCCTGTCCATCACCAACTCCCAGAGTTCACTCAGACTCGCATCCATCGAGTCCGTGATGCCATCCAGCCATCTCATCCTTGGTCGTCCCCTTTTCCTCCTGCCCCCATCCCTCCCAGCATCAAAGTCTTTTCCAATGAGTCAACTCTTCACATGAGGTGGCCAAAGTACTGGAGTTTCAGCTTTAGCATTATTCCTTCCAAAGAACAACCAGGGTTGATCTCCTTCAGCATGGACGGGTTGGATCTCCTTGCAGTCCAAGGGACTCTCAAGAGTCTTCTCCAACACCTACTTTTATATAAAAGGCTCTGGGATCTCCAGAGTTGGGTAGAGACAAGGAAGTCAGGCCCTTTTTCCTTCTGGGAAGATTGTTGTTGTTGCTTAGTCACTCAGTCATGTCAAACTCTTTGGGACCCCATGGACTACAGCATGCCAGACTTCCCTGTCCTTCACCATCTTCCAGAGCCTCCTCAGACCCATGTCCATTGAGTAGAGATGCCATCCAGTCATCTTGTCCTCTGTCATCCCCTTCTACCTCTGCCTTCAATCTTTCCCAGCATCAGGGTCTTTTCCAGTGAGTCAGCTCTTCCCATTAAGTGGCTAAAGTATTGGAGTTTCAGTTTCAGCATCAGTCCTTGTAATGAATATTCATGATTGTTTTCCTTTAGGATTGACTGGTTTGATCTCCTTGCAGTCCAAGGGACTCTCAAGAGTCTTCTCCAACACCATAGCTCAAAAGCATCAATTCTTTGGCACTCAGCCTTCTTTATGGTCCAACTGTCACATCCATACATGACTACTGGAAAAACCATAGCTTTGACTAGATGGATCTTTGTTGGCAAAGTAATATCTGTGCTTTTTAATATGCTGTCTAGGTTTGTCTTAGCTTTTCTCCCAAGGAGGGATTGTCTTCTAATTTCATGGCTGCAGTCACCATCTGCAGTGATTTTGGAGCCCCCCAAAAAGAAAAATTGTCACTTTTCCCATTGTTTTCCCATCTCTTTGCTGTGAAGTGATGGGATCAGATGCCATGATGCTGCTGCTGCTGCTAAGTTGCTTTAGTCGTGTCCGACTCTGTGCAACCCCATAAACGGTAGCCCACCAGGCTCCCCCATCCCTGGGATTCTCCAGCCAAGAACACTGGAGTGGGTTGCCATTTCCTTCTCCAATGCATGAAAGTGAAAAGTGAAAGTGAAATCGCTCAGTCGTGTCCGACCCTATGCGACCCCATAGACGGTAGCCCACCAGGCTCCTCCATCCATGGGATTTTCCAGGCAAGAGTACTGGAGTGGGTTGCCATTGCCTTCTCAGATGCCAAGATATTAGCTTTTTAAATGTTGAGTTTTAAGCCAGCTTTTTCACTCTCCTCTTTCACCTTCATCAAGAGGCTCTTTAGTTCCTCTTTGCTTTCTGCCATAAGGGTAGTGTCATCTGCACTGAGGTCATTGATATTTCTCCCAGCAAACTTGATTTCAGCTTGTGCTTCATCCAACCTGTCATTTCACATGATATACTTGGCATAGAAGTTAAATAAGCAGGGTGACAATATACAATCTTGATGTACTACTTTCCCAATTTGCAACCAACCCGTGGTTCCATGTTCTGTTCTAACTGTTGCTTCTTGACCTGCATACAGGTTTCACAGGAGGCAGGTAAGGTGGTCTGGTATTGCCATCTCTTGAAGAATTTTCCACAGTTTGTTGTGATCCACACAGTCAAAGGCTTTATTGTAATCGATGAAGCAGAAAGTAAAAGTGAAGTCCCTCAGTTGTGTCCGACTCTTTGCGACCCCATGGACTGTAGCCTACCAGTCTCCTCCATCCATGGAATTTTCTAGGCAAGAGTACTGGAATGGGTTGCCATTGCCTTTTCCAGGGGATCTTCCAGACCCAGGGATGGAACCAGGTCTCCCACACTGGAGGCAAATGCTTTACCATCTGAGTCACCAGGGAATCCCAAATGAAGCAGAAGTAGATATTTTTCTGGAATTCTCTTGCTATTTCTGTGATCTAACAGATGTTGGCAATTTGATCTCTGGTTCTTTTGCCTCTTCTAAATCCAGCTTGAACATCTGGAAGTTCTCAGTTCACATACTGTTGAAGACTGGCTTGGAGAATTTTGAGCGTTACTTTGCTAGCACATGAAATGAATGCAATTGAGTGGTAGTTTGAACATTCTTTGACGTTGCTGGGTCCACAATATCAAGGAATTTTCCACCTGCTGTTGTTTAAGCCACCTCGTTAAAGCAGCCCTAGCAAACTAATATAATCACTATTTGGGGAAAAAAATCATGTATTTTATTACTCCAGTAGAATAATTTTAGCACTGATTCTTACCCTGAGCTTATAAAAGACAGAGGGAAATATTACTACAGAATATATGAATTGTGTCTTATGAAACGAAGCTGGTTAACACATATTTCTCAGCTGTAAACGATATGTGTCCATCTAGAGAGCAAGATGATAGGTGTAGAAGGGAGAACCTTGTCTGCTTTCAGACAAGCAACTTCCTGGTTCCCAGGTTGCCCTGAGCATAACAAAGTGGGGCACGGTTCTTGGGACCAGGTCTCCAAGCAGTGACACCAGGCCTCAGGAACCCACAACAAAATTGTGAAGGAAGAATATTACTAGCGAGGCCCAGATGAATTTTTTCCTCCCATTATGGCTTTTTTCTAGAAAGTTCTTCCAAATACACATTTTTGTCCTAAAATATCATATTGGACACTCCTTACTAGGAGCAAAACTTTTTAACATCTCTGTTCGATGAATTTGCATTTGCAAAATCACTCAGAAAATCTCCCCAACACCTCCCCTGCACCAGTGTCCTCCTCAACATCATCTGATCCACCATATCAAGGAATTTACCACCCAAATAAACAGGTACTTGAATGTGATTTAGTGATCTCTGCACCCTCCGCCTGGTCTCTCTGTGAAATCTAGTCAGTTCTTTGCATTAAAGCATCTCTGAGCGAAGCCCTGCAAGATGCTGGCTAGTCTCAATTCTGTCCTCATTTCTGTACAGTGCCTAGAAGTCAGCCTCTCCACACAGAAACTGTTCCAACAAATTTCATTTCAATGATTTGGATTTCAATTTTCAGTTTGCTTCTGTTGCCAAGTTCTTAAGGCCTACTTTTTTGCCATCTAAAAAAAAAAAAAAAAGATGTTTGCCCTCATATCTAACATGCTAAGCTTTAACCTAATGAGTTTCTAAGGCTGATATTTCCCAAGAAACAAACTTTCTTGTCTCCTGTACAATAATAAGGGTTTGTTACACAAGTATACAAAGTGAAAAAAATCAATAAAATAGTGATATCTTCACAGTTGAATTCTTTTAAAATATATTTTCCACTATATGCAAAAAGAAAAGAAAATTGGCAAATATTTTGGATAAAAACAAACATTTTTAAAAGCAATAATTTTAGCCTAAATACCTAGATTTACAATTTGTATAAAATAACATTTTATGAAGTACAATTTTATAAAATGATTTTATAAAATTTGTATAGCTAGGTAACAAATGACTTGCCTAAATAACATTTAGTAGGTGGAGTCCAGGGGCCACATTCTACAAAACAGATTTACTGACATTGTAAAATGTTAGTAGTATTAAATTGTGGTGGGAATAACAACGGCAGAGACCTTTTTTAAGGTCTTGATGTTTAAGAGTGATCCCTGAACTGAGAGATATCTGAGTTGAAGTGGTCATTGGAAACAGATGGTAGAGATTGTGAAATCACAGAGAAAAGATTTTCTGAATTCTAGCTGCCAGACCCAGAAAAGGAAGGAAGAGTTGTAGATTTCACTGCAGAGAATGAGGCTGAGAAACTTTAAAATTGGGTGCATTTTCCCAGATCCAGGCAGCCAGGAAATGTGCAAAAATGCTTACAGCCATAATGGTATGTCATCTTTATTTCTACAAAAGATGTTAGCATTTTCTGAATCCTCATCCACCCTGCCTGGCATGCACTACTTTACAACTTTCTGGGAGTTTCATAAGCACCACTTAGATATCTGTAGTACAACATGCCTGTGGAGTACAGATTGTGGGTCCCTGGTTGGGGGAGAGAGTTGGTGGAATGGGTTCCTCTGGTTTCCACAGTGAATGGTGCCCCTGCAAACCTGAGTAGGGAAGACAACTTACCTCTGTTTGGGAAATGTAACCATCAATGGCACCCCACTCCAGTACTCTTGCCTGGAAAATCCCATGGACAGAGGAGCCTGGTAGGCTGCAGTCCATGGGGTCGCAAAGAGCCAGACACGACTGAGCGATTTTACTTTCACTTTTCACTTTCATGCATTGGAGAAGGAAATGGCAACCCACTCCAGTGTTCTTGCCTGGAGAATCCCAGGGACAGGGGAACCTGGTGGGCTGCTGTCTATGGGGTCGCACAGAGTTGGACACGACTGAAGCGACTTAGCAGCAGCAGCAGCAGTGATTTTATTAAGCCACACGTATAATCTCAAGCATAGGCTGTGATATATTTATAATACTTCAAAAAATTTTAAAGCAATATATTTTTAACCCTATAATAAATATAAAATGGATCCCAACTGATATTTTATAAAATGTGCATTTCATAGAATTATTTAAGAATGAATCCTTAATAGACCATCCTTGTAGGTATGTTAGGAGAGTGTTAGGATTGTCTAATACCATTTTAGGGCATTACTACATTTTAAGAAATAAAATAATGTTAAGGAACATAATTTTGCCAGATAAAATATAATAAAATATTAATAGCCAAGAATTTGACTTGTGAAAAATCCTCACATGATTACTGGCCTGCTAAAAAAATGAAGGAAACAAGACTCCACAAACCCACTGCAAGCTGTTATGTGCAAAATAATGTGCTAGTTACAAAGTCCTCTGGGAAGTGAATGTGAGTCCTGATGCTTCTTTATTGATTTATTTCATTCCTAGAATCCATTTGTTGAAGGTTTTTCTTATGTTTCTGAAGGAAATAAGTAAGCCATCTCAAATTCAGGTCTTACCTCCAATAAAGTAAAAAATGTGAAAGATACCATGACTGGATGATAATTAAAATTAGACAAATATTTTTCTCATTGGAGACTGAAAGTGTCGTACTTGAAATTTGTGTTTCTCCTTAAAAAAGGGTAAAAATGAACTTATTTACAAAACAGAAGTCAAATCACAGATGTAGAAAACAAACTTATGGTTACTAGGGGATAAAGAGCGGGGGAGGGATAAACTGGGACATTGAGGTTGAATCCATATATAAAATAGATAATAAGAACCTACTGTAGAGCATAATGAACTCTACTCAATACTCTGTAATGGCCTATACGCAAAAAGAATCTTTAAAAAAAGTGGACATATGTATATTATAACTAATTCACTTTGCTGTATATCTGAAATTAACACAGCATTGTAAATCAACTGAACTCCAATAATTAAAAAAAAAAAAGTAAATCAAGTACTTGTGTGTTTTTAAGAAATAAACATTTTGTTCATTTTTCTAATCAAAATTAAAAAATAGAATTTGTCGTTCTCAAGCTAAGGAACACCTAAGAATTAATTTTGCAGATCTACATGTGGAATGTATAATTCTTTGGTTCAGAGACAATGACATTACAAAAGAACAAAACTTCCCAAGCATTTCCCCACTTAGTAATGGTGGATCTCAAGGGATCACAACAGATAATATTCTTTTTATGCTGCCAATTTGCTAGTGGTTTCATATTCACTAAGGAAATTTGTCAATGGATCCTAAAGAAAAGATGTGAGGTCTCTGTGAGGCCTTTGTGTCAAGTCTCTGTGGGTTATCTGTGTAAGGTTTTAGTAAGATGTCTCTTTAGGGCACAAGAGATCTCCTACATTCTTTCTCTAAATGAACTCTCTGTGAGCTTTCCATGTGAAGTCTCTGGTGAGGTCACATGAGGTCTCTGGGTGAAGTCTCTGTATGAGGTCCCTTTGGAAAATATCTCTGGGAAATCTGTTAAGTCTGTGCAAGGTTTCTGTCTGAGGGCCTGTGAGGCAACATGAGGTCCCTGAGTGAGGCCTCAGTATGGACTCTCTGTGGAAGGTATCTGTGCAAGAAGTCTCTCTTGAGAGGTGTCTCTGTAAAGTCTTTGAGTATTGTCTCGTTTGTTTCTCTCCATTTCTGATCTTACTGTACCTTATGGAAGACTGAGCAGTGAAAGAAGGGCAAAGGGACTTGCTTCTTTCTGTTTTCTTGCGGTTCCATCAGCATCACCTGTCTCCTCCCAGCAGGAGCCATAGAGGTCTGTGTTCAGGTTCCCCACATTCCCAGAGCTCACTTAGGGGTGCCCTGGAGAGGATCCAGTAACAGCCAGGCTCAGGTTCCAGCCCTGAGTCCCGACTCCTCCCACAAGTCCTGGCTCCATTCTCACTGCTCTGCCCATTCTCGAGACTGTCTTGGAAATTAGACCTCAGAGGCAGGAACTGGCTCCAGGGAGAAAGCAGGGTTGTGAGCAGTCCTGTGTCCACTCTGCCTTACCACCCCAGCTCTCAGTTCCGCATGTTGAGAAGTCTGACAGGTATGGGGGATGGAGTCCATTTCTGTTGCCATCTGAATCAGGAGCATATGCTGGAGCAAAACTCTCCACAATGGGAAAGACACTCCCAGGAGCTGTGTCCACTGTGTACCCTGCACATGGCAGAATGCACCTAATCACTCTAGAGAAATTCTTCCTCTTTTCCCTGCTTTCCCACATGAATGGGGGCCAGGGGACAAGAAATGTGCTAGAAGCAGAGCCGTGGAACACTCTTGGACTGCATCCCGCCCCCCATTTTGGACGGGTCACTCCCCTGGTGGCTCAGACAGTAAAGAATTAGCCTGCAATGTGGGAGACCTGGGTTCAGTCCCTGAGTTGGGAAGATCCCCGGGAGGAGGGCATGGCAACCCACTCCAGTATTCTTGCCTGGAGAATCCCCATGGACAGAGGAGCCTGGCGTGCTACAATCCATGGGATCACACAGAGTCAGACATGACTGAGTGACTAAGTACAGCACTCCTTGTCAAATCATCCTTTTGAGAACTCAAGAAGTGATGTATAAGCTTGTCAAATATAGTGTTAATCTTCCCTGATTTGCTTTACTTCTACACATTTGACCTTCTGTTTTGACCTTAAGGTGCTTTCTGTAGGTCTGTGATCTTAGAGTTGGAATAGGGTAGAGACCCTGGGGTGAGGCCATGATGAGCTGCTGGACCCTTAAGTTTTCCTCCCTTCTAGGCCTTTAGATGGCTGTATGTCAGGAGACTTCTCTTTCACTGCTCAGTTATGGGCACCTGATACCACTTTGCCTTCTTCCCTGGATACAACCTTTTATCTTCATCTACATCTTACACTAGATTCACAGTGTATGACTATCAGATAGTTAGTACATAGTCACAGCCCTGTTCTATTCATCTAAAACTTCTCTGGGGTTAACATAGAGGGGAAGGTAGGTGACCATGAACATAGCTATTCATTTGTATGGGACAGGGATCAACACAGCCCTCAGTAGCCTCCCTAATCCTCCCCCACCTATACACACAGAGCAGATCCTTGCTCTGCTCTGAAGTGTAGGAAGAGCAGAGGAGGTGGAGAGTGATGCTGTACACTTTATTAATGCTAAACTCAAAGGGGTTCATAGGGCATATGTCAATCCCAGCATTCGTCATAGAGAGAAGGAACTCTCAAGGGTAGGTATTGTATATTGCCTAACAAGAGATCCAGGGGCAGATTTCTCTTGCTTCTAAACTCAGAGCCCAGAATCCTAATTCCCTCCAAACTTCCATCCACTTGCTTCTGACATTTCCTGGAGCCTCAGTTGGAATGTCTAGCTCTATCATGCTTCGGTAAACCTATCTGTTATAGCTGAATAAATTTCAAAGTAGAGTAGAAGCAGGAGAAAGACTGGTTGAACCAAATCCTTTGTGTGGGCTTCATAGCTTTTTCCCACCTCATAGTTTTTGTTTGTGTAATGACAGTATTATAAGGTGCAATGAAGAGACTCGAGACAAGGAGCAAGTTTACAATGCTATTCTCCTTCGTCCCTCTATGCTCCTCCATGCCCCTCCCTTCTAGAAAACAAAGTGTACAGCATAGACAGCAGTCATTACACTATACTCTTATGAGAAAAAACCTATGTATCGGGGAACATTAAATATCTTGGATATGCTGATAAAACTTTCTCTATATTCCTCCCTCCAAGCCCCTGCCATCTAGAAAACAAAATGCACAGCACAGACTGCATTCATTACACTGTATATTCTTATGAGAAAAAAAAAACACATATGTATCGGGGAACATTAAATATCTTGGATATGCTAAGAAAAACTTTCTTTACATGGACCGAATTTTTTCTTGGAGACATGGTTTTCTTCTAAAGGAAAGACTAGAGTAGTACTTTATGGTTGAGCAGGCAAGACACCTCCCCAAAGATGACAGTGCCTTGGACAGTGTTGATGGTGGACTGGGGCACCTGGAATCCTTGGTCCATAATGGCAGGGACAGACCAGAGTCACAGTCTTCTTGGGGGATGAGGTTGGGAGGCACCTTGGGCTCAGCTGCTCATCATTGAATCTTACACTTTTTGAGCTCTGTTGATGTCTGACTTCCCTTTCTCTGATAGAACAACTCTGGCCCTTGGAGGTGGCTTGATGACTACAGGCTGTATAATCCATATTTTTCCCTTGCTGTGGGTAGGAGGGAAGCCTATGGTAGCAGAAACACCTACATACCGGGGCTTGGAGTTCCTGTTTGGGTTCTTTTAACTTTGTGGCATGAAGTCCATGGTGAAATGTCATTTTTTCTTCTAGGATCTGTCCAACAGCTGTCATAAGTGCCTGAGCCTCAGCATTCTCACTGTTCAAGATTAATCTGCTTTCGACTGGTCCTTCGCTCTGGGCAGTGGCCGATTTGGGCTTGCATTTTTGCAAGGCATCGCCACCTTTAAATTTTCTACTGGGGAAAATCCACTTTAAAAGTAGCCTTATATTTTTTCTGAAGAGGCTTTCTTGAGGACCCTGTTTCTTCTCTGGCATGACTTGGAGACATTTGCTTTTAACAGACTCTACTATTCCCCAGACCTGGGCAGGGCGTCTCATACTTCCAGCTTGAGAGGTCCCTAATTCTTTGAAGCTTTCCTTATGTTCTCCTGGTTTGTACCTCCTACAGTCCTCTCTTTTGTAAGTAGGGGCTCTCATCTTGCTCTGGCTTTTCCATGAGTCCTCAGGTTTTGAAGTTTTGGCCTCCTGCTGCCCTAGGCTTCTCCTTTGGGCTGCCTTAAAGCCACGTAGTGTCTGGGAAGCTAATCTGTCTCTGGTGGGGAATCTCTGGGGATGGCAGTGAAGCACTGGAGAAGTCAAGTTGTCTGCAGCAAGGCATGTGTGTTCGGGATAGTGTTGAAGCTGGGTGTTTGACTGTGCCTTTACTTTGGACTTAAACTTACTAGCAACGTCCGTGTTAAGGCATGGCTCACCTAGATGTTGGAAAACAGACATTCTAGTGAGTGGGGAATGTTTACTGGCCCCTAGGGCCTCTAAATTCCTCCTATGTACACTTGTGGTTTGGGGTTTTGTTAACACTTTGGTTCCCAATGTAACTCTAGACTGCTGACGAAAAGCAGGAGACTGATTGGCCTCTGTTGCTTCCCTGGCCTCTTTACTTCTCAAAGATTGGGATCCTAAGTTCACCTCCATCATTTTTACCCTTTGGCAGGGGTCTTGTGAGGCCTGACTGCCACTCTCCTCTCTTGGCTCATTCCTGGCCATTGTAGAGCCTGGATGTGACTCTAGGCTGTCCCTCTTGGTCCATTCCACAGTCTCAGTCTTGCAGGTTCTTCCCATAATGCTGAGTTTGAAGGACTGAGAAGGTGACCTCCCCTCCAGTGCAGTCAGAGAAGCCTCTGACGGTCCATGGTAGTCATCACACAGGATACTTGCCAGCACCCTCTGATTTTCCTTATACACAGGTGACGGGGTAAGGAGAGACCTTATCAGGGTGGGAACTGACTCTTCTTTTATCACCTTCTCTCTTGAATGGGCCTGAGGAGGTTTTCCGAGGAACTCAGCAAATTTTACTGTTGAGTGGGACTCAGGTACATAGGTGGCTGAGGGCGGAGAGACAAACTGCATGGGGGAGGGTTGGGACTTTTTCAATTTAAAGAGATTTATGGGCTTGAGGAGCTTGAGAGGTAGGCCCCACCTATGCTTTACCCTAAATCTTGTAATATGTTCTTCCAGTTCCTCTTGAGTGTCTGGATCGAGGAAGGAAACCCTATAACAGATGTTCTCACAGGGTTCCCAACCCTTCAAGATGCCTAGATTGCTGGTTTCCTTGTGAGTATCAGACTTGGAAGAAGCATATTTGACATCAGGGCTAGACTGATGTACATTCACAGGAACCAAACCCTTGCTGTTCTGCCCCAACTTCCTGCCCAAATGGCCTTTCAGAATGTTGTCTAGGTTCTTATCCAAGCTCCTTAGTAAATCAATTCCTGAGTCACTCCTCAAGAGCCTTAGGTCATTTTCTGACTCCTCAGAGTTTACCTCCTCAAACTTCACTACAGAGCTTTCTGAGTTCCTAGATAGGTCTTTTGGAACCTTCCCCAGAATATGCCCTAGGCCCTTGCCCACACCCTGGCTTAGCTGGAACGTCACCTTCTGTGCATCCTTGCTGCTTTCACCTGTAAACGAAGATGGTTGTGGGGGTCTATCCTTGCCCTTTGCCTGGCATGTGCTTGGTAATTCTCCCTGAAGCTGCCTTATCTCTAAAGACTCTTGGATCCTTTGGGGCAGCTCCCACCGATGTTGGATGAGCCAATTTTGGAGATGTTGTTCCAGCTGCTTCCTGAGCTCTGGACTGATTGGAAAATTCTCAGGAAGAATGGAGACCACCCCGCTGTCTTCAGGAAGGTGGCAAGGGAAGACATTAAAGACTTCCTCAGATTGTTTGACTACAGAAGATAAAGTCCTCCCATTTTCTAGTTGCTTCTGCAACAAGGACCATTCTGAATGTTGAATCTCAGTTGGCGTAAGAGACTGTGGCTTATTCTGGGCTGTAGGGCAAGACAGTCCAGAGGTCCTAATATGGGCTGAAGAAGAAGATGTTAGGATTGGGAGAGAGGATTTTAGATGTGCTTGGGTTTGGATCTGAGCCAGAGGTGGGGGCTGGAATTGAGGTACTGTTGGAATAAAGGGTCGAAACTGGAACTCTAGATGGGAGAATGGCTGGAACTGGGAAAGCAGTGGAGATATTTTAGCTTGTATTTGAACTGGGCAGGGATGATAAATTCTGTTGAATAAGAAAGGAGACTGTGGTACAGAAGAGGTCTCAGGGATCGAAACAGTAGCCACCAAGGATTCACTGTGCAGAGAAGGGAGACCCCAGAAAAGCTGGTTATATTTCTGCTGTAGATTGTTCCCCAGAATCTTGGGATATGAGAACTGCTGAGGACCAGGCAGCTGCCCTCGTTTGTCTTTTGTGCTCCAGAAAGGCTGGGGGGTTGTGGTGTCCTGTTCAGCATGCAGAGATTCCAACATATTCCCCAAAGAATTCAGGTGACAGTCTTGGCTCATTTGTTTTAGATGTGATTCATCTTTTTCTTTTTCTTTCCAAATCTTGATCTCACCTCTCTTTGTCACTTGTATATCTAGGAGCTTCTGTTCATGAGAGCTGAGCAAAGAAGGGCTACTAGCCTCTACTTGTCTGTCTGGGGGGCCTATCCAGAATGAGGCCCCTGCTGGGTTGTGGGAAAGGTGCTTTTTCTGGGACTTGTACTCTGATGAGGTTGAGAGATACAAGGCTTTTGCAGCTGCCTGCCACCAGGACAGGGCTGAAACGGGACAATGTGAATGACCAAGGCCTGAGATAGCTGGGATAAGAGAAGCTGACCAAGGAGGATGTGGAAACAAGCTCTGTGAGGCAGGTCCCAGTGGTAGTGCCATCGAAGAATCATGCTGAGTAAGAGTCAAAATGGAGTCTAGCAGTGGTGGGGCAGAGGAGGCTGTCAGAGGACAGGCCTCTGAATCAGGCAGATACAGTGGGGGTGAGGAAAGAGCAACTGGTCGGGGTGAAAGGATGTCTGGGGAAATAAAAGGCCCTAGTGGCTGAGAGGCACTCAGGGATGTGTGTGAATGAACAGAAACTGAGGAAGTCGTCGGGCCTGGTGAAATGATGGAGGCCAGAGGTAGATGATGCTTGGTCAGAGGAGCCAACAGGGGCGTGGCCGGAGCGGTGTCTTCCACAGGTTCCCTGCATGGCTGGTGCGCTCCATCAGGCACTGCTTTGCATACCTCATCAAGGAGGTCTTGACAGGAGAACTGATGAAAGCTGCTTTTGTCAGGGAGCCTCCCCAGGTGGCTGCAGGAGGCAGGAGACAGAATCTGCAACCAGGAGCAGATGGGCCCAGGAGGGCTGGGCAGGCCCAGCAGGGGTGGACACTTGCAGCCCAGGATCCCTCCTCTGCCCCTACACTGACTTCATAATGCTCCTGCTGTCCCTCACCCTAGCGCTTTCGCCACCCTTCCCAGGGCTGGGGTCACATTATTGGCTCCGGGAGGAAGGAGGGCCCAGGAGGGAAGGGGGAAGATTCATTACCTTTGAAGAAGTGAAACCAAGTGGCGAGTCCCCTCCAGTTCTTCCAGGCAATCTCTGCAAGCTGGAAATCAGGAGATTGTGTCATGGTGGTGAAGGCAGAGGCCTAAGAGTGCTTCAGGAGGCTAAGTACAATGGTTCTTTAAAGGAAATCTTTGGGGGATTAAGCTCTAGAGCCCAAGCATCAATGTCCAAGGCCTATGTCCCTCTCTTGTCAGGGAGCCTCCCCAGGTGGCTTTAGGAGGCAGGAGACAGAAGCTGCAACCAGGAGCCTTGCCAGTGATGGCAAGGCTCACTTGGCAAGGGTTTATCCTTTGCAAAGTACTTCACATTCATTGCTCCCTAATGGCCCTTATAACTGCCCTGTAGGAGAAAGGTCAGCATCATCTCACAGAAGAATCTGCGCAAAGTTAAACAACTTGTCCACGGTTAGACTTGGAGGTCCCACCTCCAAACACAGGCACAATTGTTCCACCACAATCCACATACCCCATTTCCAGGTTCTTCATGGCTTCATTCTAAGCACACATTTCTGGGAAGTATCTGGACTCTGATTTCCTTCCCAGGAGCCTCCCTAAGGCTCTGTTTCCTGAAGAATAGGCTCTGCCACTGGCATCCTCAGAGACCATGGAGCTGGGCCCTCAGGGACAGGAGAGATGGAAGCTAACTCTTGGGGCATGCAGGACTGAATGGCAAAGGCTTACCTTTCAAAGATCCACGTTTCTTCCTACTCTGGCTCCTCCCCTTCATCTCCACTTGAGGCTGAGAGATAAGAAAAAAGGAGAGACTATCACCCAACCCTCTCCTCTCTCCAGGTGAGCTGTAGATGCTTAGTGTTCATGAATAGTATGACTTTCTACATTTAACTAATGGGCCTCTGTGGTTTTTTTCCTTGTTTACTTATTTTTAAAGTGGATAACAGTATTTTCAGTTTTTTCTTTGAAGAGTGCAAAGAAGGATTTTGTAAGTGATATTCACCATAGATTTCTTCTGTCATTGTTCCTTGGATCAAGAAACACACACATTCTCAGTTATGTGAAACTAATTTCCCATGTGAGCTTTGTCAGATAGGATTCTGCTTCCCAAGGCCAGACCTCCACTCTACCCTCTGCTCTGAGGCTCTCAGGGACTCAACACTGCGCTTCTAAGGATCAATCCCAATACAGGGGAAAGTCTCACTCAATACCTGCTATGGGAAGGTGGCTAGTGAACCAGTGCTCAGGGGTCAGTCTTCCTACAGAGACTGAACTCTGAGTAATTCAGTCCTTGACCACTAGTCACTGCATCTGGGACTTGCCCAGAGCTCTCCACCATACCTGGACTCCTAGCCTGAGATCTTGGGCTATAAATCCTTACGCCCACTCTAACCATTGTCTGGCCCGGCTTGTCCCTAGAAGGATGATGTTTTATGCTTTCCTGAGAGTTCCCATCTCAGTAATCTCTCTGAGTGATTTTAAAAAGTGGATATAAGAATAAGAAAAAAAGAGATAATCTCTGTTGGGACTGAGGGAAAGGTTTCTTACCTTCCTGATGTTTGTATATTTTCTAGATGGTGGTAAGTATGGATTACTCTGCAAGCATGGGAGTAACAGAAGGAAGAGCCCCAGTCCACAGAGGAAGCCAAGAATGATGTCAATCAACCAGGAAGTCAAGCTGGATCTCAGCAAGGTAGCAAGAATGCTTTTCAGAGAAAATAAATTCTCCATTTTCTGAACTGCACTGTTGCCGTTAGGCAACAGAGTACTGGGAGTTCACTTGAGGTCAGAACCCCAGACCTGCATCACAGAGCTATGGCCTTGTCACAAAGGGGTCCTAAGGGTGGGGGAGGGGCAGGAAGAGGAGTAGGCTGAATCATGGCTCCCTCTCATCAAGCCGCACAGATCCCCACACCCTCCTGAGGCTTCTAGATCTCTCCTTCCAACTAGTCTCATCCACTCTGAGAGACCTTAGCCAATTTTCTATTCATTCCATGTGGAATACAAATATTACTGGGTTCCTTCATCCATTAGAGATCTGGAGCGAAGGCCTACCAGTTTTAGAACTCTTGAAAATCTGAAGTTGACCCTGAAAGTTTGGCTATTTGCCAGCAATTTTTACACTCAAAAATTTCTTATCCTCAACTCCAACTTCCCCACACGTCTGTGTCTTATGTAAATCTAGAGACTTGTTTAGTTTTGTGAATTTTGAATACTGTATGTTTTATCCCATTTTCTATCAAAGAGACCAACATGCAAATGTAAAACTATTTTTAAAAATTCATAAACATGAAAGAATTACAAGTAGTTATGTAATAAGGAAGAACAAATCTGACTCCACATTAGATCTGTTTTTACTTTAATCTTTGTGCTTTGTTGCTTGTGTTTATTCATGCTGACTCTGCCCATTCCTGTGACTCCAGGCTGGCCTCACCCATTCCCTGGACCCCAGAATGGCCCTGCCTCTTTTGTAAATGGATGAAATTGTGTTTAGTCATGCTGGCTTTATATTTTTTTGTAGAAGAATGTTGTCTATAGCCTGAAATATACAGGATAGCTTATTCTCATGGCATTGACTTTTAAAAGCTCATTCATATGGAGATAAAAAATTGCAGAACAGAAAATAACATTTGCTTTGTTGGAAGTTTACAGGAATATCTTGACATGACGGTGACTTGACCTACCTGGACAGCTGCTAGAACAAAGGATCCAACACCAGTAGTTTGCAACATCTAACCATCCCCTTCCCTCACCTTGCCTTTAAAAAGGTTTTCTAAAAGGCTTCAAGGGTTTTTCTTGGGCATGAGCCACCTGTGTCTTTGCATGGCCCTGCTAGAAACCTTTCTCTGCTCCAAACTCTGATGTTTCAATATTGTTTAAAATGGGCACACACATGCTTGCATCTGGTAACAGTTAAACCTTCAGATGATATTTTTGTAAGTTTGAAGCATTTATAATTCTAGAGTTGCTGCTGCTACTGCTGCTAAGTCACTTCAGTTGTGTCCGACTCTGTGCGACCTCATAGATGGCAGCCCATGAAGCTCCCCCGTCCCTGGGATTCTCCAGGCAAGAACACTGGAGTGGGTTGCCATTTCCTCCTCCAATGCATGAAAGTGAAAAGTGAAAGTGAAGACGCTCAGTCGTAGCCAACTCTTCGCGACCCCATAGACTGCAGCCTACCAGGCTCCTCTGTCCATGGGATTTAGTAAAGCTTTAAACTGCACAGAGAGCTTTGGGACATACTACAAACACACTTATACACACAGACACTCATCTTTCCATAATCAATCCAGTACTTTCAAATCTAATAACCCATAATTTTCTACTTAAAACCTTTCATATGTTGTCTCTACTCAACTTCTTGCTGCTGCTGTTTAGTGCTGTATAGGAGTCATGTCTAATTCTTTGCAACCCCATGGACTGTGTAGCAAAACAGGCTCCTCTGTCAATGGGGTTTCTCAGCAAGACTACTAGGGTGGGTTGCCATTTCCTTATCCACAACTTCTTAGTTTGCAACAATAAGACAGTCCCTACCCAGGGACGGGGGAGCCTGGTGGGCTGCTGTCTCTGGGGTCGCACAGAGTCAGACACGACTGAAGTGACTTAGCAGCCGCAGCAGCAACTCTCTACATAAGTTTTGGAACATGTTGTTTTAATCTGTTAGTGCTGCTATAACAATATATCTTAGACTGGATTGATCAAAAACAATAGAAATTTATCACAGTCCTGGAGGCTAGGAAGTCCAGGATCAAATTCTTACCCAGCACGGTCACCTTAGTGAGACCTCTCTTCCTGGTTCAAAGCCAGAGTCTTCTGTCTGTATTATTACATGATGGGAGGAAGCTAGAGATATCTCTGCGGTCTCTTTTACAAGGCACTAATCCCATTCATGAAAGCTCATAAGCACATTCCTATGTCCTCGCCTCCCAACTTTAGGAGTTAGGATTTCAACATTTAAATTTTTAGGGAACATGAACATTCAGAATGTGCACTTGTGCTATACCCAGAAGTCAGGAATGAGTCAGGGTAAGCTAAGGTACTGACCTTAAATGGTAGTAGGGTGAAGTGTAGGACTAGGGTCAAACCCTTGGGGCTGAGTCTGTTTTTGAGCAGCCTCTTCAGACAGGCCTAGAATGTTATGTACATACTCTGTTTTCTGAGTGTGCTTTGCCATTCCCCTCACCGCATCCTCCTGAAGCTTTAAGTCCAGCCTGAACTATATAGAGAAGGAGCTTTGAGTCTTACACAAAATTCCCTTATGTTGCAAATCTCTAACTCTTAGTAACACAGGATCCAATGAGGGATTCACATGGTAGATTTGTCTTAATGCTTCATGGAGGTTTAAAATAATGTGTATTTCTCTATTTGTGGGTTATAATGTTTTCATATAGCTTTAGTGGGAATGTGGGCCTGTGGGTTTATTTAGCTATATTGCCGTGAATGTATACTTCAGTTGTTGCTCCTATAGTTAACAGTCTTTTCCTTCTTTATAATATTCTTATCATGAATTCAACCTTCTATCAAAATTTAGACTTAGGTCTAAATTTGCATTCACATTTGCTCTCTAAGTTTTCTCTATTACTTTATTTTCAATATTATTTTATTTCTTTTGAGATTTAAAAATCATATGACAATTTTTATCTTGATTTATTTAATTATTGTTCTATTTTGATCTATTTCTGTCATCTTATTTTATGCTTTATTTTCTATATTTTCCTTATTGCTTATTTTCTCCCTTCTTTGGCAACTTTCATTTTATAGGTCAAGGGTACTTACTTTGTTTGAAATTTTGGAACTTTTAATATTGAAATGGTTTCATATCATATTGTTTAGTTGCTCAGTCATGACTGACTTTGGGAGCCCATGGACTGCAGCATGCCAGGCTTCCCTGTTCTTCACTATCTCCCGGAGTTTGCTCAAACTCATGTCCATTGAGTTGATGACGCCATCCAACCATCTCATCCTCTGTTACCCTCTTCTCCTCCTGCCCTCATCAGGGTCTCTTCCACTGAGTCAGCTCATTGCATCAAGTGGCCAAAGTATTGGACCTTTAGGTTCAGTATCAGTCCTCTCAATGAATATCCAGGATTGATTTCCATTAGGATTCACTGATTTGATCTCCTTGCTATCCAAGGGACTCTCAAGAGTCTTCTCCAGCACTACAGTTTAAAAGCATCAATTCTTTGGTTGCTTAGCCTTCTTTACTGTCCAACTCTCACATCTGTACATGACTACTGGAAAAACTATAGCTTTGACTATACTATACCAAAAAATTAAAGTGTAATTGACAAATTGTTGGAGGCTCACTGTGGACAAATTTGAGAGCTAAAAATGCCATGGCAAACCAGTCTTAATGGAGGCCCCGCAACTTTTGTGTTTTACTTTTAAGAGGCCAACCGGGCTCTCACAGTGAATATCTGAGAAAAGTCTCTTTATGCTTCTGGGAAGAAGCGGGGGTGGCGGGGGGTGGGGCGGGGGAGAGGGGAGTAATTTTGTAATGCATGCAAAGCATTGTATTTTCAATAAGATGCTTTATCAAGAGAAACTACTCTGCAAAACCTTAACTGACTGGGCTTAATTGAACAGGGTAGGAAAAGTACCCAACTCCAGCTCCAACTAGCCTTCAACATGGGAGAAGGAAAATATCCAACCTCAGGCTCTCTGGTATACCTTTGTCACCTAAAGAAAAAACTGAGAAGCACTTGTGAAGGTCACAGCCCATGGTCACAGGATCACTAAAAGACCGAGACTTAAGCATAAGCCTATAGACTATTTCCCCCTTCACCCTCATAATTTACTGCCACATCAATAAGGCTCCTGTTAAGTAACAAAAGGGCCAAACTGAAAAAACTGTATGTCTCAAACCTCATTTCAGAAATCTCTAGGAAAACCTAAAGGTAATAAAAAGGACAAAAACAAGGACACCAGAGAAAATTTTGGCCCCTGACACCTACAGCTACAGCAAACACTAAACTCAGCCTAACTCTTAGCCAGATAACTGAAACCTCATTCTAACAGCCTGTTTCATTTTCAGAAAAAAAAAAAAAAATTATATACATACTAAAAGAAAACACACAGTGTGAAGAGATAGAGGAAGAATCAGAACCAGGCTCATATGTAGCAGAGATGTTGGAATTATCAGACCAGGAATCTAAAGCAACTGTAATATATATGCTAAGCAATCTAATGTGGAAAGGTGAACAACATACATGAATGTGTGTGTAACATAAGAAGAGAGAAGTAAGATGTAAAATACCACATATTGTATGATTCCATTTTTATGAAAGGTCAAAAAAAAGGTGGTGATTAACAGCAAACCAGCAAGTTAAATCTATTTGAAATGATGGAAATGTTCTGAAATTGTATTATGCTAATAATTATGAAAGTGAAAGTGAAGTCGCTCAGTCATGTCTGACTCTTTGTGACACCATCGACTGTATCCCACCAGGCTCCTCCATCCATGGAATTCTCTAGGTAAGAGTACTGGAGTGGGTTGCCATTTCCTTCTCCAGGGGATCTTCCCAACCCAGGGATCAAACCCGGGTCTCCCACATTGTGGGCAGACACTTTACCGTCTGAGCCACCATAATTATACATCTTTATAAATTTACTTCTAAAAATCATTATGCTGTAGACTTTAAATAGGTTAACTTTATGTTATATAAACTATATCTCAATAAATATGTTTGAAAAAATCTCCAGAGATTCTGACCTAGTCTGTGGTTCACTCTGAAAACGTTAGTTGCCCAGTCGTCTCTGACTCTTTGAAACCCCATGAATTGCAGCCCACTATGCTTCTCTGTCCGTGGAATTCTTAGGCAAAAATACTGGAATAGGTTGCCATGCCCTCTTCCAAGTAATCTTCCCAACTCAAGGATTGAACCCAGGTCTCCTGTGTTGCAGGCAGATTCTTTACCATCTCAGCCATCAGGAAAGCCTCTGATCACTCTGGTCAGCCATAATTTTGAGTTTCCTCAGATGATTCCAAAGTTCGGTCAGCATTAAAAATCACTGCTTTAGACCTGGGTTAGCCCATCTGTTTAAATTTTCAAAAGTAATAAATAAATTATCTTTCTAAGTAGCACAACAAATCTTGGTTTCCCTGATGGCCCAGATGGTAAAGAATCTACCCATAATGCAGGAGACCCAGGTTTGATCCCTGGGTTGGGAGGTCTTATCAAACTGAATGTTAATTAAAGAATTTCTTCATAAACTCCTCTTTACATAAATTGGGTTTTATTCTTCCAAACTATATGTCAACCTCAAGTTTATGTCTACCTACCATTGACAACATATGTAGCTGGCCTGTCTCTACCAGGGCAACTTATTTAATTTTGATTACTGTGAGATTAATGCTAACAAGACAGTGCTGTCAGCAGCTTCTCTAGTGATGATGAGGGTCTCATTCATCTCTCTTCTTGGAGAAGGGCATTTGACCGATTTCAATAATTTAATGACCTAATAACACTTGTGAGAAGGCTGAAAGAAAACTATAATGTCAAAATTGAAAACAAATCTTTTTATTTCAATTCCTTTTAAATAAAACTTCATTTTCTCCCATTTTAAACTAAGAATTTCATTTTACTCTGTTTTTTTTTTCCCTCAACACCTAAAATAATTTATCAAGCCACTCTTTCATGAATAAAATTTCACACTTCCTACCTTCTTGCCCTGATTCCTCACACAATATACTGTTTTGTTTAAAACTATTTTCAAATGGGATGGCAGCAAAATGGCAGACTCAAAAGCTCTAAGCTCTCATTGTCTCATAGAAACTTTTTGTTTTTTAAAGCAGAAATTGAAACAACTTTGTCAGAGCTCTGGAAAACAGTGAAAGATTTATAATAACAAAGAAAATGCCCAATTAAGAAAAATCATCTTCAAAATGTAAGGAAAATTACGTGGCATTTTTACTCACCCTTGTGCCAATACCTTCCAACACAGTGGAAGTTCCTGTCTCTACATGGTAGCATCACAGTTCCCAGTTATTCCCTGTCAACCACAGGAAGCTGAATTTATTGCATATTATCATGTACATCTATTCTAATCTATCTAGGGGATATCTGAGTGGCTGATAAAAGACGCTCATCTCTTTTTTGCCTAACTGAGAACTCAGGTACAAAAATGATAGTCTGCTTATACAGACTTATAGTGACTTGAGCAAGAGGTTCCAGATAAAAACATACCAAAGACCACATGAAGAAGGAGGAGTTAGTGTGAGATAATTTGGGAAATTAGGACATTCAAAATCAGTGGTTTATACTGGAGAATTTAGAAACTATGCACAAGCCCAGGCAAGATACATGCTCAGAAAAAACCTGAGAAGACTTCCGGCTTTCACTTTGGGCTGAAAGCTAGCCTAAGCTCACAGCTAGCATAGCTAAGTGTTGAAGGATTGCTCCAGAACAGAGCTAACACATGAAATTCAGAGGGGCCCTGCCATTCAAGTACATCTGTCCAGACTTTAGCTGAACATGAGCTAATGTAAGAGAGACTTTGGTAACAAGAAACAAAAAGTAACAGCCTTTAAAAAATACTTTTGAAAATTCTCAAAACAAAACAGACTACTACAGCCTTCAACAATTAAAAAAAAAACTTTGGGGAATGGGTGAATTCGATTTCCACAGTTGCTGCAAAGCCCAACTTTCAACAAAAGAATCACAGGAATCCAAATTAACAGAAAAACATGGCCCTTCAAAGGAACAGAATAATTGACAGAAATCATCTCTGAGGAAGCTCAAACATCAGATTTACAGAAGAAATATTTTAAAACAATTGCTTTACATGTATTTGAAAGACTAAAGGACAATAAGGAAAAAGAATTAACAGAAATCAAGAAAATTATATGGAAATGAGAATACCAACAAAAAATAGAAATTATTTTTTAAAAAGAACCAAACAAATTCTGGAGCTGAAAAGTAGAAGAAATGAATTGAAAAATTCCCAAGAGGAATATACTAGCAGATTTAAGCAGGCAGAAGTGTAAAGAATCAGCCAACCTGAAGATAGGACAATTGGTTATTAAGGGTTAGGGATACAAAGAAAAAAATGAAGAAAGAGGAGGAGATGAAGATGATGGAGTAGGAGGACATGGAACTCTGCTTCCCTCATGAACACATCACAATATATCTACTTATGGAACTGTTCTCAATACTAACTGAAGACTAGCAGAAAGATTCCTTTATAACCAGTTCAGTGAGAAAGATCACGTGCAATTGGATAGGAAGGGACTAGAAGTGATAAGGTTGGGACCTGTGCCCTTGGTAGGAGGGAGAAGAGGAAGATAACACGGGCAGAGGTCCTCACTGGGGAGTGAATGGTTCAAGTCACATTTTGGGTGCTCCCGTCCTGGGATCCAACATCAGGGAAACCAGTCTGCTTTGTTGGTTGGAGCGACTAATAGGAGGGCTGTGGGAAGCCTGGACTCAGCTGAGGGAAGCAGGTGCCTGCTTGCTTACTCCTGAAACAGGACAGCCAGAGGTGACTAGAGCTGTACTGGTTACTGGCCAGTTTCCCCTGACCACTCTGGCACACACCCCAGCCTGAGGAAAACAACTATGCTAGTCCCACTCCCTTAACAACACAGCTCCACACCAGAGGAAGAGCTGCTGAAGCTGAGGAAAAAGCTCAATTGTGAGAGGAAAGGGTGCCTCAGACCTGGAGCACCATCTGCTCAATGCAGGTACAGCCATTACTTGTGCTTACACAGATAGCACATCAGAAGGGATCTGGGTCTTTGAATGCAGCTGAGCTACATTGTACAATGTACAAAATAAGCGTCATTTTGTCCATTGAAGTGCAAAATGAAGCAGGACAAAGGCTAACAGTTTTGCCAAGAGAACACACTGGTTACAGCAAACACAAGAGCAACTCTAAACATGGACTTCATCAGGATGGTCAATACTGAACCAGATGGTCAATACTGATTGATTGTATCTTTACAGCTGAAGATGAAGAAGTTATACACAGTCAGCAAAACCAAGACTGGGAATTGACTGTGGCTCAGATCATCAGCTCCTTATTGCAAAATTCAGACTTAAATTGAAGAAAGTAGGGAAAACCACTAGGTCATTCAAGTATGACTGAAATCAAATCCCTTATAATTATACAGTGGAAGTGACACATAGATTCAAATGATTAGATTTGATAGAGTGCCTGAAGAACTGTGGACAGAGGTTTGTAACATTGTACAGGAGGTGGTGACCAAAATCATCCCCAGGAAAAAGAAATGCAGCACAGCAAAATGGCTGTCTGAGGAGGCCTTACAAATAGCTGAGAAAAGAAGAGACGCAAAAGGCAGAGGAGTAAGGGAAAGATGTACCCATCTGAATGCAGAGTTCCAAAGAATAGCAAGGAGAGATTAAAAGGTCTTAAGTGAACAATGCAAAGGGATAGAGGAAAACAATAAAATGGGAAAGACTAGAGATCTCTTCAAGAAAATTGGAGATATCAAGGGAATATTTCATGCAAAAATGGGCACAATAAAGGACAGAAATGGTATGGACCCAACAAAAGCAGAAGATATTAAGAAGAGGTGGCAAGAATACACAGAAGAGGTGGCAAGAATACACAGAAGAACTATACAAAAAAGGTCTTAATGATCCAGATAACCTTGATGGTATGGTCACTCACCTGGAGCTAGACATCCTGGAGTGTGAAGTCAAATGGGGCTTAAGAAGCAGTGCTAAATAAATGCTGGAGAGGGTGTGGAGAAAAGGGAACCCTCTTACACTGTTGGTGGGAATGCAAACTAATACAGCCACTATGCAGAACAGTGTGGAGATTCCTTAAAAAACTGGAAATAGAACTGCCTTATGACCCAGAAATCCCACTGCTGGGCACACACACCAAGGAAACCAGAATTGAAAGGGACACGTGTACCCCGATGTTTATCGTAGCACTGTTTATAATAGCCAGGACATGGAAGCAACCTAGATGTCCATCAGCAGATGAATTGATAAGAAAGCTGTGGTACATGTACACAATGGAGTATTACTCAGCCATTAAAAAGAATACATTTGAATCAGTTCTAATGAGGTGGATGAAACTGGAGCCGATTATACAGAGTGAAGTAAGCCAGAAAGAAAAACACCAATACAGTATACTAACGCATGTATATGGAATTCAGAAAGATGGTAATGATAACCCTGTATGTGAGACAGCAAAAGAGACACAGATGTATAGAACAGTCTTCTGGACTCTGTGGGAGAGGGAGAGGGTGGGCTGATTTGGGAGAATGGCATTGAAACATGTATAATATCATATAAAAAATGAATCACCAGTCCAGGTTCAATACAAGATACAGGATGCTTGGGGCTGGTGTACTGGGATGAACCAGAGGGATGGTACAGAGAGGGAGGTGGGAGGGGGGGTTCAGGATGTGGAACACATGTACACCCGTGGCAGATTCATGTTGATGTATGGCAAAACAAATGCAATATTGTAAAGTAATTAGCCTCCAATTAAAACAAATAAATTTAAATTAAAAAAAGAAGCAGTGCTAAAAACAAAGCTAGTGGAGATGATGGAATTCCAGCTGAGCTATTTAAATCCTAAAAGATGATGCTGTTAAAGTGTTGCATTCAATATACCAGCAAATTTGGAAAACTCAGTGGCCACAGCACTGGAAAAGGTCAGTTTTCGTTCCAATCCCAAACAAGGGCAATGCCAAAGAATGGGCAAGCTACTGTAAAATTGTGCTCATTTCACATGCTAGCAAGATAATGCTCAAAATCCTTCAAACTAGGCTTCAGCAGTATGTGAACCAAGAAGTTCCAGATGTACAAGCTGTATTTAGAAAAGGCAGAGGAAACAGGAGACCAAATTGCTAACATTTTTGGATCATAGAAAAAGAAAGGGAATTCCAAGAAAACATCTACTTCTGCTTCATTGACTATGTTAAAGCATTTGACTGTGTGGATCACAACAAACTGTGAAAAATTCTTAAAGAAATGGAAATACCTGACCACCTTACCTACCTCCTGAGAAGCCTGTATGCAGGTCGAAAAGTAACAGTTAGAACTGGACATGGAACAATGGATTGATTCAAAATTGGGAAAGGAGTATGTAAAGGCTTTATATTGTCACCCTGCTTATTTAACTTACAGGCAGAGTGCATCATGCGAAATGCCAGACTGGATGAAGTACAGGTGGAATCAAGATTGCTGGAATCAAGATTTCTGAGAGAAATATTAACAACCTCAGATATGCAGATGAAACCACTCTAATGGCAGAAAGCAAAGAGGAACTGAAGAGCCTCTTCATGAGGGTGAAAGAAGAGAGTGAAAAAGCGGACTTAAAACTCAACATTCAAAACACTAAGATCATGGCATCTGGTCCTGTGACTTCATGGCAAATAGATGGGGAAACAGTGGAAACAGTGACAGACTTTATTTTTTTGGGCTCCAAAATCACTGCAGATGGTGACTGCAGCCATGAAATTAAAAGACACTTGCTCCTTGGAAGAAAAGTTATGACCAACCTAGACAGCATATTAAAAAACAGAGACATCACTTTGCTGACAAAGTTCTGTATAGCCAAAGCTATGTTAGTCATATGGATATGAGAATTGGACCATAAAGAAGGCCAAGTGCCCAAGAATTGATGCTTTTGAATTGTGATGCTGGAGAAGAGTCCCTTGTACAGCAAGAAGATCAAACCAGTCAGCCCTAAAGGAAATCAATTCTGAATATTCATTGGAAAGACTGATGCTGAACCTGAAGCTCCAATACTTTGGCCACTTGATGGGAAATGACTCCCTGGAAAACCCTGAGGTCCAGAAAGATTGAGGGCAAGAGGAGAAGGGGGCGGCAGAGGATAAGATTGTTAGATAACATCACTGACTCAATGGACATGAACTTGAGAAAACTCCAGGAGATAGTGAAGAACTGGGAAGCCTGGTGTGCTGTAGTCCATGGGGTTGCAAAGAGTTGGACATGGCTTAGCAACTGAATATCAACAACAGCAAGATTCTACCAGGACATACCAGATTTTTTTGATTTCTGCATTATTTCTAGAAATCTATATTAGTAACATTTATCCATAAAATGTGACCTGTTTATCACTAGACATTTAACAATGTTTCCCATGTAATTTAACATACCAAATAAGCCTAATTAGCTAATATTTCTGTCTCTCTGAGAAAAAGAGTTAAACATCCCAAGGTTAGAGGTCAAAATACTATTAGAATTCAGTATTGGGAAATTTGTCAAAAATATCAAAAAGTTTGGAAATTCCCTGGTGGTCCAGTGGCTAAGACTCCATGCTCCCAATGTAGGGGACTTGGGTTTGATCCCTGGTCAGGGAAATAGATCCCACATGCCACAACTGAGAGTTCACACATAGCAACTAAATGTCCTGTGTGCCGCAATGAAAATCGAAGATCCTGAGAGCTGCAATTAAGACTCAGAGCAGACAAATAAATAAATAAATATTTTAAAACAAACAGAAAGACTTCTTGGAAAAAAAAAGTGTCAACAGTTTTCAAAACACTTGGTCAAATAGGTTACTATGGAACAATGCTTATTCACTTAACAAAAGTTACAATAAAAGATTTTGAAAGAAAATACAGAAAGTCATAATAGATTGCCAGTTAAAGGCAGAGAAAATTTGCAATCTGCTATCAAAAGCAGATCAGTATTTTAAGAAATATTTATCCTTTTAACAGAAAACCAGAGTCAGATTTTGTATCATTTAACCTTTAATATTAAAATTTCCTTATCAGTCAAAATAATATTAACCAATATTTTATTATGCATAAAATTTTTCCTTCAAGGTTTCTTTTCCCTTAATTTCATATAAGCCAATTAAATAGAGCTCATTTCCATTTCTCACATCTTCTATTACTAAAAACACATCTCCTACTTTCCTTACATACTGAAATGTGTCCCATACTATTTTAGTAGTATTTTTTAACATATATTTTAATTCTTCACCTTAAAACCTGGTTTCTTTAAAAAACTAAGTAAGCAAATATGAACTTTTACTGCTTCAATGTCTTTTATTTTTCAATTATGAATCCTCTAGCATTAAATAGATTTAGCAAACATAAATACTACTTACAGTTTCTAGAAAATATATACTCTTTAAATAGAAATTTTCTTAATGTGGCACCAAACATATTTATTAATATTCATAAAGATCTTTTGTTTCTCTGTAAAAGGAAGTCAGTGTTCAGTAATTAATGTTCCAATATCTTATTTGGAAATGACCTGGATTTTTAATGGAGTCCTATCATTTTACTTCAACAAAACTCAACTTACCAAAATCTGGAGAGACTATTTTTAAAAGGTTACTCCCCAAATATAATCATTCCTGAAGAGTTTATCTAACACATTTTATCTCATTTACCTTTCTTCTTTTACTTAAAAATTTCATCATACCAAGTTATTTTTCTTGCTGACAAACTTTTTAACAGGAATAATATCTTATTTGATTTCTAGTAAACCTGGATATAATAAAAGTATTATATTTAATGTTGACTTAGAAAAAATGCACAATGTGAGAGCTGTGAGGTCAGTTTTATTTGGAGCAAAATGAGGACTGCAGCCTGGGAGACAATACCTCAAATAGCTCTGAGAAACTGCTCCAAAGAGGCCAAGGGGAAGGTCAGTATATATGTGATTCTGGTGATGGGGAAATACATGCAATCAAGCACATATTTTTCCAGATTTCTGCTAGTCATGAGAAATAATCATCACCATGAAGGATTTCAGTGCATTTCTAGACATGAGGAGATACAAGAATTGGACTCATAAAATCAGCTCCTGAATATATCTAAATATCTGAAGTCCTGTCCTGACAGATTTTTCCCAAGGACAGAGTGCCTCACTTCTGCTCTCTACCTTGAACTCCTTTCAGGGAGTGTTGAAAATCACCAGTTGCAACACCACATGGTTTAATCCCTGTAAAGGTAGATGGCAAGTGCCAATTTGTAGTTGACAATGTTGATAACTCTAAAGACATGTCTTAATAACTAAGCCAACAAAACAGTATCTTTAATACCAGATTTTAACACAGTACTAAATATTTCCCAGATTATGTGAACTCAAAACTCATGCTGACCAGTTTCTTTTATATTTCTGAGTATTTATATAAGTGCTTAATTTCCTATAAACCAATTAAATAGAGCTCTTTTACAAATTAACTTTGAGAATACTATACATCTACAATGCTGCTGCTGCTGCTAAGTCGCTTCAGTCGTGTCCAACTCTGTGTGACCCCATAGACGGCAGCACACCAGGCTCCCCCATCCCTGGGATTCTCTAGGTAAGAATACTGGAGTGGGTTGCCATTTCCTTCTCCAATACATGAAAGTGAAAAGTCAAAGTGAAGTCACTCAGTCATGTCCGACTGTTCACGACCCCATGGACTGCAGCCTACCAGGTTCCTCCATCCATGGGATTTTCCAGGCAAGAGTACTGGAGTAGGGTGCCATTGCCTTCTCCTATACACGTATATAAAAACACAAACAGACACTCCATAGTTACCATCACAAAATTACACCCATGAATTAGTTACAATAATATAAACTGATGGGTTCATCAGTTACAAAAGGGGATGGATTCAAATTGGGTTTCTGGAAGATGAAACAAATCAAGGTTACCTGTCCAGATGGCTACATCCTTTTTACTAATACTTGTGGAAAAGACACTTAAGATCTCTTTCTGTCCTTGACAAGTCAAGTTCCTAATTATCTCTCCTTCTTTGTTTTACCTTTGTGATATTTGTATATTAAACATTAGAGTTTCTGGAGAAGAAACTTGTCTTCTGGAGAAGATGAGTTAGAATATTTGCATATCAAATGCAAAGGAGTAGGAAGACAAGTCCCTCCTGGGAAATCTTAGTTCTCTTAGGGCCAGAAAATATTTTTTAACACTTACCAGACTCTTAAGATAAATAGAGGAGGTTTGGGAGTGGTAAAAGGATTAATGGGCTTTTGATTGCTTCTGAAGACACCATTATATCTAGTACTGTAGGAAGAATCCCTTAGAAGAAATGAGACTAGCCATCATAGTCAACAAAACATTCTGAAATACAGTTATTGGATGCAATCTCAAAAATGACAAAATGATCTCTGTTCATTTCCAAGGCAAACCATTCAATATTACGGTTATCTAAGTCTATGCTCCAACTAGTAATGCTAAATAAGCTGAAGTTGAAAGGTTCTATGAAGACCTACAAGACCTTCTAGAACTAACACTCAAAAAAAGATGTCCTTTTCATTATAGGGGACTGGAATGCAAAAGCAGGAAGTCAAGAAACACCTGGAGTAATAGGCAAATTTAGCCTTGGAGTACAGAATGAAGAGGGCAAAGGTTAACAGAGTTTTGCCAAGAGAACACACTGGTTATAGCAAACACCCTCTTCCAAAAACACAAGAGAAGACTCCACACATGGACATCACCAGATGGTCAATACCGAAATCAGATTGATTATATTCTTTGCAGCCAAAGATGGAGAAGCTCTATACAGTCAGCAAAAACAAGACTGGGAGCTGACTGTGGCTCAGATCATGAACAGCTTATTGAAAAATTCAAACTGAAATTGAAGAAAGTAGGGAAAACCACTAGACCATTCAGGTACGAACTAAATCGCATCCCTTATGATTATACAGTGGAAGTGAGAAATGGATTCAAGGGATTAGATCTGATAGACAGAGTGCTTGATGAATGATGGATGGAGGTTCATGACACTGTACAGGAAACAGGAATCAAGACCATCCCCAAGAAAAAGAAATGCAAAAAAGCAAAATGACTGTCTGAGGAGGCCTTACAAATAGCTGTGAAAAGAAGGGAAGTGAAAAGCAAAGGAGGAAAGGAAATATATTCACATTTGAATGCAGAGAATAGCAAGGAGAGATAGGAAAGCCTTCCTCAGCAATCAATGCAAAGAAATAGAGGAAAACAACAGATTGAGAAAGACTAGAGATCTCTTCAAGAAAATTAGAGATACAAAGGGAACATTTCATGCAAAGAGGGCACAATAAAGTACAGAAATGGTCTGGACCTAACAGAAGTAGAAGATATTAAGAAGAGGTGGCAAGAATACACAGGAAAACTATACAAAAAAAGATCTTCATGACCCAGATAATCATGATAGTGTGTTCACTCACGTAGAGCCAGGCATTCTGGAATGCAAAGTCAAGTGGGCCTTAGGAAGCATCACTATGAACAAAGCTAGTGGAGGCGATGGAATTCCAGTTGAGCTGTTTCAAATCCTAAAAGACAATGCTGTAAAAGTGTTGCACTCAGTTCAGTTCAGTTCAGTTGCTCAGTCATGTTCAACTCTTTGCGACCCCATGAACCACAGCATTGCAGGCCTCCCTGTCCTTCACCAACTGCCAGAGTCTAATCAAACCCACATCCATTGAGTCAGTGATGCCATCCAACCATCTCATCCTCTGTTGTCCCCTTCTCCTCCTGCCCTCAATCTTTCCTAGCATCAGGGTCCTTTCAAATGAGTCAGCTCTTTGCATGAGGTGGCCAAAGTATTGGAGTTTCAGCTTCGACATCAGTCCTACCAATGAATATCCAGGACTGATCTCCTTTAGGATGGACTGGTTGGATCTCCTTGCAGTCCAAGGGACTCTCAAGAGTCTTCTCCAACACCACAGTTCAAAAGCATCAATTCTGTGCTCAGCTTTCTTTATAGTCCAACTCTCACATACATACATGACTACTGCAAAAACCATAGCCTTGACTAAACGGACCTTTGTTGGCAAAGTAATGTCTCTGCTTTTCAATATGCTATCTAGGTTGGTCATAACTTTCCTTCCAAGGAGTAAGCGTCTTTTAGTTTCATGGCTGCAATCACTATCTGCAGTGATTTTGGAGCCCCCAAAAATAAAGTCTGACACTGTTTCCACTGTTTCCCCATCTATTTCCCATGAAGTGATAGTACCAGATGCCATGATCTTCATTTTCTGAATGTTGAGCTTTAAGCCAACTTTTTCACTCACCTCTTTCACTTTCATCAAGAAGCTCTTTAGTTCTTTTTCACATTCTGCCATAAGGGTGGTGTCATCTGCATATCTGAGGTTATTGATATTTCTCCCAGCAGTCTTGTTTCCAGCTTGTGCTTCTTCCAGCCCAGCGTTTCTCATGTTGTACTCTGCATATAAGTTAAATAAGCAGGATGACAGTATATAGCCTTGATGTACTCGTTTTCCTACTTGGAACCAGGCTGTTGTTCCATGTCCAGTTCTAACTGTTGCTTCCTGACCTGCATACAGGTTTCTCAAGAGGCAGGTCAGGTGGTCTGGTATTCCCATCTCTTGAAGAATTTTCCACAGTTTATTGTGATCCACACAGTCAAAGGCTTTGGCATAGTCAGTAAACCAGTAATAGATGATTTTGTGAAACTCTTGCTTTTTGATGATCCAGCAGATGTTGGGAATTTGATCTCTGGTTCCTCTGCCTTTTCTAAAACCAGCTTGAACATGTGGAAGTTGACGGTTCATGTATTGCTGAATCTTGGCTTGGAGAATTTTAAGCATCACTTTACTAGCATGTGAAATCTGCAATTGTGTGGTAGTTTGAGCATTCTTTGGCATTGCCTTTCTTTGGGATTGGAATGAAAACTGACCTTTTCCAGTCCTGTGGCCACTGCTGAGTTTTCCAAATTTGCTGGCATATTGAGTGCAGCACTTTCACAGCATCATCTTTCAGGATTTGAAATAGCTCAACTGGAATTCCATCACCTCCACTAGCTTTGTTCATATTGATGCTTTCTAAGGCCCACTTGACTTCACATTCCAGGATGTCTGGCTTTAGGTGAGTGATCACACCATCATGATTATCTGGGTCATGAAGATCTTTTTTGTATAGTTCTTCTGAGTATTCTTGCCACCTCTTTTGTGTATTCTTGCCACCTCTTCTTAATATCTTCTGCTTCTGTTAGGTCCCTACCATTTCTGCCCTTTATTGAGCCCATCTTTGCATGAAATGTTCCCTTGGTATCTCTAATTTTCTTGAAGAGTTCTCTAGTCTTTCCTATTCTGTTGTTTTCCTCTATTTCTTTGCACTGATCACTGGGGAAGGCTTTCTTATCTCTCCTTGCTATTCTTTGGAACTCTGCATTCAAATGTGAATATATTTCCTTTTCTCCTTTGCTTTTCACTTCCCTTCTTTTCACAGCTATTTGTAAGGCCTCCTCAGACAGCCATTTTGCTTTTTTGCATTTCTTTTTTCTTGGGGATGGTCTTGATTCCCGTCTCCTGTACAATGTAATGAACCTTTGTCCATAGTTCTTCAGGCACTCATCCATCAGATCTAGTCTCTTAAATCTATTTTTCACTTCCACTGTATAATCATAAGGGATACGATTTAGGTCATACCTGAATGGTCTAGTGGTTTTCTCCACTTTCTTCAATTTCAGTCTGAATTTGGAGTAAAGAGTTCATGATCTGAACCACAGTCAGCTCCCAGTCTTCTTTTTGCTAACTGTATAGAGCTTCTGCATCTTTGGCTGCAAAGAATATAATCAATCTGATTTCAGTGTCATCCACCTGGTGATGTCCATGTGTAGAGTCTTCTCTTGTGTTGTTGGAAGACGGTGTTTGCTATGACCAGTGCGTTCTCTTGGCAGAACTCTATTAGCCTTTGCCCTGCTTCATTCTGTACTTCAAGGCCAAATTTGCCTGTTACTCCAGGTGTTTCTTGACTTCCTGCTTTTGCATTCCAGTCCCCTATAATGAAAAGGACATCTTTTTTTGAGTGTTAGTTTTAGAAGGTCTTATAGGTCTTCATAGAACCATTCAACTTCAGAGTCTTCAGCATTATTGTTCAGGGCATAGACTTGGATTACCATGATGTTTAATGGTTTGCCTTGGAAATGAACAGAGATCATTCTATTGTTTTTGAGATTGCATCCAAGTACTGCATTCAGACTCTTTTGTTGACTATGATGGTTACTCCATTTCTTCTAAGGGATTCCTGCCCATAGTAGTAAATATAATGGTCATCTGAGTTAAATTCACCAATTCCAGTCCATCTTAGTTAGCTGATTCCTAGAACGTTGATGTTCACTCTTGTCATCTCCTACTCCTCGGGAAAAAGTTATGACCAAACTTGACAGCATATTAAAAAGCAGAGACATTACTTTGCAAACAAAGATCTGTCTAATCAAGGCTATGGTTTTTCCAGTAGTCATGTATGGATGTGAGAGTTGGACTATAAAGAACGCTGAGCGCCAAAGAATTGATGCTTTTGAGCTGTGGTGTTGGAGAAGACTCTCGAGAGTCCCTTGGACTGCAAGGATATCCAACCAATCAATCCTAAAGGAGATCAGTCCTGGGTGTTCATTGGAAGGACTGATGCTGAAGCTGAAACTCCAATACTTTGGCCACCTGATGTGAAGAACTGACTCATTTGAAAAAACCCTGATGCTGGGAAACATTGAAGGCGGGAGGAGAAGGGGACGACAGAGGGTGAGATGGTTGGATGGCATCACCAACTCAATGGACATGAGTTTGAGTAAACTGGAAATTGGTGATGGACAGGGAGGCCTGGTGTGTTGCAATTGATCGGACATGTTGGGGTTGCAAAGAGTCAGACATGTCTGCGCGACTGATCTGAACTGAAGACACAATCTTCTCAGTTCTATAAAGACTGTGTTTTTGTTGTTTAGTCACTAAGTTGTGTCTGACTCTTTTGTGACATCCTGGGCTGTAGCCCACCAGGCTCCTCTGCATGGGATTTCCCAGGCAAGAATACTGGAGTGGGTTGCCATTTCCTTCTCCACCTATGAAAACTAGATTTGTAAAATAAGGACAGTCATTTTGTAACTTTTCAAAAATTAGGTGGCCACCAAAATGGTATCAAAAGACTGAGACACCCATTCACCTGTGTCAGAATGTTTACTTTCCCTCATTTAGCTTAGGGGAGAAGGCCCCCTCAAAAAAATTCCCATCAGACACCAAATAATAACTATATCCAGTCTGATATTCCTACCAGACTCGGAATGATAGTCAGATTGATGGTCTCTAATCTAGGCAATTTGCTTACAAACACTTTTGGGGATCCTCCCTAGGCTTAAGAATTTCTTTGACTATGGCCCTTAGTTCATTTTTGATCTGAAGAGGCTCATCCACAGCCTCAGGTGGTTGCATTTCTAAAGGGAACCATTTAATAGTGTCTTCACTGTGAATAGTCAACTCAGAGGATCACTAGAACCATTACTCAAATAAAATTTAGAGGGAAGCAGTAAAGTTTTAGGTACTTTTCCATCATTAGCCTTTAATTAGCCTTTAAAACAAATCTTTCAGTGAGGTTATTTTGGAATTTTGAAGCCTTTTGTGAATTCTGAATACCAATCAAGATAGACAATTTAAGATGAGAGCTCTCTAAAATTTTAACAATTTAGAAGTTTTTCCAAGTCAAAGGATCCAAAGAGCTAGGTCTAAAAATAGTTTTCCCTGCTAATCTGCTTTTAGGAAGAGAAAAACTCTTACCGCTGTTGTTTCCAGTAGACCCTACAAGCGGAGATCCAGGAAACTGCTGGATTCAATTGTTTGTGAAAAATCAGTTTTGGAATTCAAACAAAAGGAACCCCATCTTGGCCATTTCAGAAGAGAATTTCCTTTAATTTCCAATTAAGTCCTTGCAGCATAC
The DNA here is from genome assembly GCF_014754425.2 of Oryx dammah. NCBI lineage: Eukaryota > Metazoa > Chordata > Mammalia > Artiodactyla > Bovidae > Oryx > Oryx dammah. Next base: position 82,196,921 of record NW_024070185.1, on the reverse strand, counting down.
ATAAACCCAGCTGACATTCCTGTAGGTGGTTGCCTGGATAGGAGCTCTTTGGCCTTTAAGACACATTTTCCCATTATTAATTTGGAAGCCTAATTCACATATGAGATATGATCTGAACAACTTTCTGAGGAGAGTGTGGTAGATTGAATATGTACTACTTCTGAGTCTAACTACTCAAGGAGTTACCCTTGAGTCAGCTGACTCTTTTGCATGTCTCAATTTCTCCTTCCAACCTTTTAACAGGGTTAAAAACCCCTGTGAGTGCTTGGAGCACTAGGTGATTAGCCTGTCATGCAGTGCTTATTTACTGGTTGTAGTGGATCTCCCTTGTTTCTTGGAGCTGAATAATTTAACCTCTCATTTCACTAGCAAGAGTTTGGTTCAGATTATAACTTGATTTTTTGTTTATTTTATGAAGTATAGTTGATTTACAATGCTGTGTCAACTTCTGCTGTACAACAAAAGTTGTATACCAGAATCACTTTTGGTATACAGCAGAAACATATATATACATATATCTCCAGTGTGTATATATATATATATATATGGTATAGCTAGATAGATAATGGAAGAATATATACGTTATGTATATATTCTCTTCCATTCTTGTTTATCTCAGGATATTGAGTATAGTCCCTGTGCTATACAGTAGGACCTTGTTGTTTATCCATTCTGTATGTAATAGTTTGTATCTGCTAACTAAAGACTCCCAGTCTGTTCCTTGTTTAACCTGTTTGGCAACCATGAGTCTGTTTTCTATGTTTGTGAGTCTGTTTCTGTTTCCTTTTCATAGATATGTTCATTTGTATCATATTTTAGATTCTACATATAAGTGATACTATATGGCATTTGTCTTTCTCTTTTTGACTTAGTCTGGTCATTGCTAGCTCCATCTATGTTGTTGCAAATGGCATTATTTCATTCCTTTTTATGGCTGAATTATATTCCATTATATATATATATATATCAGTTCAGTTCAGTTCAGTAACTCAGTCATGTCCGACTCTGCAACCTCATGAATCGCAGCACGCCAGGCCTCCCTGTCCATCACCAACTCCTGGAGTTCACTCAGACTCATGTCCATTGAGTCAGAGATGCCATCCAGCCATCTCATCCTCTGTCATCCCCTTCTCCTCCTGCCCTCAATCCCTCCCAGCATCAGAGTCTTTTCCAATGAGTCAACTCTTCGCAAGAGGTGGCCAAAGTATTGGAGTTTCAGCTTCAGCATCAGGCCTCCCAATGAACACCCAGGACTGATCTCCTTTAGAATGGACTGGTTGGATTTTCTTACAGTCCAAGGGACTCTCAAGAGTCTTCTCCAACACCACAGTTCAAAAGCATCAATTCTTTGGTGCTCAGCTTTCTTCATAGTTCAACTCTCACATACATACATGACTACTGGAAAAACCATAGCCTTGACTATATGGACCTTTGTTGGCAAAGTAATGTCTCTGCTTTTCAGTATGCTATCTAGGTTGGTCATAACTTTCCTTCCAAGGAGTAAGCATCTTTTAATTTCATGGCTGCAATCACCATCTGCAATGATTTTGGAGCCCCCCAAAATAAAATCAGCCACTGTTTCCACAGTTTCCCCATCTATTTTCCCTGAAGTGATGGGACCAGATGTCATGATCTTAGTTTTCTGAATGTTGAGCTTTAAGCCAACTTTTTCACTCTCCTCTTTCACTTTCATCAAGAGGCTCTTTAGTTCCTCATATATATATATATATATATATATATATAGGAGAAGGCAATGGCACCCCACTCCAGTACTCTTGCCTGGAAAATGCCATGGACGGAGGAGCCTGGTAGGCTGCAGTCCATGGGGTCGCTAAGAGTCAGACACGACTGAGCGTCTTCACTTTCATGCTTTGGAGAACGAAATGGCAACCCGCTCCAGTGTTCTTGCCTGGAGAATCCCAGGGACGAGGGAGCCTGGTGGGCTGCCATCCATGGGGTCGCACAGAGTTGGACATGACTGAAGTGACTTAGCAGCAGTAGCAGCATGCATATATATATATATATATATAACTTCTTCTTTATCCACTCACTTATCAATGAACATTTGGGTTTCAAGCTGTTAGGTTTTTTTCAAAGCCAAATTTAACAAAAACCCAGCCACCTGTTTTCCTCAGCCTTCTGCTCACATCCTCCTAGGACCCTGTCTAGGAAATGTCCCTTAAGATTCCAAGTCTTTCTTAAGTAAAAACAGCTTGAATAAAACTTTCAAGATCACTGCTGGAACAATGAAAGTTGGATACCAGGATAACTCACAAGAACTCCTGAGGAGTATTGAGAAGTCAGTGAGGCTCAATGGGCCCCTGTTTTGCTCTAAACACTAGTTTGGGGAAACTCTAGGTGTCCTCTGGTGGGTATGAATGTTTGAAAAAAAATAATCAATAGGCCTAACATCATGAGAAACGTTGGACTGGAAGAAACACAAACTGGAATCAAGATTGCCGGGAGAAATATCAATAACCTCAGATATGCAGATGACACCACCCTTACGGCAGAAAGTGAAGAGGAACTAAAGAACCTCCTTATGAAAGTAAAAGAGGAGAGTGAAAAAGTTGGCTTAAAGCTCAACATTCAGAAAACGAAGATCATGGCATCCAGTCCCATCACTTCATGGGAAATAGATGGGGAAACAGTGGAAACAGTGTCAGACTTTATTTTGGGGGGCTCCAAAATCACTGCAGATGGTGATTGCAGCCATGAAATTAAAAGACACTTACTCCTTGGAAGAAAAGTTATGACCAACCTAGATAGCATATTCAAAAGCAGAGACATTACTTTGCCGACTAAGGTCCGTCTAGTCAAGGCTATGGTTTTTCCTGTGGTCATGTATGGATGTGAGAGTTGGACTGTGAAGAAGGCTGAGCACCAAAGAACTGATGCTTTTGAACTGTGGTGTTGGAGAAGACTCTTGAGAGTCCCTTGGATGGCAAGGAGATCCAACCAGTCCATTCTGATGGAGATCAGCCCTGGGATTTCTTTGGAAGGAATGATGCTGAAGCTGAAGCTCCAATACTTTGGCCACCTCATGAGAAGAGTTGACTCATTGGCAAAGACTCTGATGCTGGGAGGGATTGAGGGCAGGAGGAGAAGGGGACGACAGAGGATGAGATGGCTGGATGGCATCACTGACTTGATGAACGCAAGTCTGAGTGAACTCCAGGAGTTGGCGATGGACAGGGAGGCCTGGTGTGCTGCGATTCATGGGGTCGCAAAGAGTCGGACACGACTGAGTGACTGAACTGAAGAAAAAAGTGGAAAATTTTATTCAAACCACCCTGAAGATTACAACCCAGGGGACAGTCTTTCAGACAGCTCTGAGGACTGTTCCTACCCATTAGAGGTCAAAGCACAGTTAAATAAGTTTGAGATAGAGGGTTATATGTCAAATGATGCACTGTTAACAGTTTACACAGTCCAGATCTACATGTAAAAGGCAACTGGTAGGTCATGGGTCATCATAACCCCTTACAAGATGAAGACAAAAGATTACTTCCTAAGTAGTTGTGACCCTGGATGAGCTTAAGAAGGAATATTATCTCCTAAGGAGGTCTGGTTAATACAAATGCACAACAGGCACTAAAGGGGAGGGAGGAAGCCCAAACCGTCAAAGAAAAATCTTACGTATAAAACTTTTGTATCTTGCATTAAAATACAAATTTTATTTCATCAAGAGGGAGAGAAAGAAACTGTCATCAAGTAATCTGTCATCTGCTAGTTATTCAGCTTCATTGTATTTTTTCCTGAGGTTTCAATGTGCTCATTGGAAACATTTTTACTGAGTTTTTCTTACTTTAAATTATTGTTTTTGTATTGGTGGTAACCTACAATATGTTTTCAGAATTATTTCCTCTCTTTCCCTATGAAAAAATTTTTCTCCTGTAAAATTTGGTTCCACTATTAAAGTAGGCATTCAGTTTATAGTAAATGGACTTATCAAAGTATTTTCATTGACGTTTTTGAACTGTGGTGTTGGAGAAGACTCCTGAGAGTCCTTGGACTGCACGGAAATCAAGCCAGTCAATCCTGGAAATCAGTCCTGAATATTCATTGGAAGAACTGATGCTGAAGCTGAAGCTCCAGTACTTTGGCCATCTAATGCGAGGAACTGACTCATTGGAAAAGATCCTGATGCTGGGACAGATTGAAGGCAGGAGGAGAAGGGAATGACAGAGGATGAGACGGTTGGAGGGCATTACTGTCTTGATGGATATGAGTTTGAACAAGCTCTGCGAGTTGGTAATGGACAGGGAAGCCTGGCATGCTCCAGTTCATGGGGTCTGAAAGAGCGTCTGAACTGAAAGTACTTTCATAGACTCAATATCAAATATTACACTTTAAGAAGATAAAATTTAAACATCAATGTTAGATAAGGTTGTCACATGTAATGTGAGTTTGAACAATTATAACCCACTGAATGAATGGGTATGCAATTAATAGCATAGTAGAAGGATTTGCTGAAAACCAGAGCTATTTTTGTTATCAGATGAGTGAGTATTCTGAATGTTTTTCCCTAAGGACAAAGTGTGCTCCTCCAAAATGGGATAAGAGCCACTCTAAAATGAGAAGTCATCTCACTTGGATGCGTTTTATTGGAAGACACTCAGCAAGGGTCAGTTCCTGTTTCAACTGGTAGAGAACTGAGCAGACCGTGATATGTCATCACCAGATTCCATTCAAGGATTAATGGCTCCAAAGAGCAAGATGCCTCTCTAAGTCTTCCTGTAATGTTACACCCAGTAGTGACTTGTCCCACCATTCCAGTCCCCTTTGCACGTTGAGTGACAGAGGATGGCTTTTTACAAGTCTCAGAGAAACAGGGCACATGAATAATCCGGTTCATGTTCTAAATCACTTCGTTTGGTTCAGGCCAAGTCATGGCACTTGTGGGATCTGCCAAAACAGAAGCTCCCCTGCCCTGGAGTGGGTAGGGTAGCAAGAGATGGAATTTGTTTAGAGCCATCTCTCACCACTAGGGAAGGCTACAATGTCCCTGGAAAGATACTGTCTGATTCTGCTACTAATTTGGTTCTGATGACCTTGAAAAACTGAGGGATTTCTATGTAACTCCTCATATATAAAGGGCTGTAACAATGAGATTTCAGGGCAGCACCTGAGGCCTTCACAAATCAGAGCTAAGGATCCAGGAGTGGGACCGGGAGACTTGCCCTCTGTTGTAACCCAGCAGGATATCAGTTCACCTGCAAATTCATCTTTAAGGTACAGTGTGTTCAGCTCTGTGTTGTCAGGTGTGGGAACAGCTTACCTCTGGAGCTGGGAGTTGAGTCACGATTCTTATACTTGTGTTCTTTTTTGGACTCATTTTTTTCACCCCCTTCTGCACCAGTTTGGAAATAGAGTTAGGCCAAGAGAATTTTTCTGTCTCTGATTTCTATGTGTCAGTTATGCATGAATTTCAAGTTAAAGAGTGTGAGAAAGCAGAGATTAGCTTTTTACCTGACTGAGCAAGACTTTCTTAAGATTAAATAAAATACAGAATACATCTCATGTCGATTAATGGATAACTTAGTCCCAACGAAACATTGATTGTGAGTGCTAGAAGCATGGAGGCTTCTCAGAAAGCTGAAGGTCAGGAGAATTCATCTTTAGTTGGGTTTTTCACTTGACTGAATTACCTGGAACTTGGGTAATTAAACTGTAGAAGTTTTTTTGTTTATATAATTCACCATTGCCTTGCCTCTCATTAGATGACATAAGTGCTTGAGCCTCAAACAAAATCAACGTTCAATAAATGTTATTTGATTAAACATATTTATTTAAAGGAAGTTCTAGTACTCTTTCAGTATAAGTTATTTAGCAAACTTACCAGTGTCCAAAGGAACTGTGACTTTCCCAAATTGGTATTGAGTTGCTGCAAATAAAACTAATTATTTTAATAGATATAAACTTCAGTAAAAGCATTTTGCCTTGGAGAGGAAGAGGAACAGAACTGCTCATTTGGCAAGAATAGTCCCCTTTTGCTATAGTGCCTCTTTGTCTAATCATTGATATTTTCCCTTCACATATGTGCAAAGCAAACAGATATCTTCATTTGGAAGATAGAAACTGAAGTACAAAGCTCCTATAATGCTGAAAGTACAGATTATTCCCTTGAACTTAATACTGATGGATTTCCCTGACTATTAGAGCTAGAAGGGAAGCTTGGTGAACGTCTAAACCAAATAGCTCCATTCACAGATGAGGTAACTGAAGTGAAGTGTCCTTGTCAAAACCTAAAAGGAAATTCTGTAAGCAAAGGGAATGAAACTCACAAATAAAAAACATTTAAATATGTATTTAAGAAATGAACATATTAATCATAATACAGTTGGGATAACTAGAGACTACATATCATCAAAAGAAAATAGAAATAGAAAGCAATAATTGGCCATTTAGATTATCTACCTACTGTGAGAACTCTGAACATTTAAAAAAATTATCTCAAAATATGTTTGTTTCTGATCAGCACAAGGATGCAATTAAACTTGTTAAAATTTATGTTTGTTTAAATGATGAGTTCTTTTTATGTTTGAACACAATTGAATTGAAATACATACTGGCTTTTTCTAAGTCTATAAACATTCCAACACTCACATAACTGCAGAACAATATGGAATTATACTTTCAGCATTTAATAATACATAGTCTTTGACCTGTAATTATACTTCTAGGAGTTTATGCTCCATATAAACTGGTGAACAAAATGAATAATTCACTCTATAATTTTTTTGTAATAGATCCAAATAGGAATTAACTTAATGTCCATCCATATAAGCATGCTTAAATAAATTATAGCACATCCATTAAAAATGCTGACCATAAAACAATACAAGCCGGAAAGGAAATATTTTTTAGAGTGAAAAATGAAAAATGGAGGACAGTGTATTTAGTATAGTTCTACCTGCAAAAAAACATGCACACACATGGTTTCATAAAAATGGAAATATACATTGGATAGCATTCACAGTGGATATCTTTGAAAAGTATATCTGGCAGCAGCAAGGAAAGAGAAGACTTTGAGTATTATATCCTTTTAGTACTTTTTGAAATGGTTTGCTATATACTACCATATTTTCATATTCTTCAAGGAGCATCTTTGCTAATAGTGTAAAATTTCAAAACATGTTGATCAAATTATTGGGGGGATTTTCTGACAAGAAATATTGGATACATTATGGCATGCAATACTTCTCATATGTATCCCCAAATATATGGATGGTCACAACAAAGGGGAAAAAATTAAACGGACCTACAATAGTCAGAGAGAAAGGAGAGCGAATGCTTCCCTAAGTCTCCATATTTTGGTTTCAAGTGTGTTATCTCCATCAATATCACCACTAAGTGTGCCAAATGTGTTTATTCTCCTTGTCATCCCTGCTCATTGTTTCTTCCTCACACTCCAATCTTCCTTTTTCTGTTTAGACACAGCTGCCTCTCTTACATCTCTTGATTTTCTAATGAATTATGTTTTATTAATCACAATGATCCAGTTTATTTAGAAACCATCATCTATGGTGCAAAAATGTGAGTTAACAACCATCATGATTTTTATTGTCCCTCAACAGAGCAATAAAGATGATTAAGGAGGTTTGTTCCAGATATTCCATTTTCTAAAAGAAAAAAACTGTTTCTGGACACAACTATATTGAGAAATCAGACTCTGGCTAATGCCCACTCTTTTAAAGGAAATGCACAGTTCGTTTTCTGTTCAGAAAAAAGTAACATTGATTAGTGACAGTCAAATAGCCAATGGGCTAGAATTTGCTGGGGTGGGGTTGGCGGTGAAGGGGGAGAACAATATTTTAGTCAGACTTTATATTTTAGCTATCTTACCACTTACCTTTAAAGCTTTTGCAAAGAATATAGAATTTGCTAGAGGAGCTATCACTTTTAACTCAAAATTCGTTGGAGAATTTTGGCTTACCAGATAAGTGATAACATCATGAGGAAATCACAGGCATTTTGTACATTGGACAGGTAAGTTTATGATGCGTGAGTGAACGGTGCTGTATTAAGCAAGGTACTTGGCCTACAATGTTTAGAGTACAGTTAATGGGACCAGGGAATGGAGTTGGGACCTGGCTCTTGGTCCCAACTCAGCCATGCACAGAGGTTCTCTGTGCTTCAATGGAGCTGGGCAAATGCAGACCCAGAATTTCTCTGTGATGGGCAGGATGGGCTTTATAGCTCCCCATTTCACTTTCAACCCCAATTAGATAACTAGACATCAATGGAGCAGCAGTCTAGATGTGGCCAATGTAAACCTGCAGTGGTTAGCAATGATCACAAAGGCGGAGGAGGCCAAATTCTGCTTGCTTTCGCTTTGCAATTTTTAATTTTAACTCTACATGTGCTGAGTGTATATTTCTCTCTGGAGAAGGGAATGGCAACCCATTCCAGTATTCTTGCCTTGAGAATTCCGTTGACAGAGGTGCCTGGGCTCTACAGTCCATGGGGTTGCAAAGAGTCAGATACAGCTAAGTGACTCACACACTAAGGCATAGCTACATAGCCCGTGGAGAACTCCATGGTTTTTCCCATTAGACCATGTAGGACTCAAAAACTGGTGACCAAAGAGCCACGTCTGGCCAACAGACATTTTCTGATATTTACACAATGCTTAAAATGTCTTAAATTCACTATCAATGTTTTAAAATAAGGAGATTACATATTTTTAAAACTTAGAATTTTCAGCTTCACTTGAAAAACTTTTGGCAGCCCTGGGACCAAGCACTGCTGGTAAAAGTCAGTTAGAGCTAAGTGACAGTATCTCCTTTAAATGGGCCATGTATTTTAGAATTTGTTACAGAGCTGTCTAAACAAACTTGGACCTGCAGGCTTCTGAGTCTGTAGCCCTTGATTTGTAGGCAATCAGCATTTGCTGTTGTTGTTGTTTAGTCACTAAGTTACGTCCAACTTGTTGCAACCCCCATGGACTGCAGCACGCCAGGCTCCTCTGTCCTCCACTATCTCCCAGAGTTTGCTCAGATTCATGTCTGTTGAGTCAGTGATGCTATTTAATCATCTCTTCCTCTGCTGCCCTCTTCTCCTTTTGCCTTCAATTTTCCCTAGCATCAGGGTCTTTTCCCTCATTCACAATCAGTATTACAAATATAAATAGACAACCCAGGATTTTATTAAGCACCACAGTAGTCAGGTGCTGAATGCTTATCACACCAGTTTTTTCAATGGAAAACTTACTAATCTTGCAAAATTATATATTGTTCCATTTTACAGATGAAAAAACAGACTTGGTCCAAGTAACTTGCCCAAGTGGAATGTAGAGATGTCCTAATTCGTAGTTCAGGGTTCTTTCCATGACTCAGGTTAGGCTGTGCTCTTGAAGGGGTTAATTCTAAACTCATTGAAAATGCTCATCTGAGAGAGAATGACCCATAGCTCACAACTGTCAATAGTGTCAGGAAAATGCATCTGCTTAATATAAAGCCCATTTTTAGTTTTTTATTTTGAAACCATTTTAGATTTAGACAAAATTGTGAATCTGTCACCCAGTTTTCCTCTAATATTAACATCTTACATAATCAGGTACAGTTACCAAAACTGTATAATAAAATTGGTACAATAAAATTAACTGCAGATTTTGTTCTGATTCCTCCAATTTTTCCACTAATGTTTTTTTTTTTCCTGTTTCAGGATCCAATCCAAAATACTACATTGTATTCATGTAATTTAGATGAGATATATGTATATATGTGTGTGTGTGTAAATATATATCCTTAGTTTCCTCCAGTCTGTGACAGTTTTTCAGTCTTTCCTTGTCTTTTGTGACCTTAACATTTTTAATGGGTAGTGGTCAGGTATTTTGTAGAGTGTTCCTGAATTTGATTTGTCTGCAATTTTCTTGTGACCAGACAGGCAGAACTTTCTGGAGTTAAGCAAAGTATACCGCAGAGATGATGTGCCCCTCTGTCTTATATAAGAGGACATGTGATATCAACACTGCTTATTACTAAGGATGTAAACCTTGCTCATATGGTTAAGGGTGCTATTTATTTCTCTACTGTAAATTTACTATTTTCTCCTCAGTCACCAAGTCATCCAAAACTCAAGGGGAGAGGAATTCAGCTTCATTCTCGGGTTGAGGGTGAGTAATCAACAATATGGTCATAAGTTAAAATTACAAGAATTACTAAATTTTTGGAGAGGTTTTTTGAGGCTTTACAAATACCCTGTTTCTTCTTAAAGTTTCCTCCACTAATTTTATCATTCATCAGAGGAGTCCACCCGAGGCAGCTTTGTGGTAATCTTATGGTGATATTTCAATTCCCCTCATTCCTTCTATATTTATTCATTGGAATTCTTCGAAAAGGGATGATTTTCCCTTCTATCCCATTTAGTTATTTCACTAATTTATATGAGATTCATCCTTTGGGTTAAAACTAATATCATGTTATTTATTTTGTTGCTCAAATTGTTCCCAGTTTTGGATTTTGGGAGCTCTTTCAAGTTGGTCTCCCATCTTTCTGCAATTCCCTTCACTTTTTAAAAGACTTTTCTTACTTTTTTGGCATTATAAAATGCTCAGTAACAGGGATTTTAACAGGTAACTTGTGCCCAGGGTTTATTTACCAGAGGTCAGTGCTCCGCATACGAGGGTGGCAAGGCAGTGTGGCAAACGTGAGAGAAGCAAGGTGAGTGAGTAAGTGAAAGCGCTCAGTCGTGTCTGACTCTTTGCGACCCCAATGGCAATTTTTCTCTTGAAAGAAAGAGAACAGTGATTTTTAGTGTTTTAACTTCTTATTTGGAAAAAAAAAAAAGTCAAGATTGTGAAATGTTACAAGAATAGTTTTGATCTAGTTACCAAGCCTCCCAGTTTAAGCCCACAGAGACACAGGGATTCTCAGGATTGAGAGCATAGGTTGGACCTGGGTAAGTCCAACAAATGCCCTTGCAGAGAATAATTATATTTTCTGATGACAGAAACTAAGTAGTCTTTATTTTTTCTAGGGTAGGTGAACTTTTCCCTAAATGAATGAGGAAAGTGGTTCAAGTTGTGGGAGGTGATGACAGGACTTTTGGAATCAGACAGCATAGGTTCAATGCTCAGCACCAGTGTTTACTGGTTCTGTGATTTGAATAAAAACTTAAACCTTCTAAACCTGTTTTTTGCCTGATAACAGGAAATAAGATCTACTTCCTAGGGCTATTTATATAATTGAATGAGATAATTTTCCAGATCTCATTAGCAACTGCAACGCATGATTCATCACCTGCTGCTACTTCTGTGTGATGTCAATATCTGATGAATGAACAGACCAGGGACTGTGAAATCCACAGGTCAGGGTAGATTCATGACTTTCCCTGTTGTTAACTCTGTGGCTGGGGGTAAGTCACTAAACTTCTTAGACTTACCTTCTTACCCACAAATACAGAAATAATAAAACCTACCACAATATTTTGTGGGCTAAATGAGATAACATTTGGTACTGTACTTGATGCAGATGGATAATCTGAATATAGATGAAAATGATGAGGATGTTTTCCCATGAGCCAGTTATTATGTCAAGTATTTTAGATCTAATCTCATTTAATTCTCAGAACAATCTTTTTTGGTATGAGAACTTTAAGTTTTAGAACGGTTGTAGAAATTTCCCAGGGTTACATGGACTCAAGGCCACTTCTTTATTTAATTAACTACTAGCCTAGTAATTACTGGTATTCCTCCTTCATGACTTACTGTCATTCCAGTTAATTCAGATAAGTCCCAGAGGAAATAAGAAGACCGAATTTTTATGAGCACATTCAATACAAGTGTTATTTTCTTATTAGTCTTCTCTTACTTAAAATCGTTAGCTAGCTCAGAATTCACTTGTCCTGTCCCAGGTAGTCTTTTATTTTACCTATGCCTTTTCTTAAGACCCAAATGTCATCAGTTCAGCTCAGTTGCTCAGCTATGTCTGACTCTTTGCGACCCCATGGACTGCAGCACACCAGGCCTCTCTGTCCATCACCAACTCCATCCAGTCAGTGACACCATCCAACCATCTCATCCTTTGTCATCCCCTTCTCCTCCCACCTTCAATCTTTCCCAGCATCAGGGTCTTTTCAGTTGAGTCAGTTCTTTGCATCAGGTAGCCTAAGTATTGGAATTTCAGCTTCAGCATCAGTCCTTCCAATGAATATTCAGGACTGATCTCCTTTAGGATGGACTGGTTGGATCTCCTTGCAGTCCAAGGGACTCTTAAGGGTCTTCTCCAACACCACAGTTCAAAAGCATCAATTCGTCAGTGCTCAGCTTTCTTTGTAGTCCAACTCTCACATCCATACATGACTACTGGAAAAACCATAGCTTTGACTAGACGGACCTTTGTTGGCAAAGTAATGTCTCTGCTTTTTAATATGCTGTCTAGGTTGGTCATAACTTTTTTTCCAAGGAGCAAGTGTCTTTTAATTTCATGGCTGCAATCACCATCTGCAGTGATTTTGGAGCCCAGAAAAATAAAGTCACCCACTGTTCCTACTGTTTCCCCATCTATTTGCCATGAAGTGATGGGACAGGATGCCATGATGTTAGCTTTCTAAATGTTGAGTTTTAAGCCAACTTTTTCACTCTCCTCTTTCACTTTCATCAAGAGGCTCTTTAGTTCTTCTTTGTTTTCTTCCATAAGGGTGGTGTCATCTGCATATCTGAGGTTATGGATATTTCTCCTGGCAATCTTGATTCCAGCTTGTGCTTCATCCATGATGTACTCTGTATATAAGTTAAATAAGCAGGGTGACAATACACAGCCTTGGTGTACTCCTTTCTCCATTTGGAACCAGTCTGTTGTTCCATGTCCAGTTCTAACTGTTGCTTCCTGACCTGCACACAGATTTCTCAAGAGGCAGGTCAGGTGGTCTGGTATTCCCATCTCTTTAAGAATTTTCCAGAGTTTGTTGTGATCCACACAGTCAAAGGCTTTGGCATAGTCAATAAAACAGAAGTTGATGTTTTTCTGGAACTCTCTTGCTTTTTAGTTTCCAATACCAATGCATTTTATTCTACTGTTAATGTTAAAGAGGAGAATTATTTCTCCTTATCCATGTTTTTATCAACACTTGGAAAATGAAAAGATCAATACAGTAAACCTGATATATATATTTAAAGGTTGGGAATCTCTTATTCCTAAGAGTTTCTTATGAAAAAAATAACTCTTTTATGTGAACATTTCCAGTTAGCTGAGTGGGTAAAGAATCTGCCTGCAATACAGGAGATGAGCGTTCAATCCCTGGGTCAGGAAGATCCCCTGGAGGAGGAAATAGCAACCCCTCATATAGACAGAGGAGCCTGGGGGCCTACAGACCATGGGGTCACAGAATCAGATATGACTGAGCACAGCACAACATGGCCATGATAGCTATTTAAATTTGCTGCTCCTGATTTTTGAGCCATTGGAGGTGGGGGGAAACATAGCTATCTAGGTGTCAAGAAAAAGTAATTGTCTTATATTCTCCTCTGTCCATGGGATTTTCCAGGCAATAGTACTGGAGTGGATTGCCATTTCCTTCTCCAGGGGATCTTCCCGACCCAGGGATCGAACCCAGGTCTCCTGCATTGTAAACAGATGCTTAACTGTCTGAGCCACCAGGGAAATCCTCTAGGTGTCAAGAAAAAGTAATTATCTTATATTCTTAGAGAATCTCAGGATTGTTGTTGTTTCGTTGCTAGGTTCTGTCTGAGTGTTTTGTGACCCCATAGACTGTAGTCTGCCAGGACCCTCTGTCCTTGGGATTTCCCAGGCAAGAATATTGAAATGAGTTGCCATTTTCTTATCCAGTGGGTCTTCCCAACGCAGGGATCAAACCCACATCTCCTGCATTAGCAGGCGGATTCTTTACCACTGAGCCACCAGGGAAGCCCTAATACTGGGAATTAAAAAAGACTTTAGGAGCACACACATAGATTCATCTAAAGGGTCTATTCCTCTCTAATCTGCATACACCATGAGATGAAAGTAGCAAGTTGAAATATAAAAGGGATGAGGGTAAAGATCTAAACTTGGGTTTATTTACAAAAGTCAATTTCACAAGAACATAATGGAAACAACTGAGTTTGAAAATTTTCTCAGTAAAAGATAAGATTTTAATCTCAAAGATCTTTCAAAATGACTCAGGAGTTTTCAGCTACCTGATGAGTTTATGTGTCCGGACATTCCATAGCATTTTTTATCCCTGTGACTATCTAAGCAACACTGATCTGTCCCATAGTAGATTACAGTGGTCTTCCCTTCTTCCTGACTCCACTCAGAGAACAACTTAGGAAAGTAATGCCTTTTCAGTCTACTGAAGCCCCTACAGGGGCAGCACTACAGACGTAGTTGATGAGACATGTGAGGATGCAGAGAAAGTAACTATCAGTGCTTAGCTTTCCCATTAGCACTCCTAGGGAAAGCTGGAAACCTTTAATTTTCTGTCCCCTGCCTCATTTTGATATTTTCCTAAAAAATATTTTTCTAAAGTTACTGTTAATTCTGTTTCTTGAGGCTAAAAATGAGAAGAGCTACTACCACGCTGCTTATAGCACGGTATATGATGAAATAGATGTAAAACAAGTAAAAATAAAGGAGTACAGGTGGCACAGCTCATCTAAAACAAAATGTATTTCCTCGAATGTAAATTCTTACATGCTATCATGATCCTAAATGCTGAAGTTGACATTTTCCAGCAGTTTCTAGCAAAACAAGCAGATTATGAAGTAACATGGGAGGATTGAGTCCAAACTTTGGCAGAGTAGCAACTGTCAACTTTAGTAAGACAATCACTTCTTAAACATATTGGACATTATTTAGTGAATGGGATTATAAAATCTGACCACAAGGATCCCCAAATATATGTTTCCTCCCCATGATGTGAAGGTGAAACATAACCAACAACTTTTGCTAACGTGTTCTCTGTACTTTGTCCAACTCTGGGCCTTGAACAAACACGGAAGCATCTTATTCCTTAAGTATAAGGCTTTCCAGTTCTGACAGCTCATCAACAGAGATAAATAAACCTTAAATAATCTGAGCCAAGAAAGTAAAACATTTAATACCATTTATAAAGTAAAGAGGTGCTCAGTCACTCAGCCATGTCCAACTCTTTGCAACGCCATGGACTGTAGCCCGCCAGAACTCCTCTGTCCATGGAGTTTCCCAGGCAAGAATACTGGAGTGGGTTGCCATTTCCTACTCCAGGGGTTCTTCCTGACTCAGGGATTGGAATTGCTTCTCCTGCATTGGCAGGAGGATTCTTTACCACAGAGCCACCTGGGAATCCCTAAAGATGATAAGAGCTTATTTAGGTGATGGTTCAAATTCATTAACATTTTTTGATCTTTTACCAGGGATAGGGCAATAGACTGTGAGCTCCCTGAGGGCAGGCATGTGTTGTGTTCGTAGATGAACGTTTGGGGCATGAATGGCAGTGTATTAGGTGATTCCCTCTACATTACCACAACTAATCTCTAGTTTATGGATAATGAAACTGCGGTTCAGAGCAGCTGAAGGAGTTATTGCCCAAAGTCCAGCAGTAACAACAGTTCTCTGTCCTCCTTCTTAGCTCCTTGGCCATCCTCTAGGTATGGTGAATGGGGCCAGAACCAAATTTGTGTTTGATAGGCCACTGTAGCTGTATGTTATCTAGTAAGTGAGGTGAAGGTTGGTGGGAAGTTTCAACCCCGTTGCTGCTGGGATGACAGCAAGAGCCACTCTGGCCAATGAGGATGGTGTTTGCACATTCAGGTTTGGAGGCAAGAAAGTGGCTGCTCAGAGAGACTGGCAGGGAGAAGGGAGACAAAATGAAATAGTACAGGATGCCCTGCAGAGAGAGGCTGTGGAGGGGGTTTTGAGAAAAGGAAGAGAGATGTAAAGCTAAAGTCTTAGATAGAGAACACATCCCTTAAGAGAAGCAACTAGGGAGCTGTCAGACAGCACGCAGTTGAAAACCCTCTTTTCTTCAGCAAGCACAGTGTTCACCTCCGTCTTGAATGTGATGTCTTGAAGCAGAGCATGTGCTCTGCAAATGACCATGTCTTTCCTGCTCCCTGTTGCTTGGGTCTAGTGGCTTCACTCCCCTAGGAGTAAAGGGAGCCTGGCTTGACCCCTGAGAATATCTGAGTTTGACCCTTGTTCAAGTCCTCCCAAATGTCACAGCCTCAGAAGTGCTTTCTGACACAAATGGAACAGGAAACAGTGCTAGCATGCATCAGATTCTTCAGAGCCTGCTGCTTGAATTCCCAAAGGCTCACCCTGATTTAATTTATTCCTTGGATGTGTAGATATCACCCTGCTTTCAGCTGTTTCTCTTAACCCAACTCTTAATTACACAACTGAAATGTTTTTTGAAATAAATTTTCAAATTGCACCTTTTTGCACCAGTTGCACCTTTTTTTCTGAATGGAATAAACGTGAAATGACATGATGACGTGAGCAGTCTGTGTTCCTGCATAGGCCTCTTTTTAAAAAATAAAAATCTCTTTAGAAAAAAAATATTATAAATATCAAGAAAAGAAGTTAGTGAACAAACTACCCTTTTTCTGAATACCAGATACCTAATATAAACTTGAAATCTGGGGGGACATTTGGTAATAAAAGAATGTGTGAATAAATCTTGCATTACCTTCTGTCTACTTTAGTTGCAAGTCTGCATTAACACTTTCCTCCCAGGTGAAAGCAAGTGGTATTTTCTTATCTAGTGTTTATAGAGGCAGAGATCACATCAAGAGAGTGAGAGGCCTTAGATAGCTTGAACTAAATTCATAGGAAACCTAATTGCACACACTCTATACTCTAATTCTATGAATGAAAATTTGATATGCTATATACTTGTTAAAACTGATATATTCTTTTATTAACAACTCTTTTAATGTCAAGTGATCAAGAATTTATCAGAAATATGTGCATTGAATCCTATAGCCAAGGACAGAAAACAAATGGGAAATACACCCTTATAAAACAGAACATGCTCCCATCAGGCTGCAGAATGGGCCTTGCTCTAGTCTTATGACTCACGGTCAGAGAGAATCTGGAGAAACTCTAGGGTACAGCACCTCCCCTCATGTTCCTGGCACAGTTTTATCTGAGTCATTTGTGACTACAGAAATGACCAGATGACTAGAAGATGGGTCTAAGAGACAAAATAGGAGTGGATTTGGAAAAAAACTTTATGGAATACTTAAAGCTGCCTTCAGTTCCAGAAAAGTCAAGCTTCTTTCTACTTTAAGACATTTATACATCCCTCTAAGTGGGAAGGTCTTGCCACCTCTCTGGTACAGAGAGTGAGAGTGTTAGTCACTCAGTCATGTCTGACTCTGTGCGACCCCATGGACTGTAACCCGCCAAGCTTTTCTGTCCATGGGATTCTCCAGGCAAGAATACTGGAGTGGGTTGCTATTCTCTTCTCAGGGAATCTTCCTGACCCAGGGATCAAACCTGGGTCTGCTGCATTGCAGGCAGATTCTTTACCCTCTGAGCCACCAGGGGAGCCTCTGACTGGTACAGGTGTTAGTCTATATTATAAATATAAATAAAATATTCTGAATTATTCTGTATTATAAATATTATGTTATATTAATAAATTACATATTCTATAATATAAAATATTATATGTCTATATTATAGAATATTATAGAATTATAATTATTCTATATTATAAATGCAAAATAATAAATGGATTACTTATTCCCTGAAACCTTTTCTAAACTTCTCTCTCACTCTCAATCCTCTGGGCTGCCCACCTAGGCAATTCAGCTTGCATGGGATCACCGGCACTCTGTAGTGAGGGAGTGAAGCTCAAGGTCCTTTCTAATCTCCAGCTGGAGACAAAGCTTTTCTCTGAGTAGGCACTCACCAGTAAGTAGAAAAGGATTTGTTTTACAGTCTTTGCATCTACTTGCCCCCAAAAGCCACTAAGATCTGAAAAATTAGCAATGTTTAGGTAAAAAGTAAATGTTTTTTAGTATTAAACATGTATATTTTCATGGGACATACACACACATGCTACACGAACTTGCTCTGGATATGCTCAAATCCAAAATAGTCACCATTTCTTGTGATGAGGATTAATAGAAATAGAGGGCATGCACTTTTAAGATGGACAGACCAAGATCTAAATTTCTGCTCTTTCATGTTCAGTTATGAGGCTATAGGCAAATTCTGTCTCTCAGTTTCTTCATCTGAACCATGAGTTCAGAATCAATTCTGAACTCATGGTTCAGATGAAGAAACTGAGAGAGTTTAAGACATTTATACATCCCTCTGTCTGAACTGTTGTGAGGATCAAATGGGACAATGTGTAAGAAATGCCTATTATATACTATATGCTCAATAAATGGTAGTTGTTCAGTCACTCAGTCCTGTCCAACTCTTTGCGACCCCATGGACTGCAGCATGCCAGGCTTCCTTGTCTTTCACCATCTCCAAGATCTTGCTCAAACTCATGTCCATTGAGTCAGTGATGCCATCCACCATCTCGTCCTCTGTTGTCCCCTTCTCCTCCAGCCTTCAATCTTTCCCAGCATCCGGGTCTTTTCTAAATGAGTTGGCTCTTCGCATCAGTTGGCCAAAGTATTGAAGCTTCAGCTTCAGCATCGCTCCTTCCAATGAATATTCAGGGTTGATTTCCTTTAGAACTGACTGGATTGATCACGCAGTCCAAGGGGCTTTCAAGAGTCTTCTCCAACACCACAGTTCAAAAGCATTAATTCTTTGGCACTCAGCCTTCTTTATGGTTCCACACTCACATCCATCCATGACTACTGGAAAAACCATAGCTTTGACTATATGGACCTTTGTTGGCAAAGTAATGTCTCTGCTTTTTAATATCTTTAATATCTGCTTTTTAATATTTTTAATTAATGTCTCTGCTGTCTAGGTTAGGAGAAGGCAATGGCACCCCACTCCAGTACTCTTGCCTGGAAAATCCCACGGATGGAGGAGCCTGGAAGGCTGCAGTCCATGGGGTTGTGACTGAGCGACTTCACTTTCACTTTTCACTTTTTTGCATTGGAGAAAGAAATGGCAACCCACTCCAGTGTTCCTGCCTGGAGAATCCCAGGGACACCGGAGCCTGGTGGGCTGCTGTCTATGGGGTCGCACAGAGTCAGACACGACTGAAGCGACTTAGCAGCATCAGCAGCTGTCTAGGTTGGTCATAGTTTTTCTTCCAAGGAGCAAGTGTCTTTTAATTTCATGGCTGCAGTCACTATGAACAGTGATTTTAGAGCCCAAGAAAATAAAGTCTGTCACTGTTTCCATTGTTTTCCCATCTCTTTGCCATGAAGTGATGAGACCGGATGCCATGATCTTAGTTTTTTAATGTTGAGCTTTAAGCCAGCTATTTCACTCTCCTCTTTCACTTTCATCAGGAGGCTCTTTAGTTCATCTTCAATTTCTGCCATAAGGGTGGTATCATCTGCATATCTGAGATTATTAATATTTCTCTCAGCAATCTTGATTTCAGCTTGTGCTTCATCCAGCCCAGCATTTCACATGATGTACTCTGCATATAAGTTAAATAAGCAGGGTAACAATATATGCCTTGATGTACTCTTTTCCCAATTTTGAACCAGTCTGTTGTTCCATGTCCGGTTCTAACTGTTGCTTCTTGACTTGCATACAGATTTCACAGGAGGCAGATAAGGTGGTCTGGTATTCCTATCTCCTTAAGAATTTTTCACAGTTTGTTGTGATCCACACAGTCAAAGGGTTTAGCATAGTCAGTGAAGCAGAAGTAGGTGTTTTCCTGAAATTCTCTTGCTTTTTCTATGATCCAACAGATGTTGGCAATTTGATCTCTGGGTTCCGTTGTCTTTTCTAAATCCAGCTTGAACTGAAAGTTCTCAGTTCATGTACTATTGAAATCTAGCTTGGAGAATTTTGAACACTACCTTGCTATTGTATGTGAAATGAGTGCAATTGTGTGGTAATTTGAACATTATTTAGTATTGTCCTTCTTTGGGATTGGAATGAAAACTGACTTTTTCCAGTCTGGTGACCACTGCTGAGTTTCCCAAATCTGTGGCATGTTGAGTGTAGCACTTTAACAGCATCATCTTTTAGGATTTGAAATAGCTCAGCTGGAATTCCATCACTTTTACTAGCTTTGTTCATGGTAATGCTTCCTAAAGCCCACTTGATTTCACATCCCAGATGTCTGGCTCTAAGTGAGTGATCACACTATGGTGGTTATCTGGGTCATTAAGAACTTTTTTTTGTATAGTTCTTCTGTGTATTCATGCCATATCTTCTTAATCTCTCCTGCTTCTCTTAGGTCCTTACCATTCTGTGCTTTATTGTGACCATCTTTGCATGAAATGTTCCTTTGATATCTGTAAATGATAGATGTTATTTTTATTCTGTGAAGAAGGATGGAAAGACCATAACATTTATTGGGTGCCTGCTATTTGCCATGCATTGCCTCTAGAGCTTTGCACATACCATCTCATTCTACACACATATACACAGTTGGGAAATAACTGTTAAAGGATAATTTTTTAAGTTAAAATCATGACTCTCACACATATGAGATGAACTAATATCAAATTTTTTACTTTACTTTATTTAATGACAAAATTAGTAAGATATTAAAATGATTTAAGAAGAATTAAAAAAAATATTTAGGCAACATATTTAGGCAACCAAGGCTTCCCTGGTGGACCAGATGGTAAAGAATCTGCCTGCCGTGCAGGAGACCTGAGTGCTATCCCTGGGTTGGGAAGATCCCCTGGAGAAGGGAATGGCTACCCACTCCAGTATTCTTGCCTGGATAATTCCATGGGCAGAGGAGCCTGGAGGGCTATAATCCATGGGGTCACAAAATCTGTAAATAGCAGTGTATGGATTCAAACATCTTTCATCATTCCAAAATTAGAGTGGCTTTATTTGAAGTACTTGGATTTGTTTTTCTTTTTCTTTTTAGAGGATGAACAATCAATACATTCGTCGAGAAGTCTTCTGCTGTGAAACCTGTCATGAGCTCAAAAGCTTCTGGGAGAAGGAAATTAGCAAACAGACCTGTTATCGGGAACTGGAGGAAGATCGTCAAGAAAGGAGTGCCCTGAGAAAGTATGTGAATTGTTTCTTCACTGTTTTTCAAGGGAGATTTCCCCAGAAATATACCAGATACGAAGATGGAGAAGCTAAATTATTTTCATTACCCACTGTCCTAATTATGCAAATGTTGGAAGCGATGTTGTTGGGTCAGTGCAGCCACAAATCAAAAGGAGAACAAGGCTTAGAAGGAAGGTGTTTATTATATTCACAGCTTTCAGAGAGAGTATCGCTGCATGCCATCCAGGGCCACAGGGGAAGCACCAGGTTTTGGCCAGGTGACAGAAGATGAAAGCAAGGGGAAAGTCTAAGCCAGAGCCTTTATTGGCATTTCCAAGGAAAAAACAAGTCAAGGCAGAGTCAACAGCTTAGGATTGGCTAGTTTGAGTAATGCCCAGGAGTTTGGGGATTTATGGGTGGTCTCTAGTTGTCTGGTGCTTGTCCTGGCCCTGGGATGGTATAGAGCAGAAGAAATATGGCTTTATGTATGCTAGAGAGATAAGCAGGTGGTAGGGGCAACAGACTCAGGATTGATTGGCATGCAAAAGAAAGGGCTAGCCCTGGGAAGGGCAGCCTTTCTGTGGCCATTAAGCTTTCTAAGATGTCAAACTATCATAAAATATAGAAAATTACAGACATGATTTATTCATCTACTCATGCCACCATCTATATCAGGATTTCTCATCCTTTTAACACTACTGACATTTAGGGCCTTATAATTATTTGTTAGTGGAGTGACTGTCCTGTGCCTTGTAAGAAGTTTAGCAGTATCCCTCAAAACATTAGATGCTGGTAGGATTCCCCTCCCCCATTGTGACAACCAAAATTATCTCCCAACATTGCCAAATGTCCCCCGGAGGACAGAGTTATCCCTGATTGAGAACAAATGATATAGATATGAACAAGCTTTTTTGGTATAAACAAAATTGAGTTTCTGTTATTTATATCTTAATGAACTGAAAAAAATCTCTTCCTCACCCTGCCTCTGTTGCAATCCCCAGGACACAAGATTATACTGAATTTCAGAGTTAGATCAACAGATGTGTATAAGTGTGAAAGATCCCACCTTTGAGATCCTACATATTAAGATCTGGGGTGTGGAGGATAATGTGGTCTTCCCTTCACTGGCAGTTGAACTTGTTCTAGCTAAAAGAGTCTGCTGAGAGGGGGACATTTATTTATGTGAGAAGACATGTCACATGTGTCAACATTGCCCTGACTAAAATGGCCAGCACTTGCCCTCATGTGTGTAGTGCCTTGGAGCAGACAGATCAGCTCAACTTTTCAGGGACTGTCTGGGTTCTCCATTACTGAAATGGGAATAGCCCAGCCAAGCTGTCTGTTTGCTAAGATGCTCATTTACAAGTGTAATGGCATCTGTGTTCTGAGGGACAACGAGGCATGTGCCTCCATGTTTCTGAGTATGCTGAGCTAAAAACACATATAATCATATGTATTGTGTTGTACCAACAGTAACTTCTTAAAACCCTTCTTCAGCTCCTAAGGGGACATAGCTTCTCAGTACCCAGAGAAATCAAAACAAAATGTCAGAATGTTTATATATTGCTAATGTAACCATATAGTTTGAAACTTTGTCCTAGAATAATTATCTTCCAGCATACACTTGACCAGACCAATGAATGGCATAAACACTTAGGTTCCTATTTCAGCCTCCTGGGTTATGACTTTCCAAAATGCATATATGTAAGTGACAAACACACACATAAGACTAACACTTTTTAAAAAATTTTACCCTCCATTTTAAAAACTGGCAAATTCAAGCCACTGTGCAATCAAGAAATGTTTTAAATGAACGGTAGAAGACAAAAATCTAAAAAAAAAAAAGTCAAAAATTTTCACCAATGCCAGAGCCAATAATGCCTTCTGTTCCCCAGCTGAGCTAACCAGCAAGACCTTGTGCCAGATCTGAGTAGAGTGGAAACAGGTGTTTTACCATGGACATGCTTATTAGCACACGCCTATGGGTTCACTGATGGAGAGGAATGCAGCCAGAGCTGCAGAGAATCCATTTACCCTGGGAACACATGTGAGTTGAAGAGGTCCTGGAGATGAGATCACAAGGCAAAGTGGGTGGTCTCAGAACTAGAAATCATCTTACTATCTCTGAGTCTGGCTAGAAAGAAGCAACACAGCAGGTGTCAGTCCCCTGGAGAAGCAGAAAATGGGTTTGAAATAACTGTTGAGGCAATCTGAGAGAAGTCAAGCGTACTGTGGGAATAATGGACAAATCTGGTGTGTTGGGACAGTCCAGGTATATGTATATCATTTTGTTATCATCATGTATTATGCTCCCTTTTATTTTCCAAAGAATCTCAATTTAGATGATAACCTACATGAACATCTAAGTCTAAATAACCAGGCTGAAACTATGTGTAACTGTATAGTACTTACTTATATGAAAAAAATAATGTTTTAATGCAATAAGTATGACCTTCAAAATTCTTCTTCAGAATTTAGCAGAACTCACAATGTCAATATACATTGAATCTGGTTGACTTGTGTGATGAGAGGGGTTTATTAGTCCTCACCCCAAGACCATTCACCTTCCTCTGTTTTGATTCCTGCTTATTAGTTATGTCAACTATGCTGTGGTTTGGGGTTCTTTCTATCCAATCATTTCCTCCTTCCCCACCCCACCCCTCAGCCCCTGCTTTATTTTCCATAGGTAATTCCTTCAATTATGCTTCTTGGAGGACCCAAACTGACATTTATTTGGGCCTAGCAAGCACGTGATAGAAAAACACTAATTATGTGCCCAGCTGATCTCTGATTCTTAGGATTCTAGTTTAAGATTCACCACCCTCCTCACCAAATCCTGCTTTCTAGTCAAAACTCATACTAAACAAGCAGAATTTGTATTCCTAGATATTAATTACAACTCTTCCACAAATCAGATGAATCTCAAACAATAAATAGTAGGTATTATCTGGTCTCCATTTGAAAAGTGAGGTCAATATTTCTAGGCTTAAGGGAAAAAAAGTTCTCTTCAAGCTTTAATGTCTGTTTTATTACTCTTCTATTGTATCTGACTCTGTATACCAATTTTTAAGTATTATCTTTTTCATTTTGACCTTTCTTACTATAGACTAAAAGTTCCATATACACTTCCATTCACCAAATTACTGAGAGCACAAAGATAGAGAAGCAACACAGTAATGAAAGATAGTGACCAGAAAGGGGCAGTTAACAGTATAGATACTCATAAAACAGGATTTAATGGGGATTTAGGTGGATAGTGGTATCTATCATCCAACTGGTAATATATAGTGATATAGCTACTATAAAAAGTGAATAAATGTGTCATAAACCCCAAATTCCTAAATTCTGTTCCTATAATAAATTAATCATTCCAAATGTATTCATTTGGGTCCTCAAAGAATAGAGGGCAAGATGAAGTTAGATGAGTATGAGATTTATTGGGGGAAGCTCCTGTGAGAGAAAAATGGGAAGCAAGTTATAGTGTGCTGGTAAATATTTAACAACTACTTCTCTGTGGAGTGTGTGTGTGTGTATACTCAACATTCAGAAAACTAAGATCATGGCTTCTGGTCCCATCACTTCATGGCAAATAGATGGAGAAACAATGAAAACAGTGATAGACTTTATTTTGCGGGGCTCCAAAATCACTGCAGATAGTGACTGCAGCCATGAAATTAAAAGACACTTGCTCCTTGGAAGAAAAGTTATGACCAACCTAGATAGCATATTAAAAAGCAGAGACATCACTTTACCAACAAAGGTCCATCTAGTCAAATCTATGGTTTTTCTGGTGGTCATGTATGGATGTGAGAGTTAGACTATAAATAAAGGAGAGTGCCAAAGAATTAATGCTTTTGAACTGTGGTGTTGGAGAAGACTCTTGAGAGTCCCTTAGATAGCAAGGAGATCCAACCAGTCCATCCTAAAGGAGATCAGTCCTGGGTGTTCACTGGAAGGACTGATGCTGAAGCTGCAACTCCAATACTTTGGCAACCTGATGAGAAGAACTGAATCATTTGAAAACACCCTGATGCTGGGAATGATTGAAGGCAGGAGGAGTAGGGGATGACAGAGGATGAGATGGTTGGATGGCATCACTGACTCAATGGACATGAGTTTGAGTAAGCTCGGGGAGTTGGTGATGGACAGGGAAGCCTGGTGTGCTGCACTTCATGGGGTTGCAAAGCTGTACACGACTGAGCGACTGAACTGAACTGATATATATATATATATACACACATATATGTACATAAGTTTATTATAAATTTTACTGATATAAAGACGTGTAACACAAATCTTTACAAATCATAAGAAAATGTACAATGCTTTTTATTACACATTTCATATAGCCAACTGATTCTCATAGCATCTTTCTATTGGCTTTTGCTAATCTTTGTGTCTATAGTCCACCTGTGATTGCAATTCAGCTATGATTTGATGAAATCAGACAAACAATAAATGCTTAATATTTTCAGCTTTGTGGGTCATATACTCTTGTGTTGCAACTATTCAATTCCACCACTGTGTGAAAGTAGTCACAGACAGTATGTCAACAAATGGGCAGGGCTATATTCTGATAAAAGTTTATTCACAAAAACAGGCAATTGGCCAGCTGGATCTCTGAGCAACACATTTTCATGCTCACCACACAAAGGAAAAGTTAAAGCCCCTTTAATTAATGATGAACCTGCATGATACTGGAGCTTCGCAGGTGGCACAGTGGTAAAGAATCTGCTGGCCAATGCAGAAGACGCCTGAGACACAGTTTCAACCCCTGGGTTGGGGAGATCCCTTTGATAAGGAAATGGTAGCCCTCTCCGGGGGATCTTCCTGATCCAGGAATTGAACTGGGGTCTCCTGCATTGCAGGTGGATTCTTTACCAACTGAGTTACCAGGGAAGTCCATGTGTAAGGTACGTGCCCACTAATGGAAAAGTATCAGTTACAAGTTTTATTTCCCCTTTCAAACTGGAAAATTATATCTTTGTGTCATTCATTCTATTTAAAGCTGAAGCAGAATGAGGATGACAACCAATGTCTTTACAGTATTCAGTTCTCTCAATATTTTAATTTTCCATCCTTGGTTGCTAATGCACTTAAGCAACAACTACCACCAACAACAGGCCAACATTCCAAATTCTTTCCATTCTCTCTTGAGCCCATAATTGAGCAGACTTTTAAGTAAGAAGTTTCCTAGAGACAGTTTGGTAATAGATGCCTAGAGCTTTCAAAATATTTATACCCTCAGACTTCCCTGGTGGTCCAATGGTTAAGAATCTCCCTGCCAATGCAGGGGACCATGGGTTCAATCCCTGGTCTGGGAAGATTTCACATGCCTAAGGGCAACTAAAGCCCATATACCACAACTACTGAGCCCACACCATACAACTATGGAAGCCTGCACGCCTTAGAGTCCATGCTCTGCAACAAGAGAGACCACTGTGATGAGAAGCCCAAGCACTGGGACTAGACAGTAGCCCCTACTAGACACAGCTAGAGAAAGCCTGAGCACAGCAATGAAGACCCAGTGCAGTCAAAAATAAAAATAAATTTAAAAAAATTTACACCTTCTCGTTATTCACCTCTGGGAATCTCTTCAATGAAAGTAGACTAGTATATAGAAAGAGTATTACATATTATCATATTCATTTTAGGGTTATTTACAAGACTGAAAAGTAAAGCTGAATCCAAGTTTTCTTTATTCTTTAGTATATATTCTAATTTATCCATAGTAATCATGCACTGCTTTAGCACTGTTATGAGTTGTGCCTCCCACCCTGCAAATTCGTATGTGGAAGCCCTAACCCCCAGTCCTTCCTCAGAACGTGGCTGTATTTGGAGATAGGGCCTTTAAAACAGATGAGTGTTAAAATGAGACTTTTTATGGGAGGTCCCAGTCCAATCTAACTGTTGTCCTGATAAGAAGAGGAGGTTTGATAAACAAAGGGACACCAAGAAGGCACAAACAGAGAAAAGGCCACGTGAGGATGGATTAAGAAGGCCACCTGCATGCAAAGGAAAGAGGCCTTGGGAGAAATCAAACCTCCATCTTAAGCTCCCATCCTCTAAAACTGTGAGACAATAAATGTCTGTTGTTTAAGCCAACCAGTCTGTGTTATTTTTTTCAAGGTTGCCCTAGTAAATGAATGAAAGCATTTATCCAACTTAAGAAACTAACCAAGTGTATACCTTGGAAAACCAGTGTCCTTCTCAGTTAGGCTCCTTGACACACTCTCCAGAGAAAATAGCCATCAACAATTTCTCATATATGTCTCCCCAAAACTTTAGTTTTAATAAGCAAATAAATATGTGTGCTATATTTCTATACAAAATGGGACCTATACAATCTTCACTGTTCTGCAACTTCCTTTTTTAAGTTACTCTATCTTGGAAGTTGTTCTATATTAACATTTTCAGTTCTTCTTTAATGTCTTCTACTATAATGACGTGACAATCAATTTAACCAATCACCTTGAAGAACATTTAGGTTGTTTTTCATTTGGGGACTTTGTAATCAATGTTGCAATAATAATAATACTTATACATATATTTTTCATACATGGATAATATTATGGGATAAGTTCATAGAAATGAAGATGTTATATTAAAGGATGAATGTTTAAAATATTGATAACTATTGCCCTCTTGTCTTGCAAAGAGGTTGTTTTAGTTTAAACTTCCACTCAAGTGTGGGAATGCCAAATTTTACTGTCACTCATACTATGTGTTGTCAAACTCTTAATCACTTTTAATGTAACAGGGGAAAATGGCATCTCACTGTTTTAAACTGAATTTAATTAATTACAAGTTTGGTTGAGATCTTTTCATATGCATAGAAACTAGCTGGATTTTTTTCTAAGGAAACTATATTTGTATATGTATAGTCTGTGCCTGGTAGATTATAGACTTTCTTTTTCTTAATTGATGTATAAGCCTGCATTTCTTTGCCTTTTGTGTACATATCTATGAGTCTAGCAAATGATCAGGATCACATAATCACCACAGTCAAGATATAGAATAATTCCATCACTCTGACAAAAATCCCCTTATGCTTCTGCTTTGGGTCAACCTCTGTACCAATTTCCAGTCCATAGCAACCACTGATCTGTCCTACATCACAATAGTTTTGCCTTTTCCAGAATGTCATAAATGAATTACACAGTATGTAGTCTTTTATGTCTGATTCTTTTCATTTAGCACAATGTACTTGTGATTTCTTCTTCTTGTGTGTATCAATTGTGTGTATCCATTCCTTCTCATTGATGAGTACTTTTCTATGGTAGGAATGTATCATAACTTGGTGATCCACTCCCCCACTGAAGTACATTTAGGTTATTTCCAGGTTTTGGTGACTATAAATGAAGTGCTATAAACATTCGCATACAGATTTCTGTGTGAATATAAATTTCTATTTCTCTTGAGTAAACTCTCAGGATTGAGATTACTGGGTCATATGGTTAACATATGGTTAACTGTGTAAGAAATTGTTTTACAAACTGACTGCACCATTTTGCATTTTAATAACAATGTAAGAAAATTGTGGTTACTCAGCATCTTGACTAATGCTTGGTTTGAGTTTTGTTGTGAAGGTGTTTTTGGTTTGGTGGGTTGAATTTCAGTTTTGCCAGGGAAGGTGGAGAGTGACAGAGTTGGCTTTGTTTTTATTTTGATCATTCTGTCAAGGGAGTGATACCTCCTCGTGGTTTAATTTGTATTTTCCTAATTATATTGAGCATCTTTTATCTGTTTATTTGCCACTCATCCTAATTATGTTGAGCATGTCTTATGGGTTTATTTCCCACTCATATAACTTCTTTAGAAAAATGGCTATTCAAATATTTTATCCATTATATTATTTTCTTATTATTGAGTTTGAAATATGCTTTCTAGAAACAAGTCTCTTATCAGACATGTTATGTGCAAATACTGTTAATGGCTTGTCTTTTATTCTCTTCACAGCATCTTTCACAGAGTAAATGTTTTAATTTTGATAAACTCCCAAATTTTCTCTTCTTTTAAGAATCATGCTTTTTTGTGTTGTATATAAGATTTTTTTCCTGATCCCAAGATCATGAAGATATTATTTTTTGGCTGTTTTGTTGAAGCCTTAGTCTTACTTACCTTCAAGTAAGTGATTCATTTTTAGTTAATTTTGTATAAAATGTGAGTGTGGGTCAAGGGCCATGTTTTTTTTTTTTTTTTTAATATGGATGTATCATGTTCCAGTACAATTTTTCTTAAAAGCTATCCTTTGTGCCAGGTGGCTCAATGGTAAAGAACCTGCCTGCCAATACAAGAGATGTGAGTTTGACCCCTGGGTTGCGAAGATCCTTTGGAGGAGGAAATGACAACCCACTCCAGTATTCTTGCTGGGAAAATCCCATGGACAAAGGAGCCTGGTGGGCTACAGTCCATGGGGTCACAAAAAGGTGGACATGACTGAGTGACTAGCACTTATACATCCTTCCTCCGTTGAGTTGTCTTTGTCCCTAACCAAAAATCAATTGTCTGTGTTTGTGTGTATTTATATCTATACTCTCTATTCTGTTCTACGATCTGTTTGTTCCTTCACTGATGCTATACTGTCTTGATGATGGTAGCTTTATATTAAGCCTCAAAGTCACATGGTCTATATCCTCCAACTTTCTTCTACTTTAAAGTTGTTTTGCTAATCAATTTCTTTTGCCTTTCCATATAAAATTTAGGATCAGCTTGTTGATAGCTACAGAAAAGTCCTGCTGGGATTTTGATTGATATTACACTGAATCCACATATGGATTTCGGAAGGAGTAAATTTTGGAGAAAACTACTCATTCATAGACTGTTCATTATTCTTATTAATTATTTTCTTCATTAATTTGTAAAAGCCATTTGTTTCTCTTAAAAATATTCTTCAGAAGAAAATAAACTTCACTGCACCAGCAGATGCGGAAACAAATGCAATGACCATGAATATTGTTTCTTTTCCTCAGGCTCAGAGAAGAATGGAAGCAGAGGCTGGAGAAAAGGCTGAGGATGTTGGACAATCCTGATGGGAAGGAAAAGCAGGCAAACACTGTGGGCTGAGAGCTTCCTGCCTCATCCACTTCAAAGACAACAAACCACCAAGGGCACTTTTCTAGGAGAAAAAACTAACACCCAAGTTATGTTGACTTACTAAGCAGGACACTCTTTATTTGCTCTCCCATTTGTGAAGGGATTTACATGTGAAACCTCCCCTAGTGCTAATGGGACTCTTTATCCATCTCAATCCTCCCTGTCACAGAGGACAGGATGACCGCCAATGGGATACGAAGCTTGGGGTATCTAATATAAAAATCTCTTGGAATTAGCACTTCCAAGTTTCAAAGATCCACATAATGAAATTTATTTCCACATTTTCTTCTCATTTTGAAATCTGAATATTTTATTCAGGCTTACCAGGGGCAATTCCTGTTTGGGAATCTGGCTTCCCTAAGTATTCTGGAAAAACAGAGTCATACAATCTTATTTCCTGTCCCCACCCCCCCCTTTTTTTTTTTTAAATGAAGACAGAAATGCTACTGCTAACAGAAAGAAAGCTAAAGAAAGAAAGAAATCATTCTTTTAAAAGAATAATTTTTAACATTATGGTTTGAAAATGAACTGAACTAAATTATTTTCTCCTCATACAAATTTTTATTAACTTTTAATTAGAAGCATGCAGTAAAAGCAAGAGAATGTTAATAAACTTGGTTGTTGTGTCCTCAATGGTGTGTGCTCTGTGTTATTCCCTCATGCCTGTCATGGTTAGTTCTCTGACACTCTAGCAAGTGTCAGCTCCAGCTGCCTTTAGACACATTTTGGAATTTAAAGTCACTTTCACTGAAGCCTCCTCTTGGGCCCAGACATGATGATCATGGTCACAGATCAGGAGGGATTCTGTCAGTCACAGGAACTAGGGCTGCTCCACTCCTCTACCCAGGGATGCCTCACTGTGGACCGGAGCAGAGTGAGAAGCCCCAGCCAGCCAAAGAGCCCAATGGCCAGAGGACCCAGAGAATGACACGCACGGTGTTGGGGAGAGTATCACAGCACTCATAGATGCTATGTGGTGGCATAAACTTCTTCCAATGTAAAACTAAAAGAGATCCTTATGGCTGAGGGGGTCATGGGGTGGCAAGAGGGCTAGAGAGGTGATTCCACAATCCCTCAGTTATGAGATACAGAGTACAATGCTCAAATCCTTGCTATAGGCTCTTATCCAATTCAGATACAACTAGGTGAAGTGAAAGTCGCTCAGTTGTGTCTGACTCTTTGTGGCCCCATGGACTATACAGTCCATGGAATTCTCTAGGCCAGAATACTGAAGTGGGTCACCTTTATCTTCTCAAGGGGATCTTTCCAACCAAGGGATCGAACCCAGGTCTCCTGCATTGCAGGCGGATTCTTTACCAGCTGAACCACAAGGGAAGCCCAAGAATACTGGAATGGGTAGCCTATCCCTTCTCCAGTGGATCTTCCCAACCCAGGATCTCCTACCTTGCAGGTGGATTCTTTACCAACTGAGCTATCAGGGAAGCCCAGATACAACTAATAAGTAGTAAATTACAGCTGGGAAAATTTGAGCAAAGTTTGGGGAAAGAGGCTAATAATAAAATGGAAATTTAGTAAGGACAGAGAACCATGGGAATAAATATCAGAATACCTAACCACATCGGAGGGTCAGAGAAAGCCCCTTGAGACACTGATGTTTAAGCTGAGGCCTATAAAAATGAGTAAGAGTCATGCAGAAGAAAAGAAACAGCATGAAAGAAGAACCAAAGAGGAGCAGCAGGGCTGCAGGGTAGAGGAGGAGAGGGTCCTGGGAAATGATGAACTGGGAAACACGTGTCTGTGACACAGAATGAAGAGGGCGACTGTTTCATAGGAGGGTGGAGATGTGAGCAGGGAGCTCCGGAGCCCAAGCTAAAGATTCTGTATTGATCCACAGGGAATTAGGAAGCCCTTGACAGGTAGTGAAATGAACAGATTAGATTTGCATTTTTAATTTTTTCACATTTTGTGTATACATATATATGTGTATATAACTTTATAGAAGTGTATAAATATACACGCTGATATGATTTTATTACAGTTCTTATTAATCTTTTATTAACCTTGTTTTTACTGTCTTGGCTTGCTCCCTCCCTTTTTTCTGCACTCTCTACCATCAGCAACACTTGTACCCCTTTACCCATATTAATTACCCAATATGAGTCTTCCTGTAGTTTTTCCTGTATTCACATAGCCATGTACACACACACACACTCACATACACAACAAACACACACTCACACACATTCTATATCTATAAGACTTTGGGTGAATATATTGTGTGGCAACAATTTACAAAATAAGATGGTAACAGAATTTTGCATCTTGATTTCCTTACTCAACTGTTCCTGATACAAATGCTTTGAGGTCCAGTACATATTTTTTATGGGATCATATTATGATGCAGATGAACCATAATAAAGTCAACAGTTCCTTTAGAGATGGAACAGTCATGCTATATCCAGGTTTTTGCCATTTGAACAATACAGCAGTAAATACAGGCCCTTTATTCTAGTAGTTTTGACCTGGAAAGTAAGTTGATTTTGAGGAATGGGAAATTAAAGAAAACATTATTGCAGTTTCTACTTTTAAAATGTTACTAGAACACTTCCCAAAAAGGCTGGTGAAACTCCCCTGTGAACCAGCAGTCTATAAGAGTACCCTCCTTCTAAATTGCAACTGGTAATATGTATCATAGCTGTTTTTAATTTTTTCTAATCTGAGGAGTGTTGAGTGACATCATGTTGCTTTGAGGATTTCTTTCCATTTGTTTATTGGTTTAATTTCCTCATCAGTTCAGTTCAGTTCAGTCGCTCAGTCATGTCTGACTCTTTGCAACCTCATGAACTGCAGCGTGCCAGGCCTCCCTGTCCATCACCAACTCCCCGAATCCACTCAAACCCATGTCCATTGAGTCAGTGATGCCATCCAACCATCTCATCCTCTGTCGTCCCCTTCTCCTTTTGCCCTCAATCTTTCCTAGCATCAGGGTCTTTTCCAATGAGTCAACTCTTCGCATCAGGTAGCCAAAGTATTGGAGTTTCAGCTTCAACATCAGTCCTACCAATGAACACTCATGACTGATCTCCTTTACGATGGACTCATTGCATCTCCTTGCAGTCCAAGGGACTCTCAAGAGTCTTCTCCAACACCACAGTTCAAAACATCAATTCTTCAATGCTCAGCTTTCTTCACAGTCCAACTCTCACATCTATACATGACCACTGGAACATAGCCTTGACTCATTGGAAAAGACCCT
Source organism: Oryx dammah (assembly GCF_014754425.2). NCBI lineage: Eukaryota > Metazoa > Chordata > Mammalia > Artiodactyla > Bovidae > Oryx > Oryx dammah. The sequence continues at coordinate 82,163,564 of NW_024070185.1, read as the reverse complement.
GATTCTGGGAAAGATTGAGAGCAGGAGGAGAAGGGGATGACAGAGGATGAGACGGTTGGATGGCATCATTGACTCGATAGACATGGGTTTGGGTGGACTCTGGGAATTGGTGATGGACAGGGGGGCCTGGCATGCTGTGGTTCATGGAGTCGCAAAGAGTCTGACACAACTGAATGACTGAACTGAACTGAGCTGACTAGATGGACCTTTGTTGGCAGAGTAATGTCTCTGCTTTTCAATATACTATCTAGGTTGCTCATAACTTTCCTTCCAAGGAGTAAGCATCTTTGAATTTCATGGCTGCAATCACCATCTGCAGTGATTTTGGAGCCCAGAAAAATAAAGTCAGCCACTGTTTCCACTGTTTCCCCATCAATTTGCCATGAAGTGATGGGACTGGATGCCATGATTTTAGTTTTCTGAATGTTGAGCTTTAAGCCAACTTTTTCACTCACCTCTTTCACTTTTATCAAGAGGCTCTTTAGTTCTTCTTCACTTTCTGCTATAAGGGTGGTGTCATCTGCATATCTGAGGTTATTGATATTTCTCCCAGAAATCTTGATTCCAGCTTGTGCTTCATCCAGCCTAGCATTTCTCATGATGTACACTGTTCCTCATCAGGAAGAGAAAAAAAGAGTTCAGTACATGTAGATAGATACATAGGTAGACTCAGAGAGAGACATGCCCTTGTGATAGTTTATCATTTATATGAGTCATTTCTTCCAGGTTTCCTTTGGCCAGTCATTCTGCAGACTGGTTCTGAGTCTGCATTTGATATATCTCAGGATCCTTCTATGTGTGCACTCACATCTCTCAGCCAGGATGGATTCCAGGGAAGAGGACTATGGGTAGCTTGGCATCACTCCCTTTTTCACTTCTCAGGAGTTTTCTAGTCAGAAGATCTCCCTGACTTTGAGAATGAGAAATACGTGGTCTCATCTCTTATCTTGGTAGGCCCAGCCTTCTCTCTAGATTTGTCTTGCTATTGATATTTTGGAGTTCCTGTCCACAGGGAATGAACTCCAATTGTTCACACTGGGGGATGCATCTCCCTTCTGCCTCAGCCAGAATCATCTAGAAAACTTTTATTAAAATTTATGGATACCTGGACTCCACCCCGAGAGATTCTAATTCTGTCGGTCTAGTATGGCGCTCAGGAATTATTGCATTTTCATTTGAGCTACCCAGGAGATTCTGATGCTTAGCCAGACTTGGGAATGGCTTCTCCTGAGGCGACAGGATTGAATGGAGAAAGACAAAGAAAACTGAATCAGTCACCAAGGTGTACACTAGATCTCTAAAACTTAGTCATCCTGAACAACTGAAACATTGTACCATCTTTCCATTTCCTCCAGGCTCCAGCCCCTGGCAACCACTGTGGTTAATAAGAGTGTATTTTGTATCTGAAGCTGGCTAAAAGAGTAAACTTTAAGTATTCTCAGCATACATACACATACAAAATAAGGTAACTAAGTGAGATGATGGAAATGTTAATTAGCTTGGCTGTGGTAATCATTTCACAAAATATACATGTATCAAATCATTATGTTGTATATCTTAAATATATATAATTTGTCAATTTTATTTCAGGAAAGAGGGATGGAAACTGAGTTAGCATGGTAAGGCCATAAGAAAGGCATAAGGATCCAGCTTGAAAGAGGCATGGAGGTCTCACACAGAGGTCGAGATCAGGCCTTCAGATGGGGAACAGCTTTCCTAAGGAATGAGCTGAGATTTTAGCTGGAGAGATGCATTGGGGTTAAATGAGGAGGCCCATAAAATGCTGGCTAAGGAGCTGATGAATCTCCAAAGCTGATGAGTCTCCAATGGCAATGGAGACCCATCAAAGGTTTTTGAGCAGGGCAGTAACTTGCTAAGAACTTGTCTTAGTGACTGATAAAACAATCTTGGCAGTGGTGTGGAAAATGCACTCTACAGATGCTAGGGATTGTCTTTATTAAAACTATGTTTATCCAGATAATTTAATTTGGAAAATGTACCCTTTATAAGATCTCCACTTCATTCAAGGTGAGTGAAAGTACAAATAAGAATGTGGTCTTAAGTGATGAACTATAGAGACCAAAACATGACTAATTTGCCTTATGCTTTGACTTAAAACAAACACCTTTAAACATACAGCTTTTTATTTCAAATTTAATTAGCACATTTCCTTTAATTACCCTGTGTCCTGTGATGTGTTATGTGGAAACATAAACTGAAAATGGTAAAATCTTGAATTGCACCAGATTAGAGATGAACACCACTCAAAAAGGCTTTACTGAATTTAAACCACAGCTTCATTTATGATTAATAAGTAGCTATAAAAGGTCTTTTTGTCTTGGACAAAAAATCCAGTATCAGTGACAGAAGAAATGAAAGAAGAAGTTATCTCTTTTCACAAAGCAATTAAGTGGTAAAATTGTGAAGAGCTGTCAACATCCAGATCAGTGCTTAAGCCCTCAGACTGACTTTTTTGGTGCAGACTAGCTAAAATACATGTCCAGCTAGTAGACAACATGGAACTTACAGGCTTTTCTACCGGAGACACGGTAGATGTGAATGGAATGGGGAGTGGACAGTAAAAAAGATTTACTGTCTTACACATTCAGATAAGATGAGCCCAGTGACCTTTGGATAAATCAAAGGATTGTTTGTAACACTGGGCCATCTCCCCACAAAACACCATGAGCACTGAAGCACAGTTGAAGTGCAGATGAGAAGCAAAGCCTTCCCCAGATGAAGACCATGACAGAACAGGTACATTGATGTGATAGGAGAAGGTACATTAGGAATGAGGCCAATATTTTAAACATTGTTTATTTGGGGTTGATACCAAAATATGCTATAGTTCCTCCCACAAGGAACATTCTCTTGTCTTCAGATACTTCTCTGATGCCCAGGGTGTCACTCCAGTGCAATAAATACAGGCTGGCTCCTTAAAAGTCCATCCATCCTCAGGGAGGTGGTACCACTCCTGAGAAGCCCTGCATGAAAGAGGACTCCTTTACCTGATCCCAACTGGTACTGAGTCTTTTCAGTCTTTTCTCACAACCAGTATCTCCTGCTATGTGATAGTCAGACAAATGATGGTAAAAGGCTTTTAAAAATGCTTAATAGATGTGTATCAGTATTTATGTGCATGTGTACCTGCTCAGACACTCAGTTCAGTCGTTCAGTCATGTCTGGCTCTTTGTGACTCCATGGACTGTAACCTGCCAGGTTCCTCTGTCCATGGAATTTTCTAGTCAAGAATGCTGAAGTCAGTTGTCATTTCCTACTCAAGGGGATTTTCCCAACCCAGGGATCGAACCCACATTTCCTGCATTGGCAGGAGGGTTCTTTACCACTGAGCTACCTGATAGAAAAGGTAGTTTTTTTCTTTTTTTTTAAAATACACGGTGCTGATACATCTGCATCTTCTGTGTTAGATTTTTTTTTTTTCTTTTACCACTGAGCCGCATGGGAAGCCCATAAGTATTTGTATATATTGGTTTAAAAAAAAAAAAAAGACCACTGGGTGAGATTTATAAACGTTTATATATATTTACTTAAGTAAAAGAAAGTAAGCACATTTTAAAAAAATATTAAACAAATAACAAGACAGATGGTACACAGATATGTTAGAACAGTGTCTATGATGTTGGAACAGTGGAGGTTTGGGACCGATCCCCAGTGTAAAACCAGGACAGGGGATCCCTATTGTTCTGATCTGATCCAGTCTATGAAAAGTCCTGGTCACTTCAGAGCACTAAACAGGTGTTGGCAGGGGTAGATTTATTTCAGTATACAGCTGATTCTTGAACAACACAAGTTTGAACTGTACAGACCCACTGATACGCAGACTTTTTTCAATAAATGTGTCTTGTAGCACTACATGACCTGCAGCTGGTTGAATCCCTACATGCATAACCACAGATATAGCAGGCCAACTGTAAAGTTATAAGTGGATTTTCAACTGCAGGGAGTCTGGACCATACCCTCACATTATGCAAATGTCAACTGCATTAAAAATTAAAATAGTAGCTTATACCCATGGTTAAGATAAAAGTTCACAGTATACTGAGGAAAGTGCCCTCACAGAGCTTTTCCTCAGAAGCTCCCACAGCACAGGAAGGTGAGTGAGCTGCCAGAGCAGGGAAAGCCCAGTCCTGGATACTGATCAAACGTCCTCCAAAGATCAGCATTTTAAACACCGATTCTTTCCCTTCCTTCCTGTTCCCTTGACCATTTGTCCCTCTGTAATTACTGTTTTTCACCTCTTTCTCCAGCTTAAATAAGAGAGGGAGGCAGAGCAGGCTGAACTTTTTAAGACCAAATACTTAGCACTTTTCTACAGTATCCATTTCCTTACCAGTACCTGGTGTCTCCAGGAGGGTCCAGCTGAGTGAAGCCCCACAGCACTGCCTGGATCCCTATACTATCAGTGGAGGAAACTTCATGTTGATCTATCTCTGTTTCCTGGTCAACCAACAAGTGCCACTCCTCCTTCTAGAAGTTAATTTAAAACACAAGTCTGACTCTGAAGATTTGGTCATAAACATAACTGAAAACAGAGCCAGGTCTCAGAGGAATTAGTCTTGGTGCAAGACCTCAGAATCAATGGTGATGCCTCAAGGTTAGGTCAAAGTTGAACTTTTCTTGTCGACCTTGCACTAAGAGCATGTCCAGATCACAACCAAGAAGAACCTTAAGCTTTCTTATAAGACTAGTTGAAAAATAGAATGCAAGAATTCATCCTTTAGATGAGTACAGAAGATTGAATAATGTGGCTGCTCAGTGGGTTGGAAATGTGCAACAAAAAAATCACAGACTTTAGACTTATTCTAATATTAATATTGTTACCCCAGTTTTCCTTGGTTGATAGTTACTTGGTCTTCTTTTTCTAGTTCTCTATTTTATGCTGTCCTGCTGCTGCTGCTGCTGCTAAGTTGCTTCAGTCGTGTCCAACTCTGTGCGACCCCATAGACGGCAGCCTGTGAGGCTCCCCTGTCCCTGGGATTCTCCAGGCAAGAACACTGGAGTGGGTTGCCATTTCCTTCTCCAATGCATGAAAGCGAAAAGTGAAAGTGAAGTCACTCAGTCGTGTCCGACTCTTAGCAACCCCTTGGACTGCGGCCCACCAGGCTCCTCCGACCATGGGATTTTCCAGGCAAGAGTGCTGGAGTGGGGTGCCATTGCCTTCTCTGATGCTGTCCTAGTCTGACACATATTGAACATAGGGTGAAACAACACAAATCTGACATCATTCTTGTTTTGTCTACCTGCCAACTAAAGCACACGCAGTAAACTAAGTGCCCCCAAAGACAGCACAGGGCAGGGACCCTATAGGTGGACATGAAGGAGTCCCAGAAGATACCACTTGAATTATCATGCTTTATCTTTTCCCTGTCAGGTCTTATGAGTGGGAGGACAATGCCAAGTAATAAAATTTGGGTGTTAAAACTTGGTTTAAAAAATAAGAGTGTTTAACTGGGGCTAACTTTTTAAAGAAAGCTGAGGACAGAAGAATAGATGCTTTTGAACTGTGGTGTTGGAGAAGACTCTTGACAGTTCCTTGGACTGCAAGGAGGTCCAACCAGTCCATCCTAAAGGAGATCAGTCCTGGGTGTTCATTGGAAGGACTGATGCTGAAGCTGAAACTCTAGTACTCTGGTACCTGATGTGAAGAGCTGACTCATTGGAAAAGACCCTGATGCTGGGAAAGATTGAAGGCAGGAGGAGAAGGGGATGACAGAGGATGAGATAGTTGGATGGCATCACCGACTCAATGGACATGAGTTTGGGTAAACTCTGGGAGTTGGTGATGGACAGGAAGGCCTGGCATGCTGCAGTTCATGAGGTCGCAAAGAATCAGACATGACTGGGCAACTGAACTGAACTGAACTTTTTACTTTTCTTCCAAGACTCTTCCTGTTATTAAATTCACAGTATTTTTTAAATAAATATTTAATAATTAGCAGTCAGCTATTAATGGGCAACTCTCTTGGATGGAATAGTGGTTGGGAGAGTGAATAATAGAGGGAACAGAAACCTACAAGTCTAGCTTTCAAGTGTTGCTTGCTAAGACTGTGACCAAGACTCAAATACAAAATTGTTAGTAGAGTCAAGAGGTTAAGTGTATAGATTTTGGTGTTGGCAGATATGGAAACTGATCACAGGTCTGCAAATTTACCTGGGGGATGTACCCCAGCAGGAATCCCAAGGACACCAGGACAGAGCAGATATATCTCTTCTGCTGCCATGAGTACAACCTTTGTGCTTGGCAATGCAATTCAATTCTGATGCAAACTCCTAGAGTTAGCATCAGACTTCACAGGTCCCCAACAAGACCATCCCCCTTTGAGATGCCAGCTGCAAGTTCAGGGATTCCCAGGCCACTTATTCTTCTGACCAAATGGTTACAAGTCCAAGAGGCCCCCATAACTCTGCTAAGTGTCAACAATTCACTTAAATGACTCACAGAACTTAAGAAAGCACTATCCTTATAAATACAATTTTATTAAAAAGAATTCAAATCAGATGAGACAAAAGAAGAGATACATAGGGTGACATCTGAAACTGTTATGAACACAAAGTTTCCATGCCCTTCCCCGTGGAATCAGGGTGCATCACCTTCCTCAGACATTGATTTGTTCCCCAGCCAGGAAGCTTAACCAAGCTTCAATGTCCAGAGATTTTATTGGGATTTTACTGTGCAGCCATGATTGGTGGAGTCATTGGCCATGTGACTGAACCTAATCTCCAGCTTCTCTCTCCTCCCAGGAGATCATACTGGCTCAAAACCTCAATCCTCTAATTACATGGTTCATCTTTCTGGTGACCAATCTCTATTCTGAGTTATTTTGTTAGAAGAAACTCTCGTGTGATCCCAGAGGCTCATGAATAACAAAGATACTATTATTACTCAGGAAATGCCTAGGATTTAGTCTCCTTCCCAGGGACAAAGATCAGGCAAACTCTTTATAATAAGGAACAAGCTTCGTACTCTGGGACACCAAGGGGAAAAACAGGATGGTGACATCCCAAAGACTGAACTTTTGTCCAAAAGCCATAGACACCAGTCCTGATATGCAATGTAACTTTAAATAGACCATATGATCAAATCAAAAATGTTCTGTTTAAACCAAAATACCGTTTACTGGGAGGGGCTTTCCAGATGGCTCAGTGGTAAAGAACCTGCCCACCAACACAGGAGATGCAGGAGAAATGGGTCGGATCCCTGGTCGGGAAGATCCCTTTGAGCAGGGAATGGCAACCCACTCCAGTATTCTTGCCTGGGAAATCCCACAGACAGAAGGGCCTGGCGGGTTACAGTCCATGGGGTCACAAAGAGTCCAACATGACTGTGCACACTCCCACCCCTCACCCCCCTCTGCCCACAGACACACTGTTTACTGGCAAGTCTAAAGCATCTGACTACCCCACAGATTGTATGCTCCTGAGGGGGACCAAAGCAGTTTGGAGGCTATGAAACAGACTAGCACCAATCTAACTTATCAAATAAGTGATATAAATTTGAAGAACAATATAGTATTTTGCAACTAGAATTTTTGAATATGCAATTTGAATGTTTTTATTAGGTGATTCAAATCATTGTACCAACTTTTTGGCGCCTTCTTCCACTTGCAGACCAAAGCTAACATTCAGGGCCGATTAACAAGAGAATGGTGCCTGGCGACTATGGAATCAGAACAGTGACAAACTGCCCTACATTTTCATTTTTTGACCCTTTTTCTTTCACTCCAGGTATACTATTATCCTTCTACTTTCGTGATGGAATTCTTTCCTTAGATATACTTGTAATATTTGTTTACATGTAGCCTCATTCACATTTGTACTATATTTTCTTGAGGATACTTCAAAGGTCATCTAGGTTGACCTTTGAAGATTAACAAGTTTCCCTCAATATATACTTACCATCAAACCTGCAGGTTTACCTCATACTTGTATCCACTTTTAAATTGAATATGACTATACAATTCCAAGGCCATAAATTTTTGAACTTATCCCAGAATTTGGCCTTTATGCAAGTTCGGTTCAGTTCAGTTCAGTTCAGTCACTCAGTCGTGTCCGACTCTTTGCGACCCCATGAATTCCAGCACGCCAGGCCTCCCAGTCCATCACCAACTCCCAGAGTTCACTCAAACTCATGTCCATTGAGTCAGTGATACCATCCAACCATCTCATCCTCTGTCATCCCCTTCTCCTCCTGCCCCCAATCCCTCCCAGCATCAGAGTCTTTTCCAATGAGTCAACTCTTCTCAGGAGGTGGCCAAAGTACTGGAGTTTCAGCTTTAGCATCATTCCTTCCAAAAACACCCAGGACTAATCTTCAGAATATCTCCTTGCAGTCCAAGGGACTCTCAAGAGTCTTCTCCAACACCACAGTTCAAAAGCATCAATTCTTCGGCACTAAGCTTTCTTCACAGTCCAACTCTCACATCCATACCTGACCACAGGAAAAACCATAGCCAGAACTTTGTTGGCAAAGTAATGTCTCTGCTTTTCAATATGCTATCTAGGTTGGTCATAACTTTCCTTCCAAGGAGTAAGCGTCTTTTAATATCATGGCTGCAATCACCATCTGCAGTGATTTTGGAGCACCTCAAAATAAAGTCTGACACTGTTTCCACTGTTTGCCCATCTATTTCCCATGAAGTCATGGGACCAGATGCCATGATCTTCATTGTCTGAATGTTGAGCTTTAAGCAACTTTTTCACTCTCCTCTTTGACTTTCATCAAGAGGCTTTTTAGTTCCTCTGCACTTTCTGCCATAAGGGTGGCGTCATCTGCATATCTGAGGTTATTGATATTTCTCCTGGCAATCTTGATTCCAGCTTGTGCTTCTTCCAGTCCAGCGTTTCTCATGATGTACACTGCATATAAGTTAAATAAGCAGGGTGATGATATACAGCCTTGATGTACTCCTTTTCCTATTTGGAACTAGTCTGTTGTTCCATGTCCAGTTCTAACTGTTGCTTCCTGACCTGTATACAGATTTCTCAAGAGGCAGGTCAGGTGGTCTGGTATTCCCATCTCTTTCAGAATTTTCCACAGTTTATTATGATCGACACAGTTAAAGGCTTTGGTATAGTCAATAAAGCAGAAATAGATGTTTTTCTGGAACTCTCTTGCTTTTTCCATGATCCAGTGGATGTTGGCAATTTGATCTCTAGTTCCTTTGTCTTTTCTAAATCCAACTTGAACATCTGGAAGTTCACAGTTCACGTATTGCTGAAGTCTGGCTTGGAGAATTTTGAGCATTACTTTACTAGCTTGTGAGATGAGTGCAATTGTACAGTAGTTTGAGCATTCTTTGGCATTGCCTTTCTTTGGGATTGGAATGAAAACTGACCTTTTCCAGTCCTGTGGCCACTGCTGAGCTTTCCAAATTTGCTGGCATATTGAGTGCAGCACTTTCATAGCATCATCCTTCAGGATTTGAAATAGCTCAACTGGAATTCCATCACCTCCTATACAAGCTAGAACCTTTTAAAATGGTGTTTTCTTGACATTTTATTGTTCACTTGAAGCCTTTACTTGTCTTTCACTGGTGGGGCATGAATAAAGAATGAGGTTACCTCAGATGGGACTGGGATGGTTGTAGGTATTACAGAGAAGCTTAAAGCAGTGAGGAGAGAAGCTCAAAAATATGATACTACCTCTGCCTTGGGTGGATCTCAAATGTGTAGGTTTTTAATTTTCCAAAATCATTAAATGAAAAGGCAGCTGTTCAGAGACTCAAGGACTGTGACTGAACATGGCATTTAGCTTCAGTGAATTAGCACATAGCATCTGCCTTTTATGCTTGATGCTTCAGAAGCACTCTGAAGACTGGTAATCCATGGGTCTAAAAGACTAGATTTGAAGACATGGATGCTTTCCTAGTTATATACACCTAATCCTATTTTATCTACCACCCACACCATGTATGGTTTAGTCAAGATTCTCTCACAGAGCAGCCTTTCAGAAGAAGAAAAAGTTATTTTTGTCAGCTGCCAAGTGGAGCAGACTGGGTGTTATATCTGTTTTCTCTCTTGGGAGTGGTCATGGATTCTCACATGTCCCATGAGAAACATGCCTCAGAAAACAAGTCATGCTGTGAACCAGATAGTATCACTAGAAACCCTCCCAGAAATCAATGTGAGCCTCAGCTGACCCTGCACCAATGCCCCACATGTAGGATCCCCTGCACTGGGAGCCACAAACTTCCTGAGACTCAGAAACTCAAGTCCAAAACAAGAATTATGATCACCCCTCCAAACTCCTTCTATCTGAGGTTCTTGCCCTAGGCACTGGCACCACCATCCATCCAGAAACATGGAGATCTTTCTTGATTGGTTTCTTCACTCACCCCACATAGCAACCTTTCAACAAGTTCAGTCACTGGCCCTCTGACTTTTCTCAGGTTTATTAATATCCACTTCTCTCCACCTCAGCCTCAACACCCTAGTTCAAGCAACTTCCATCTCTCTTCTGAAGAACCCTGAAACTTCCCAACTGGCCAGCCACATCCATTGCCACTCTACCCACTTTCCATCCTAGTCCATGGCAATTTTTTAAAACATATTTCTGTTGCTGTCCTGATGAAGGCTCAACAACAATATCCCACTGATCTCTGGACAAATATCAATATCTAGATTTTCTATGGCCTTTTCTCTGCCTGTGACCCCGGCCTCATCTCAGGCTGTAAAACATTCTCCAAATCTTGACAAACCAGCCCTGCTGGCTTTCCTCTCATCCATGCTCTCTCTTCCCACAAGACATTGGTACCTGCTGTCCTCTGTCTGCAATGGAACCATCCCAACACCATACCCCCTTTTATACTGTGGCAAAATATACCTAACACAAAATTTACCATTTTAATCAATTTAAGTATATACTTTATTAGCATTAAACACTTTCACATTGTTATGCAAACATATAGAACACTTCACAAATTTGTATATCATCCTTTAACAGAGGCCATGCTAATTGTATTGTTCCAATTTTAGTCTCTGTGCTGCTGAAGTGAGCACTTTCTCCCTTTTGACTGTAAAGTTTGACTCCTCCTGCTTTTATTCAGGGAAGCCTTTCAAGACCAGGTCCATCACAAGTCATACATCCCCTTGACTGCCCAGCACCCAGTGTGAGTTTTATGCTTGTTCCATTGATGTCTGTTCTCTCTCATTAAATATGAACTCCTTAAAGGCAGTTCTCATTGTCTAAAGGAATGCTAGGTACACAATGGAAGCTCAGTGTATCCTAGTTAAATGAATAAACAAAGAAATGCAATTCTACCTTCAGTGAAGACCATCTTTGACATTATAGAAAACTCTGTAGTTCTACATTGCCTTGAACTCCATTCCAGAGAAGGAACTTGACTTTTGAAAAACTAAATCATTGATGAAGGGTGTTTTTTTCCCCTTTTTTCAAAGAGAAGACTTATTAATCCAGACTTTATCTCTCATAAAAGAGGAAAATACCTGATAGCCTTTATTTTTTATATTAATTGAATATTTATATTTATTTTTCTGTTTTATAATTGTATCTATTTTTCTATGAGATCCTTATTTTTTTTTAATTTTTATTGGAGTAGAGTTGGCTTACAATGTTGTGTTCATTTCTGTTGTACAGCACAGTGAATCAGTTATAAATATACATATATCCATTCTTTTAGATTTTTTCCCCATATAAGTCATTATAGAGTATTGAGTAGAGTTCCCTGTTCTATATTGAAGGTCCTTATTAGTTATCTATTTTATATATAACAGTGTGTACATTACTTTGCCAACTAAGGTCCGTCTAGTCAAGGCTATGGTTTTTCCTGTGGTCATGTATGGATGTGAGAGTTGGACTGTGAAGAAGGCTGAGCGCCAAAGAATTGATGCTTTTGAACTGTGGTGTTGGAGAAGACTCTTGAGAGTCCCTTGGACTGCAAGGAGATCCAACCAGTCCATTCTGAAGGAGATCAGCCCAGGGATTTCTTTGGAAGGAATGATGCTAAAGCTGAAGCTCCAGTACTTTGCCACCTCCTGAGAAGAGTTGACTCATTGGAAAAGACTCTGATGCTGGGAGGGATTGGGGGCAGGAGGAGAAGGGCACGACAGAGGATGAGATGGTTGGATGGCATCACTGACTCGATGGACGTGAGTCTGAGTGAACTCCAGGAGTTGGTGATGGACAGGGAGGCCTGGCATACCGCGATTCATGGGGTCGCAAAGAGTCAGACACGACTGACTGAACTGAACTGAACTGATATTGTAAATAAGTTCATTTATACTATTTCTTTTAAGAGTCCACATATAGGCAATATTATATGATATTCTTTAAACAGTAGGTTTTACTTTGATTCTATTCATCAAGATTTCACACTTATTGAATCTACAGTAAGACCTCTGAAGGAGTTTGTAATTTACAGAAACTAATGTAAACTATAGCTTATTTTGCCAAAGCCTGAAAGATACCCATCATGATGCTGCCCCACCACATCTGCAGAGAAGTCCCCACCTCTCATTGGGGCTGATAGTGGGGTCTGGACGTGGCTCTCCCTGGAACCTGAGGTATGTCTGCACCCATCAAGTTCATGGAGAACTTGTCATTCCTGACTTCAAGAAGCCCTGCAATGGGCCAGATTGGGATAGATTTGAGATTTCATGAGACCAAGGATGACAGCCCTGAATTATAGAAAGAACAGCTGACATGAACATGACTTCACACTTTATGGGTTGTTCATAACATCAGGAGCTCTTAGGGAGCAACATCAACAACAGCATCTTCAGTTTAAAGATGAGAGGAAAACATTCAGAGGTCAAACAACTAGTCCAACATCCCTCAGCCAGTAGCCAGGTCAGATTTAGCATGTAGTTTTGATGCCTAAACCCTTACTTTATTAACTCTACTTTGCTCAATATGTCAATAACTACCACATTTTTTTCAAAGGCAAGGTCAATGCCAACAGCATCCTAGAAATAGTATAAATAAATTCCTCTGGCCACTTTGCACTATGGGTGAATTCATAGAAAGTAGAAAGAAATGTGGCCTGTGCTTATAAGGCCCTTTAATGAAGAGCTGATTCATTGGAAAAGACCATGATGCTCAGAAAGATTGAGGGCAAGAGGAGAAAGGAGTGACAGAGGATGAGATGATTGGATGACATCACTGACTCAGTGGACATGAGTTTGGGCAAACTCTGAGAGATAGTGAAGGACAGAGAAGCCTGGCATGCTACAGTCCATGGGGTTGCAAAGAGTCAGTCATGACAGTGACTGAACAACAACAATGTGCTCACTTAACTTACCACTTTAATTGCATACTGTGTGGTTATTCAATAAGTGTGTTTGATTCACTGGCTGATCAAAAGTCTAGAGGTATCACATGATGATCAAGACTGCTTGTTAACACACAAAACCCTAAAAATTCTGGGTCCATGAGTTATCCCCAGGCTCTCGTTCCACTGTGTCCAGGCTTGAAGCTGTTTCCTGTCCTGGCATTCTGCAAAGTTTCACTTAATGCCGTCTGCCTCCAAGCACAGCCTCGGATAGGCTGGGCCTGCTGGTTTTCCTCTAAATCTTACCTGTTCCCACCCTCTTCATAGAGAACATGGTGAAAAACACACTAATCTCTTGGATCAAAGTGAGAACAAAATGCATAATTCTCCCACTGCAGGATCAGAGCATGCTTAGATAACCCTGTTGGCTTTTGGCTGAGGAGGTGTTGAAAGGGAGAGAGGCGCCTGTCATGAGGTCATGGACCAAAACCTTCAGACACTTGTCCCCTTGCCACCACCACCCATGTTCATATTTGGCCCCACTGAGCCAAAGTTTCCAGTGACAAAAAATGTCCCTCAGTCTGGCATTTCCCATCTCCCAGTTAGGTTTTCCTTTCTTCATATCTATAAATCTGCCTTTTGTCACCTCTGCCACACGTTCCCCACAGCTCCCTATGACCCTTACCTCCTCTCCCCTTGGCCACAGCTCATTTTTTTAGCATCAACTGTCAAAAATCTAACTGGAGGTCTTCCCTGATGCTTAGTGGTAAAGAATCCACCTGCCAATGCAGGAGACACAGGTTCAATCCCTGATTGGGGAAGATCTCACATGCCTTGTGGCAACTAAGCCTGTGTGCCACAACTACTGAGCCTGTGCTCTAGAGCCCGAGAGCCACAACTATGGAACACACGTGCTACAACTACTGAAACCCCACACCCTAGAGCCCGTGTTCCACAATGGGAGAAAGCTAAGTGTAGACACTGCTTGCTGCAACTGCAGGAAGCCCACACACAGCAATGAAGAGCCAGCACAGCCAAAAATAAATAAATGAAATCTAACTGGAGCAGAATGTAAATAATTCAGCTCTACTCACTCAGCAATGTATGCACACATCCCACAAACTTTTATTATCTATCTCCATCTTAGGTATTCCAAAGCTCCTTTGTTTAAAAAGAAATCTTTCCAGGGTTCCTTCATCTCTTACTTCAGTGGTCTCAACTTTCTACTAAAAGACAAAATGCGATCCGCTGGAGAATGGAATGGCAAACCACTCCAGTATCCTTGACTCAAGAACCCCATCAACAGTATGAAAAGTCATATTTATATTAAGTAATACCTTATATATAGCACTTAAAACAAGTTTTACAGTTTAGAATATAAGATATAAAGAATCTCAAACATTTCAATCATTTATAATCATGAAGTACCCTACTGAAACATAATCATTGGCCCTGAACACATATATTATCTATTACTATGTAATTACTCCAAAACTTACTGACTTAATAATAAATATCTATTATCTCTTACAGTTTATTTGAGGTAAAAGAACTTAGGGTGGTTTTGGCTCTCTGTCTCTCACAAGGTTGTAGTAGGCAAGGGCTGTCAGGATCAGATAGCTTGATGAGCTGGAAAACCAACATGCATATTGGCCAATTCATGTGGCTGGCAGCAGGTACTGGTTGTTGGTACCTAGCCTCTACCTAGATGGTACCTAGTTCTCTACCATATGGGCTTCTCCACAAAGCTGATTGAATATCTCCATGACATGATGGCTGGCTTCCCACAGAGCAAATGTGATGAGAGAGGTGGAGGTTATATCCTATTTATGGCCCAGTCTCAACAGTCACATAACATCACTTCTATTCATTAGAAATAAGTCACTATGTCCAGCCAGCATTCAAGGGGATGGGAATTTAGCTGTATATTTTGAGGGGACAGATGTCATAATTTGCAGGCATGTTTTAAAATCATCAATGGTTATATAGAGATGGAAATTATTTTAAAGCTTTATAGTTTATTTTGAGGTACAATTTATGTAAAGTAAAACTCATAAATCTTAAGTGTACAGCTGAGTAGTTTTACATGAGTATATACCTATGTAATCACCACCTAGGTCAAAATATAGATTTTTGTTGTGTATAATATATAATATTTTCATCATCTTAGAAAGTTTAATTATGTGAATTACACTGAATTTTCTATGTACATAATAACCATGTACAAACAAAGACAATTCTAGCTTTTTGTGTCTCATTTTTGTAGCTTGCCTTTACTTTTGATTTTCCCTACTGTTTGGGACCTCCAGTTGTATAGATGTGATGTGGGTGGACATCCTTGTCTTGTTCTCAACTTAGGAGAATATGTTCAGTATATCACCATAGGTAAAGTAAAGTGTTAGTCACTCAGTCGTGTCTGACTCTTTGTGATCCCATGGACTGTAGCCCACCAGGCTCTTCTGTCCCTGTGATTCTCCAGGCAAGAATACTGGAGTGGGTAGCCATTCCCTTCTCCAGGGATCGAACCCAGGTCCCTTGCATTGCAGGTAGATACTTTACCATCTGAGCCACCTGGGAAGCCCAATATTTCACCATATTTACCTGTAAGTGGCTTGTAGATAATTTTGATCAGATTAAGGAAGCTCCATTCCTAATTTGGTTAAGTTTTGGCTATAGACATGTAAAGAAAAATCAGAGCTCATAACTTTACCACATGCTCCTAAACATTAAACATTAGCTAGAGTATTGTCTTTACCTGCAAATGTCCCTTATCTAAGTTAGAGAAAAATCATGCCAGGTCTACACATTAAAAAAAAAAAAAATTGCCAGAGCAGTCCTCAATTTCCAAATATACCAGTCTTCAAAAATGTATTTGTCAGTCCTTTGTAAATTGCAAGATTTTCTGACATGGAAGCTTAATTATGTTTGGCACTTAACTATATAAGCCAGCTAGAAAAGTGTATTTAATCTACCTTGTGCTCAAATTTACTGTCACAGCTACTGGTGGGGGATGGTGGTGGAATTCTGGGGAGAAATGGAAGAAAGAAGAGAGAAAGCAGCAGCAGCAGCAGCTACAGCTCATGGGGAAGACAGTTCTTGTCACAGACTACCACACAACCCCAGATCTGGGTGTGGCTGCCATTTACAAATTAGCATCACATGAATCAGGGCTCTCTGAAGCCCACCATATGTGATGAAGAATTTTTAAATGTCTCAGCACCCAGCACATGTAGCTCTAAAAGCAATAAAGTTTAAAATAAGAACTTTGGAATAGCACTGACAAAGTGGTCTCCAAATTCATTGTCACATTTACTCTTCACAGCAGCCCTGTGAGGTTAACAGATGAGGGTATTGAGGTTTAGAGACATTTAGTGACTTGCCAAAGATCTCTTGGGCTAGAACATTTGCACCCAAGACCCGATCCAAGACTTAGGGCATGCAAACTTCATTGCATCGTGTTGACAACAGATTGCCATTTTTTATGTGTTCTCTTAATTCCTGCAACAGATGCGTCATGTGCTTAATGTAATTTTTTTGATTGTTCATCAAAAAAGATTTTTCATCTTTTATTATTATATATTTTAGTAGTAGAAGAAATGATTGTGGTCATATATATATGAAAATTATGAAGGCCATGGTTTAGATTAACTTAAAAGACATTTTTTATGAAGCCCCCCTTTTTCTCCTTCAGAGTGGTCCTTGAGCATCAATCAGTGTTTGGTGGTTGCTTCTAGTAAGGCTTTGCTTCATTAATTTTGGTTGCTAAGTAAGGAGAGCCACCTTTATCTGGGTGATTCAAAGTCATGCTTCTCCTGTGAACTGCTCTAATCTTGGGCTTGCTGGCAGATAGGCTTGCAACCCAAAATAAGACTTACTTCTCACCTACTCATTTTCTGTTCAAATCCTCCTTTATAGTAGGATGAAAAGCTAGGAGTTGATATCTTCTTTGCAGTTTCTGTGATTACTTGTCCTAGAGGTTTCCAGATCTGAAATACATAACAACTTGCAAATCCAAGAGCTGCAATACCCAGCCTCACAGCCATCAAACTTCTTGCCAGTCCACGGTCGAATATTGGCATCTAATAGCTTGGGGAGGGGAGGAAGGGTGAGGGTTGTAGTGCAGGCCCTCAAAAGAGATGGCAATGCTGCCAAGGGCTTAATGTAACTTTAGATGTTACTTTGATGTAAATTGAAGCGACTATTCTAAAAATGACTATTTTTAAATCCCAAGCCTTGATCACAGTGCATTTAGACATTTGATTGAACAAATTATTTCTTAATCCACCTCCATGTATGTACCTTTTGCACATGTTAGAAATTCTGCTCCAAAACACCTATCAATATAGCACTTGTCAAATAAATTTTGACATGTCTTTAAAAAAAACGAATTCTATTTCAGGTGACAAGGTATAAAACTGGGACAA
Organism: Oryx dammah; assembly: GCF_014754425.2. Lineage (NCBI taxonomy): Eukaryota > Metazoa > Chordata > Mammalia > Artiodactyla > Bovidae > Oryx > Oryx dammah. The sequence continues at coordinate 82,145,890 of NW_024070185.1, read as the reverse complement.
AGCTGATAAGGAAACAGTTCTATAATTTGGCAAGTATCCTAAACATTACCCACCATAAGACTAATAATAATGATGAAAATCGTTCAGCATCATCATTTCATTCATATCAGCACATCTGTTTCCCACTGCCATATGCAAGGTCCTGCCTTGGACATTCAAGTCATTAGCAAGAAAATCTCAATTTACTAATACCTCCTTATGTAATAGACATTGAGAACATATTTGTTTTTCAAATGGAAAAACACAAAGTATATATAAGGCACTGAAGGATGGAGAATCCCAGGGATGGGGGAGCCTGGTGGGCTGCCATCTATGGGGTCGCATAGAGTAGGACACGACTGAAGCGACTTAGCAGCAGCAGCAGCAGCAGCAGCAGAAGGATGTACACATTTTAGATGTTAGGTTGATTTTTACAGTATATGGTGTTCTGCAAGGGTGCTTTTGAGACCAGATACACAGGCAGTGGTGAGCAGGTGAAGGATGTCTCTGGTCTCCATTTACCAAAGTCCCATTTAGCAAAGGATATTCAAATGCACCAGAGGGGAATGCATCAGGGCACAGAGAGGCCTGGTGATCCCATTTCTAAGTGAGGCAACTGTGGATCCATCCAAAGTGCTGATAAAAGGGCAACTAATTGGGCTGGATATATGCCAGGGTAACTATGACATAAAGATCCAGCAGGGCAGTGAAGGGAATCTCAATGTTAAAATAATAAATGACAGCCTCTAGGGAAGACAGATTCTCTTTTCTTAAAGTTTTTTTTTATTAATATTTGAGCTAGATGACATCAGTGTCAAATATGAAAGGGCATATTTCCAAAGGCTGTTAATACTAGTCTCATTTGCTATGTAAACAAGAACAGAAGTCATCAAAGCCAGAATGCCATTACTCCTTGGATTCTGAACATTCTAGAAGAGCTTATTGCTCTGTTTTTGTTACTGTTGTTATTAAATCATTGATTGGATCATCCCATGGAACATGAAAGTTTATAGCAAGATTGATTTTTCCGAAAGTAAAGCTGCAAAAGTATTTTAGTGTGGCTTAGACCTCCTTAATTTTCTGAAGTTCTCTTAAGGAAGAAAGCCAGTGGTATTAACAGTTGGTAGGCAGGATTTCAAAGGCCTTTTAATGGCTCTGGTTGCATGAAATCTTTTTAAAAAATTACCACCCCTCTAGACATTTATTTTAAAGTGTCTATCATGGCTTTGGTGACTGCCAATCTAGGTTTCAGTCCTCTCCTCAGCTGCCATGCAACTAGTACATCACTTCCCACAGATAAAAGGATAGCAAGAACCCCTAGCCTCACTGGGAGAATCAGAGAATAGACACTGGCAAGAACTCTGTCTTTTCTGGAGGTCATCAGAGAAAAGTAAGATGTTCTGTCATCCTTCCCTAATAGGTGATTTCTTAAGCTAATTATTATTTCCTTTAAACATAGTCTCTACAAAATATCACAGGAAATTAGTTTTATACTCTCTCTTTTTTAACATGTATTTTAATTTATTTTAATTGGAGGCTAATTACTTTACAATATTATAGTGGTTTTTGCCATACATTGACATGAATCAGCCATGGGTGTACATGTGTTCACCATCCTGAACACCCCTCCCACCTCCTTCCCTATCCCATCCCTCAGGGTCATCCCAGTGCACCAGCCCTGAGCACCCTGTCTCATGCATTGAACCTGGACTGGTGATCTATTTCACATATGGTAATATACATGTTTCAATGCTATTCTCTCAAATCATCCCACCTTTGTTTTCTCCCACAGAGTCCAAAAGTCTCTTCTTTACATCTGTGTCTCTTTTGCTATCTCACATATAGGGTCATCGTGCCCATCTTTCTAAATTCCATATATATGCATTAATATACCATATTGGTGTTTTTCTTTCTGACTTACTTCACTCTGTATATTAGGTTCCAGTTTCATCCACCTCATTAGAACTGATTCAAATGCATTCTTTTTAATAGTTGAGTAATATTCCATTGTGTATATGTACCACAGCTTTCTTATCCATTCATCTGCCAATGGACATCTAGGTTGTTCCATGTCCTAGCTATTGTAAACAGTGCTGTGATGAACATTGGGGTACACGTGTCTCTTTCAATTCTGATTTCCTCGGTGTGTATGCTCAACAGTGGGATTGCTGGGTCATATGGCAGTTCTATTTCCAATATTTTAAGGAATCTCCACACTGTTCTCCATAGTGGCTGTACTAGTTTGCATTCCCACCAACAGTGTAAGAGGGTTCCCTTTTCTCCACACTCTCTCCAGCATTTACTGTTTGTAGAATTCTTGATAACAGCCGTTCTGACCGGGGTGAGAAGATACCTCATTGTGGTTTTGATTTGCATTTCTCTGATAATGACTGATGTTGAGCATCTTTTCATGTGTTTGTTAGCCATCTGTATGTCTTCTTTGGAGAAATGTCTGTTGAGTTCTTTGGCCCATTTTTTGATTGGGTCGTTTATTTTTCTGGAATTGAGCTGCAGGAGCTGCTTGTATATTTTTGCCTCCTTTGTCAGTGATAAGGTGTCCATAGGTGCGTGGCTTTATCTCTGGGCTTTCTATTTTGTTCCATTGATCTATTCTTCTGTCTTTGTGCCATTACCATACTTTCTTGATGACTGTAGCTTTGTAGTATAGTCTGAAGTCAGGCAGGTTGATTCCATTCTTCTTTCTCAAGTTGCTTTGGCTACTCAAAATTTTTTGTATTTCCATACAAATTGTGAAGCTATTTGTTCTAGTTCTCTGAAAAATACTGTTCATAGTTTGATAGGGATTGCATTGAATCTATAGATTGCTTTGGGTAGTTTACTCATTTTCACTATATTGATTCTTCCAATCCATGAACGTGGTATATTTCTCCATCTATTTGTGTCATCTTTGATTTCTTTCATCAGTGTTTTATAGTTTTCTATATATAGGTCTTTTGTTTCTTTAGGTAGATTTATTCCTAAATATTTTATTCTTTTCATTGCAATGGTGAATGGAATTGTTTCCTTAATTTCTCTTTTTGTTCTCTCATTGTTAGTGTATAGGAATGAAAGGGATTTCTGTGTGTTAATTTTGTATCCTGCAACTTTACTGTATTCATTGATTAGCTCTAGTAATTTTCTGGTGGAGTCTTTAGGCTTTTCTATGTAGAGGATCATGTTATCTGCAAACAGTGAGAGTTTTACTTCTTTTCCAATCTGGATTCCTTTTATTTCTTTTTCTTCTCTGATTGCTGTGGCTGAAACTTCCAAAACTATGTTTAATAGTAGTGGTGAGAGTGGGCATCCTTGTCTTGTTCCTGACTTTAGGGGAAATGCTTTTTATTTTTCGCCACTGAGGATAGTATTTGCTGTGGGTTTATCATATATAGCTTTTATTATGTTGAGGTATGTTCCTTCTATGCCTGCTTTCTGGAGAGGGTGGTTTTTTTTTAAATCATAAATGGATGTTGAATTTTGTCAAAGGCTTTCTCTGCATCTATTGAGATAATCATATGGATTTTCCCTTTCAATTTGTTAATGTGGTTTATCACATTGATTGATTTATGAATGTTGAAGAATCCTTGCATCCCTGGGATAAAGCCCACTTGGTCATGATGTATGATCTTTTTAATATGTTGTTGGATTCTGTTTGCTAGAATTTTGTTAAGGATTTTTGCACCTATGTTCACCAGTTATATTGGCCTGTAGTTTTCCTTTTTTGTGGCATCTTTGTCTGGTTTTGATATTAGGGTGATGGTGGCCTCCTAGAATGAGTTTTTAAGTTTACCTTCCTCTGCAATTTTCTGGAAGAGTTTGAGTAGGATAGGTGCTCTTCTCTAAATTTTTGGTAGAATTCAGCTGTGAAGCTGTCTGGTCCTGGGCTTTTGTTTGTTGGAAGATTTCTGATTACAGTTTTGATTTCTGTGCTTGTGATGGGTCTGTTAAGATTTTCTATTTCTTCCTGGTTCCGTTTTGGAAAGTTATACTTTTCTAAGAATTTGTCCATTTCTTCCAAGATGTCCATTTTATTGTCATATAGTTGCTGATAGTAGTCACTTATGGTCCTTTGTATTTTTGTGTTGTCTGTTGTGATGTCTCCATTTTCATTTCTAATTTTGTTGATTTGATTTTTCTCTCTTTCTTTCCTGATGAGTCTGGCTAATGGTTTATCTACTTCTCAAAGAACCAGCTTTTAGCTTTGCTGAGTTTTGCTATGGTCTCTTTTGTTTATTTTTCATTTATCTCTGTGTTAATTTTTATGATTTCTTTCCTTCTAATAACCCTGGGGTTCTTTTTTTTTCTAGTTGCTTTAGGTGTAGAGTTAGATTATTTATTTGATTTTTCTCTTGTTTCTTAAGGTAATCTTGTATTGCTATGAACCTTCCCCTTAGTGCTGCTTTTACTGAGTCCCATAGGTTTGAGGTTGTTGTGTTTTCATTTTCATTCATTTCTATGCATATTTTGATTTCTTTTTTGATTTCTTCTGTGATTTGTTGGTTATTCAGAAGCATGTTGTTTAGCCTCTATATGTTTGTACTTTTTAATAGTTTTTTTTTCCTGTGCTGCTGCTGCTGCTAAGTCACTTCAGTCGTGTCCAACTCTGTGTGACCCCATAGATGGAAGCCCACCAGGCTCCCCCATCCCTGGGATTCTCCAGGCAAAAACACGAGTGGGTTGCCATTTCCTTCTTCAATGAGTGAAAGGGAAGTCACTCAGTTGACATCTAATCTTACCGCATGATCAGAAAAGATGCTTGGAATTATTTCAATTTTTTTGAATTTACCAAGGCTAGATTTATGGCCCAGGATGCGATCTATCCTGGAGAAGGTTTCATGTGCACTTGAGAAAAAGGTTAGATTCATTGTTTTGGGGTGAAATGTCCTATAGATATCAATTAGGTCTAACTGGTCAAGTGTATCATTTAAAGTTTGTGTTTCCTTGCTAATTTTCTGTTTAGTTGATCTATCCATAGGTGTCAGTGGGGTATTAAAGTCTCCCATTATTATTGTGTTACTGTTAATTACCCCTTTCATACTTGTTAGCATTTGCCTTACATATTGCAGTGCTCCTATGTTGGGTGCATATATATTTATAATTGTTATATCTTCCTCTTGGATTGATCCTTTGATCATTATGTAGTGGCCTTCTTTGTCTCTTTTCACAGCCTTTGTTTTAAAGTCTATTTTATTGGATATGAGTATTGCTACTCCTGCTTTCTTTTGGTCTCCATTTGTGTGAAATATCTTTTTCCATCCCTTCACTTTCAGTCTGTATGTGTCCCTTGTTTTGAGGTGGGTCTGTTGTAGACAGCATATATAGTGGTCTTATTTTTGTATCCATTCAGCCAGTCTTTGTCTTTTGGTTGGGACATTCAACCCATTTATATTTAAGGTAATTATTGATAAGTATGATCCTGTTGCCATTTACTTTGTTGTTTTGTGTTTGAGTTTATAAACCTTTTCTGTATTTCTTGTCTAAGAAATCCTTTAGCATTTGTTGGAGAGCTGGTGGTGCTGAATTCTCTCAACTTTTCCTTGTCTGTAAAGCTTTTGATTTCTCCTTCATATTTGAATGAGAACCTTGCTGGGTTTAGTAATCTGGGTTGTAGGTTTTTCTCTTTCATCACTTTAAGTATATCCTGCCATTCCCTTCTGGCCTGAAGAGTTTCTATGGAAAGATCAGCTGTTATCCTTATGGGAATCCTCTTGTGTGTTATTTGTTGTTTTTCCCTTACTGCTTTTATTATTTGTTCTTTGTGTTTGATCTTTGTTAATTTGATGAATATGTGTCTTGGGATGTTTTGCCTTGGGTTTATCCTGTTTGGGACTCTCTGGGTTTCTTGGACTTGGGTGGTTATTTCCTTCCCCATTTTAGTGAAGTTTTCAACTATTATCTCCTCAAGTGTTTTCTCATGGCCTTTCTTTTTGTCTTCTTTTTCTGGGACTCCTATGATTTGAAAGTTGGGGCATTTGACATTGTCCCAGAGGTCTCTGAGGTTGTCCTCATTTCTTTTAATTCTTTTTTTCTTTTTTCCTCTCTGCTTCATTTATTTCCACCATTCTATCTTCCACTTCACTTATCCTATATTCTGCCTCAGTTATTCTACTGTTGGTACCCTCCAGAGTGCTTTTGATCTCAGTTATTACATTATTCGTTATTGACTGACTCTTTTTTATTTTCCTAGGTCCTTGTTAAACATTTCTTGCATCTTCTCAATCCTTGTCTCCAGACTATCTGTAACTCCATTTTATTTTCAAGATTTTGGATCATTTTTACTATCATTATTCTGAATTCTTTATCAGGTAGACTCCCTATCCCCTCCACTTTGTTTGGTTTGGTGGGCACTTATTATGTTCCTTTACCTGCTGAATATTTCTCTGCCTTTCCATCTTGTTTAGATTGCTGTGTTTGGGGTGGCCTTTCTGTATGCTGGTAGTTTGTGGTTCCTCTTTATTGTGGAGGTTCCTCACTGTGGGTGGGGTTGGACAAGTGGCTTGTCAAAATTTCCTTGTTAGGGAAGCTTGCATCAGTGTTCCAGTGGGTGGAGCTGGATCTCCTCTCTCTGGAGTGCAATGAAGTGTCCAGTAGTGAGTTTTGAGGTGTCTATGGGTTTGGTGTGAGTTTTGTCTGCCTGTATTTTAATGCTCAGGGTTATGTTCCTCATTGTTGGAGAATTAGCTTGGTATGTCTTGCTGTGAAACCTGTTGGCTCTTGGGTGGAGCTTCGTTTCAGTGTAGGTATGGAGGCTTTTGAATGAGCTTTTGTCAATTAATGTTCCCTGGAGTCAGGAGTTTTCTGGAGTTCTCAGGTTTTGGATTTAAGCCTCCTGCCTCTGGCTGTCAGTTTTACTCTTACAGTAGTTTCAAGACTTCTCCATCCATACAACACCGATGATAAAACATCTAGGTTAATGGTGAAAAGATTCTCCACAGTGAGGGATACCCAGAGAGGTTCACAGAGTTACATGGAGAAGAAGAGAGGGAGGGGGGAGATAGAGGTGACCAGGAGAAGAGGGGGAATCAAAAGGGGAGAGAGCAATCTAGCCAGTAATCAATTCCCTATGTGCTCTCCACAGTCTGGAACACTCAGAGAGGTTCACGGAGTTACATAGAGGAGCTAGAGGAGGGAGGAAGGAGATAGAGGTGACCAGGAGGAGAAGAGGGGAAATCAAAAGGAGAGAGACAGATCTAGCCAGTAATTAATTCCATAAGTGTTCTCCACTGGGGAGGGAGGAGATAGAGGTGACCTGGGGGAGAAAAAGGAGAGTCAAAAGGGGGAGAGAGCAATCAAACCAGTAATCACATTCCTAAGTAAAAATGGGTACTGAAGATTGGATTCTTAAAGGTACAAAATTGATTTAGAAAAAAAAGCAAACATCAAAAATCTAGAGTAGAGGTTCAGTTCAGTTCAGTTCAGTTCAGTCACTCAGTCGTGTCCAACTCTTTGCGACCCCATGAATCCCAGCACGCCAGGCCTCCCTGTCCATCACCAACTCCCGGAGTTCATTCAGACTCACGTCCATTGAGACAGTGATGCCATCCAGCCATCTCATCCTCGGTCGTCCCCTTCTTCTCCTGCCCCCAATCCCTCCAAGCATCAAAGTCTTTTCCAATGAGTCAACTCTTAACATGAGGTGGCCAAAGTACTGGAGTTTCAGCTTTTAGACTCTCAAAAATACAATATTTTTTTTTAATCACAAAAATTATACAACATATATATATGAAATTTGCTTTAAAAATATGGTCTTTTTTTCAAGGTAATAGTAGGTTATAAAAATGAAAATTAAAAGAGTAATAAAGAACTTAAAAATTAAAAAAATTTTTAAATTACAAAATGATAATAGTAAAATATATCTAGGAATTTTTCTGGAGCTGTTGAGGGCCAGTGTGGGGTCAGTTCAATTTCAGATAGTTCCTTGTTCCAGCTTATACTTCTTCTCAAGGTCTATAGGCCCCTTCCAATGTAGTTAGTGCTAACTACTGGGTTTTAATCTGTTGCACCTGTCACTTCCACAGCTGTTCCCTCTTCTTTGTTTATTTTGGCTTCCTCTGTTTGCAAGTCTCTTCAGTGCCTAATTTCCAAGGGGGTGAAGGTGGTTATTTATTTCGGCTAACTTGTTCAGTTGTGTGGGGGGAGTGCTGGTAGTGTCTTGGCCACACCGAGTTTACCCCTGCTCATGGCGTGTGTACTTTCCTGGTCTACACTGCTCAGGCTCCAGATTGCTCTGCAGGGGAACTGTCTAAAGTGGGCCCTGGGTTGTGTGCACTTCCCAGGTCTAAGCTGCTCAGGTTCAGGTTCTTGGGTACTCCACAAAGGCACAGACTCATTTGGGCCTGCATTTTGTGTCCTTCCCAGATCCGAGCAGCTCAGGTGACCAGGTGCTTGGCAAGTGCACTCTCCCAGTTGGGTGGTGAGTCTTATCACCTCCTCAGTCCCAGCCCTTCAGTTTCCTGGGTGCACCACAAGAGTGCCATCTCAGGTGTGCCATGTATCTCCTCTGGAGAGCTGATCTCTGACTGCGATCCTCCTGGTGGATGTCAACCGTCCAGGATCCCAGGAAGACTTCGTTAGTAACCGGGAACCTGCTCACAGTTTGGTAGGGGATGCTGTCTCTGGGGCCAAGGTTGCCCCTTGTCTTTCAGCTCTGGCTGTCACCCACCTGCCTTTTCTGCCTCCGGTGGGGGAAGGGACCAGTCCGCAGCCAGCTAGCTCTCCTCTGGTATTTGCTCAATCCTTTGTTCTGTGAACAGGCCAGGCTGTGCCTCAGAGCTTTTTGCAGGAAAGTTCTCTCTCTTTCTTTTTTCTCTCTGGCTACCCCACAGTTTGGGTTGCTATCTCACGTTAGCGCCCTCATATTGTCCTCAGGGCATTCAGGCTCGGTCCCCACCCTACGCATACAGCCCGTGCCTCCCTGTTCAGCCCCCGTTTGCTGCTGGTGGATGTGAGCATCTGGGCTACATCTCCGGTGGGAGTCACGGCTAGGTGCATAATCTGTGGGTTCTTTTTTTTCTTTAAATCTTGGTTATGTTACCCTCTGAGATTCCGAAACCCCACAGACCCGCTGGTGAGAGGGTTTCCTGGTGTTTGGAAACTTCTCCTCCTTCACAACTCCCTCTCCGGGATGCGTCTCCATCCCTAACTCTTTTGTCTCTCTTTTTATCTTTTATATTCTGCCCTATCTCCTTTCAAAGAGAATGCACTGCCTTTCTGGGTGCCTGGTGTCCTCCACCAGCGTTCAGAAGCTGTTTTGTGGAATTTGCTCAGAGTTCAAATGACCTTTCGATGAATTTGTGGGAAAGTGGTCTCCCCATCCTATTCCTCTACCAGTTTAGGGCCGCCCCCCATACTCACTCTTACTGAGTGTTTTTTCATGTCTTTTCCAGTGAAATTCACATTGCTTACCCCTATTCACAGTTTGTGGTATTTTTCAAAACTCTAGTTCTAGTTTATATTTTTTTCACACTCCCTTAATGATCTTGATTATTGAAAATTATTTCACCATTAGTCAATTGGTTTCATCTTCTGTACTATGTGGCCTGTGAAATCTTATTGCTATAGTAAGGAGTTGGGCCTGAACTCCAGATGTGGGAGACGGCACTCCAGGACTTTGGGCCACTACAGAATTCCTCATTCTATAGATCATGAATAGACAAGAGCCCTCCCAAAGGCCTCCAGCTCAACACTAAGACCAAGCCCCACTCAAGCCAGCAAGCTTCAGAGCAGGATGTCCCATGACAATCCTTCAACAAAGCAGGAGCACAACCCTGCACATTAGCAGACATGCTACTCAAAGCCATACTGAAGCCACAGACAACCCAAAACACACTACCGGACATGACATTGCCCTTCAGAGAGATATGATCTAGCTAAATCAAAAAGAACACAATCACAAATCAATCCAACCAGGAAAACTTCATAAGACATTGGTCCAATACCACCAAGGGGAGGCAGACTCCACAATTCAGAGAAACTATGACCGTCCAGCATACAGACAGGACAGCCAAACACAGTAATTTAAAACAAAGTGTAAAGACAGAGAAACATCCAACAAATGAAGGAACATGATAAAAACCCACAAGATTAAACAAATGAAGAGGAAATAGGCGATCTATTTGAAAAGAATTCAGCATAGTGATAGTAAAGATGATCCAAAATCTTGAAAATAAAATGGAGGTATGACTAAACAGACTGGAGGCACAGATTGAGAAGACACAAGAAATGTTTATAAGGCCTTTGAAGAGTTAAGGAATAAACAATCAACAATGAACAACAAAATAACTGAGACTAAAAATACACTGAAGGGAACCAACAGCAGAGGAACTGAAACAAAAGAATGGATAAGTGAGCTATAAATTAGAATGGAGGAAATAGCTAAAACAGAACACAATGAAAAAAATAATAAAAAGTATGAGGATAGTCTCAGAGACCAATGAAATGGCTTTAAATGTAACAACATTCAAATCATAGGAGTCCTGGAAGAAGAAGATGAAAGAAAATGGCATGAGGAAATATTTGAGGAGATTATAATTGAAAATTTCCCTAAAATTGGAAAGAAAATAACCACCAAAGTCCAAGAAGCCCAGAGAGTCCCATATAGGATAAACTCAAGGAGAAATCCATCAAGATACATATTAATCAAACTAACAAAAATTAAACACAAAGAACAAACATTAAAAGCTGCAAGGGAAAAGCAACAAATAAGATTCAAGGGGATCTCCATAAGGCTAACAACTGATCTTTCAACAGAAACTCTACAAGCCAAAAGGGAATAGCAAGACATATTTAACGTGATGAAAGGGGAAAAACTACAACCAAGATTATTATTCTAGTAAGAATCTCATTCAGACTCAAAGGAGAAATCAAAAGCTTTACAGATGAGCAAAAGCTAAGAGAATTCAGCACCACCAAGTCAGTTCTTCAACAAATGCTAAAGAAACTTCTCTAGACAGGAAACACAAAAAGAAGAGGCCTATAAAAACAAACTCAAAACAATGAAGTAAATGGTAGCAGGGTCATACATACCAATAATTACCTTAAATGAACATGAGCTAAATGCTCCAACCAAAGTCAAAGTTTGGCTGAATGGATACAAAATTGAGACACCTATGTATACTATCTACAAGAGATGCACCCCAGGCCTAGGTATGCACACAGACTGCAAGTGAGGGGCTGGAAAAAGATATCCCATGCATTGGAAATCAAAAGAAAGCAGGAGTAGCAACACACATATCAGATACAATAGACTTTAAAGACTGTTACAAGAGACAAGGAAAAGACAGTATACAATGATCAAGGTATCAATCCAAGAAGAAGATATAAAAATTATTAATATATATGCACTCAATATAGGCACAACTGAATGCATAAGGCCAATGCTAACATCAATTAAAGGGGAAATTGACTGTAACACAATAATAGTGGGGGAATTTAATAACCCACTCACACCAATGAACAGATCATCCAGACCAAATGATACATTGGACCATTTGTACCTGATTGATATGTACGATAGGTACAGGGCATTTCATCTAAAAACAAGACGACTTTTTTCTTAATTGCACTTGGAACATTCTCCAGGATAGATCATACTTGGGCCACAAATCAAGCCTTGGTAAACTTAAAAAAAAAAAAAAAGAAATCATTTCTAGCATCTTCTCTGACCACAACACTGTAAGATTAGACATCAACTTCAGAAAGAAAAAAGAAAAAAAAAAACTATCAAAAACTCAAACACATGGAGGCTAAACAACATACTATTGAATAATCAGCAGATCACTGAAGAAATCAAAAAGGAAATCAAAATGTATCTAGAAACAAATGACAGTGAAAACAAGAAAGCTCAAAATCAATGGGAGGCAGTAAAAGCAATGTTAAGAGGGATGTTTATGGCAATCAACCCGACCTCAAGAACCAGAGAGACATCAAATAAATAATCTAACTTTACACATAAAGGGATCAGAAAAAGAAGAACAAAAAAATCTCCAAAGTTAGTAGAAGGAAAGAAATCATAAATATCAGAGCAGAAATAAATGAAAAAATATGAAGGAGACAATAGCAAAGATTAATAAAACTAAAAACTGGTTCTCTGAGAAGATAAAATTGACAAACCATTAGCCAGACTCATCAAGAAAAAAGAGAGAAAACTCAAATCAATAAAATTAGAAATGAAAAAGGAGAAGTTACAATAGACAATGCAGAAACAAAGGTTCATAAAAGACTACTATGAGTAGTCTCATATGCCAATAAAATGGACCTGGAAAAAATGCACATACTTTTTGAAAAGTATAACCTTCAAAACTGAACCAGGAACAGAAAATATGGACAGACCAATCACATACACAGAAATTCAAACTTTAATAAAAAATCTCCCCCCACCCTACCCAAAAAGCCCAGGGCCAGATGGCTTCACAGGTGAATTCTACCAAAAGTTTAGAGAAGAGCAAACACCTATCCTGCTCAAATTTTTCCTCATAATTGTAGGAGAAGGAAAACTCCCAAACTTATGCTAAGAGGCCACCATTATCCTCATACCAAAACCAGGCAAAAATACCACCAACAAAGAAAATTAAAGGAAAATATCACAGATGAACATAGATGCAAAAATCATCAACACAACTCTAGCAAACAGAATCCAAGAACACATTAAAGAGATCAGACACTATGATCAAGTGAGCTTTATCCCAGAAATGCATGGATTCTTCATAATATGCAAATCAATCAATGTGACACATCATATTACCAAATTGAAAGATAAAAATCATATAATCATCTGAATAGATGCAGATAAAGATTTTTACAAAATTCAACACCATTTATGATAAAGGAAAAAACTCTCCAAAGAGTAGGCATAGAAGCAAGATGATGTGGTGTGCTGAGTCACTTCAGTCATGTCCGACTCTGTGCAACCCTATGAACTATAGCCTGTCAGGCTTCTCTGTCCATGGGATTTTCCAAGCAAGAATACTGGGCTGGGTTGTCATACCCTCCTCTAAGGGATCTTCCCAACCCAGGGATCGAATCTGGACTCCTGCACTGCAGGCAGATTCTTTACCACCGAGCCATCAGGGAAGCCCATAGAAGGAACATACTTCAACATAAAAATGTCATATATGGCAAACTCACAGCAAACATATTCTCAATGGTGAAAAATTGAAAACATTTTCTCTATTTTTCAATGCAATTACTGTCAAGCTACCAATGGCATTTTCCACAAAACTACTACAAATAATTTCACAATTTGTAGAAAGCACAAAAGATCCTGAATAGCCAAAGCAATTTTGAGAAAGAAGAATGGAGCTGGAACAATCAATCTTCCAGATTTCAGACTTTACCAAAAAGTTAGAGTCACCAAAATAGTACAGTACTGGCACAAAATAGAAATATAGACCAGTGGAACAATATGCAAAACCCAGAGACAAATCCATGCACCTATGGGCACCTTCAGAGAAGGCAATGGCAACCCACTCCAGTACTCTTGCCTGGAAAATCCCATGGATGGAAGAGTCTGGTAGACTGTAATCCATGCAGTTGATAAGAGTCAGACACGACTAAGCAACTTCACTTTCACTTTTCAGTTTCATGCATTGGAGAAAGAAATGGCAACCCACTCCAGTGTTCTTGCCTGGAGAATCCCAGGGATGGGGGAGCTTGGTGAGCTGCCATCTATGGTGTCGCACAGAGTTGGACACGACTGAAGTTACTTAGCAGCAGCAGCAGCAGCAGCATGGGCACCTTGTCTTTGGCAAAGGAGGCAAAAATATACAGTGGAGAAGAGGCCGTCTCTTCAATAAGTGGTGCTGGGAAAACTGGTCAACTACATGTAAAAGAATGAAATCAGAACACTTCCTAAGTGTTACACAAAAATAAACTCAAGATAGATTAAAGACCTAAATGTAAGACCAGAAACTATAGAACTCTTGGAGGAAAACATAGACATAAATCACAGATCAAGATCCTCTATGACCCACCTCTCAAAGTAATGGAAATAATAACAAAAATAAATAGTTCAGTTTAGTTCAGTTCAGTTGCTCAGTCGTGTCCGACTCTTTGCGACCCCATGAACCACAGCATGCCAGGCCTCCCTGTCCATCACCAACTCCCAGAGTCCATCCAAACCCATGTCCATTGAGTCAGTGATGCCATCCAGCCATCTCATCCTCTGTCATCCCCTTCTCCTCCTGCCTTCAATCTTTCCCAGCATCAGGGTCTTTTCAGATGAGTCAGCTCTTCCCATCAGGTGGCCAAAGTATTGGAGTTTCAGCTTCAACATCAGTCCTTCCAGTGAACACCCAGGACTGATCTCCTTTAGGATGGACTGGTTGGATCTCCTTGCGGTCCAAGGGACTCTCAAGAGTCTTCTCCACCACCACAGTTCAAAAGCATCAATTCTTCGGCGCTCAGCTTTCTTCACAGTCCAACTTTCTCATCCATACATGACCACTGTATTAGAAAAATGCAAATCAAGACTACAATGAGGCATCACCTCACACCAGCCAGAATGATGATCATCAAAAAATCTGCAAATGAGAGAACAAGATGGCGGAGAAGTAGGTGGATACGGAGTACATCTCTCTCTATGGATACATCAGGAACACACCTTAAGACACAGAATATCTTGTGGAACACCAGCTGAGAGCAGGCAAGGGTACCTGACCAATGGGAAAGAATCATGTAAGAAACGAAGTGCCAGTCTATGTTCGATACAGGATACTGGATGCTTGGGGCTGGTGCATGGGGATGATCCAGAGAGATGATATGGGGTGGGAGGTGGGAGGGGGATTCAGGATTGGGAGCTTGTATACACCCGTGGTGGATTCATGTCAATGTATGGCAAAACCAATACAGTATTGTAAAGTAAAATAAAGTAAAAATAAAATTTAAAAAAAAAGAACCGCACAGAATTCAGTAGGACAAAGCAAGGAAGGGGAAAAAATAAGAGAGTGAGCAGGACTGGACCTGCACCTGGTGGGGTAGGAGAACTAAAGCAGGGGTTAGATCCCCACCTCTCAGCAATTGTTTGGGACAGAGGGGAAGCGTTTGAGGCTGTTGGAGAGTGAAATAGCAGGTCCACGATAGTCTAAATGGAGTGAGAATCACACAAACAATCCTTGCCACAGCCATACATACCCCAGACAGGGATGCAAGTCCCCTAGAAAGTGCAGCAGCTGGGAGCTGGAGCATAAGGATTGGAGAGCAATATTAGGGGGATGTCTGCTGTTGACTGCAGGGAGACAACCTGAGGGGACATGAGGGAGGAGACTGCAGTGGGAAATGACTGTGGAGGAAAACCAGACAGCCATGGAGGCAAGGCGATACTGCTGAGTCATGCATGGGGGGTGGAGCCATCACTGTAGCCTCTCTCTCCCCACACGCCAACACTGGCAGCTGAACATAGAAAAAGACTCCAGAGAGGCTGGCTTTTTAAGCACCTGACGTGTGGAGCCAAAGAAAAGGACCCCAGCCAGGATGGTCATTTAAGTGCCTGATGTGCCAAGCAACAGAGAAGGACCCGCCAAAGAGGCACTCTGACCACCATCTGCCAGAGGCTAGAAAAAAACTGATAGGACCATAGTTTGTGGGGCTGAGACAGTCAGTGTCCCTACACACTTCTTGCCTCCAGGGTCCCCGTGATTCAAGCAGCTGTGTCACCTCTATACTCAATCCTCAATGGGGCAGAGCTACCAGAGGCTGGAAAAAACCCTAATAGCATCACATCTCCTGTGACAATAGCCACTGGCACCCCTTTATATCTGGCATTTTCAGAGTCCTTGTGATCCAGGCAACTGCACCACCTTCATACTCGAACCCCACTGGGACAGAGATGCCAGAGGCTAGAAAAATACCCTAAGAGCACCATATTTCCTGCTGCCCTAGCCACCAGCTCTCCTAAGAACCTAATGGTGCCAGGGCCCCTGCAATCCAAGCAGCTGTGCCACCTCCACACCTGGCCCTCACTGGGGCAGACCCAAGCCCTCCAGGGCAGACTCAGGAGCAAAAACCCCTGTGGACAACTCACATGCAGAGGTGAAGATAAAATCACAATTGAAACTCAGGGGCAGTGTGGCTAAAGTAGAGGACCCAAAATCTTCCCACCAGCTGTACAAGTTGCAGATTAAATCCACATGATCAACTAGGCAGACTCTGTGCCGATGGAATATAAAAAAGGACAGTGAGAGCTCCAACAAAAGAAAATGCACTGTCTCCTCCTGCCTCTGGTTTTTGGTTCCAACCTTTTACAGTAGCATCAAGATTTCTCCGTCCACACAGCGCTGAAGACGAAACCCCTAGATTAATGAGAAAAAACTCTCCACAGCCAGGAATACCCAAAGAGATTCACAAAGTTATATAGAGAAGAAAAGACAGAGGAAGGAGAAAGAGGTGACCAGGAGGAGAACAGGGATAGTCGAAAGGGAAGAGAGCAATCAAACCAGTAATCAAATCCCTAAGTGAAAATGGATATTAACAATTAAATTCTTAATGGTACAAAATTAATATCAAAAGATAAAAAAAGCAAAACTTAAAAACCTAGAATAAAAATTAGACTCTCAAAAGAATAATATTTAAAAAAAAAACAACTAAATCAGACGTAAAAAGCCATATTAGGAGAGTATGAGGGGAAAAAGTTAAAAAGAGGATGAGAAATAAAGTTTAAAAAAAAGAATAAAAAATTTTAAAAATTAAAAAAAATCATGTTTTTGTAAGATTAAAAAATAGTAATATTATAGAAAAATATACCTAGGAATTTCTCTGGAGCTGTTGTGGGCAGTGTGGTATCATTTTAGTGTCAGATAACTTTTTGTTCCTTCTTGTACTCATTCTCAAAGTCTACAGTTGCCCCTCAATCCAGTCTGTGTTTAACCAAAGAATTTTAATCTGTGTATACCTGCCACTTCTGGGGCAACTCCCCCTTCTTTTCTTTGCTTAGGTTGGCCTCCTCTGCTTGCAAGTCTCTTCAGTGTCTAATCTCCGCTCTGACACGAAGGGGCGAAAGTGGCCTCTTATTCGGGCTCATTTGCTCAGTTGTGCTGTGGAGAGGGACAGTGCAAACAAACACAGCTGCGATGTGTGGGGAATGCTCACAGTGGGTGGACCAAAGGAGCGTTGCCACAGCCCAAGGCAGCGTGCCCTTCCCAGAGCCAAGCTGCTCCGGGTCCCAGGGGTGCTGTGAGGGCACAGTCCCTCAGCCAAGCTGGTCTCAGGCTGTGGTACTCCTGGCAGATATGAACCATCCAGGATCCTAAGAAGACTTGGTTAGTGACTGGTGGCCCACTCAGCTTGGCAGGAGGTGTGGTCTCTGGGGCCGAGATTGCAGTGGCCCCTTGCTTTCTGCATCTGGTTGTTGTGCACCTGCCTCTCTGCCTCCAGGGAGGGCTGTAAATGGCAGCAGGCTTGCTCTCCTTTGTTATCTGGGCATGATCCTTTGATCCTTTGTTCTGTGAGCACTCCAGGTCACAGTGTGGCATTAGAGCCTCCCCATGGGAAAGGACTTTTGTCTTTCTTTGTCTCTCTGGCATTCCCATGGTTTGGGTTGCTATGCCACATTAGTCCCCTCAAAGTGTCCTCATGGCATCCAACCCCAGTCCTTACCCTAAGGACTGACCACGTAGCCTGCACCTCTGCATCCAGCCTCCACTTGCTGCCTGCAGGCAGACATGGGTGTGTGAGCCTCTTCTTAGCTTGTAAATTTTGTCATGATTTTTTTTATTATTATTATGCTTCCCTCTGGGGTTCCAAAATTCCCTACTGACCTGCCTGTGAGAGGGTTTCCTATCGTGTGAAAACATCTCCTCCTTCACGACTCCCTGCCCAGGATGGATCTCTGTCCTGAAAGTCTTTGTCTCCCTTTTTGTCTTTATCTTTTGTTCTACCTCATTTTGAAGAGATTGGTTTACCTTTCTGGGGGTCCTCTGCCAGTGTTCAGAAGCTGTTTTGTAGAACTTGCTCCACCTGCAGATGATTTTTGATGTATTTGTTGGGGAGAAAGTGATCTCCTAGTCTCATTCCTCCACCATCTTGGGACCACTCTCAAAACAGACTTAAATCAATAAGATGTTTCAAATAAGCCTCAGAGTAACCACAAAACAGAAACTTAAGTAGACACACACAAGATAAGGAGAAAGGAATCAAAATATACCACTATATAAAATCATCAATTCACAAGAGAAGACAGCAAGAGGGAAAAAAGTGGGGGGAAAGAAACTACAAAACAGCAAGAAGACAATAAACAAAATGGCAATAGTAAGTCCTTCAGTTCAGTACAGTTCAGTCACTCAGTCGTGTCTGAGTAAGTCCTTACCTATCAATAATTATTTAAATATGAATAGATTAAATTCTCCAACCAAAAGGAGTGAAGTGGCTGAATGGATAAAATAAAATAAGACCCAATTACATGCTGCCTATAAGAGACTCACTTCAGCTTCAAGTGACACATTGAGATACACAATGGCAAAAGATATTCCATACAAAGTAAAGTAAAAAAAGTAAAACAAGATGTATATATATTTATATTAAATAATAAATAAATACAGCTTTGGCTTTAAATCAAAAGCTACAACAAGAGACAAAAAGCATCATTGTATGATGATAAAGGGACAAATTCATCAAGAGGATATAACCACAGTAAATATTTATGCACCCAATATTGGAACACCTAAATATATCACGCAAACACTACCAGATCCAAAGGCAATGACAGACAACAGTACAATAAAAGGGATTTCAATATCCCCACTTTCAGCAAAGGATAGATCATTCAGACAGATAATCAATATGGAAACATTGGATCTAAACTATACTTTAGAGCATATAGGCCTAACAGATATACACAGAACATTTCACCCAAAGACAGCAGAATACACCATCTGCTCCAGTCCACATGGTATAATCTCCAGGATAGGTCATATATTAGGTCACAAAACCAGTCTCAACAAATTTTAAAAGACTGAAAATATGTGAAGTATTTTATCTGACTGACCATGTCAAACTAGAAATCAATAAGAAGAAGAAACCATAAAATTCACATACATGAAAATTAAACAACACAGGCTTAAACAACAAATGGATCAAATATTTTGACTTTATCTTCCCCAAAGTTGTAAAACTTATTTTACAAAGCCAGCATTAGAAAGAAAAGAAAGAAAGAAAGTGAAGTTGCTCAGTCGTGTCCGACTCTTTGTGACCCCGTGGACTATAGCCCACCAGGCTCCTCTGTCCATGGGATTCTCCAGGCAAGAATACTGGAGTGGGTTGCCATTTTCTTCTCCAGGGAATCTTCCTGACCCAGGGATTGAACCCAGGTCTCCCACATTGCAGGCAGAGGCTTTAACCTCTGAGCCACCAGGGAAGCCACCAGATAATATACTTCAAACAAAACAACAGAAAACCTACAAGATTCATCTCAAACACCACATTTTCCATGAAGTTTTTCTTCTTCTCCCAATTGGAGAAAAATGCATTTGTGCAAAATGCTTGGTCTTTGTTGCCAAATAGACCTAGGCTTGAATCTTGACTTCATTTAAAGCTCTATGGTCTTGGTCATGTTTCTTAGCTTCTCTGAACCCCAGTTAACTCACCTGCAAACTTGTTCATATTATGCAAAATACTATATGAAAAAAATAGCTTGGCAAATAGTTCCCCAAGGGATTTCATTTCCCTTTTCTCTCTTTCTAGTTTAGAAAATCACTAGGCACACAAGGTTAATATTTTCCTCTAATTTGGAACTTACCTCTACTACAATTCAGCAGTGTCAACAACTTCTTCTCTTGCCAGTATTTTTCTTCTGCAGGTCCATAATCAACTCAAATTTGTTGAATTGAGCACCAGAGGTCAGAGATGCTGGAGACAAAGTGTGTCTGACTAGCCCAGACTCAAAACTTTCAAAGTTAAATTGCAAAGGAATGCAGTACATTCAGGTTCTACAAAGCAGATTCTACAAAACCAGAAGTAATGATATAGGAATAATTAGATAACAGCATAATCAGGGAGACTTCAAGGAGCCTTTGATAGGTAATTTAGGGACACATTTTCAAAAGGAAAAGAAATGTTTTCTTCCACTAAACAAATTAAATACTAAATAATTTAATGTAAGTCTATCTTCTTGTAACAATCAAATTTAAATGTAATTAGATGCGAATGGACATGAATCTTTTAGGGATAATGTATTGTGGTGATAATTTAATTATACACTTCAAATAGATTAATTTTATTGGATATAAATTATACTTCAATAGAGTTGTTTTTTTGAAAAAAGGATAATTGAGGGAAAGACGGTGCACTAAGTTGTTATTACATCTGATTGTCAATTCATGCTAGGGCTATTGTAATCTCTTTTCATCTTAGTTGCTCAAAGTAGATCTTTGATCCACATTAGTTGAGTGAATTTGTTTTATAGGCAACTAAACATTTAATATTTTTATCTGTTTCATATTTAAGACTTTTAAATATGCCTTTTGAATGTATGTCAAAATTTTGGAGGAAATGATTTTGTTTCTTTTAAATTTTTTTTCGGAGAGAAGAGCTTTGAAGGTCGAGTCATGCCATTCACCTACACTAATAATAATTCAGACTGAGATCTGAGCTAACAGGAGGGCAGATTATCCCCAGGAAGCTCGGTCAAAAATCCTCCTATTTTCCATATTGTATGCTTATTCATGGAAGGAAACAAGTAATAAAACAAAGAAAGAAACTATATTGAAGTGATTACATAAAGCAGTTTAACATGCTATGAGAAGAAATCATGAAACTTATTTAAAAATACGTTCTAGGCTGACAATGGAGAGCAAACATCATCCTAGAGCACAGTGCTCTGCTGACTCCTAGTGGCTTCATTATAAATGGTAGATGTGAACTTGAGAGATTTAGACTCTACAAAATCAATTCTAAAACTAATAACTAGTAACTGGCCCTAAATCATTTTGTTTGCTTCTTTATGCATTTAACATCCTCTCATGGTTGCTGCAGTCCATGGGGTCGCTAAGAGTCGGACATGACTGAGCGACTTCACTTTCACTTTTCACTTTTATGCATTGGAGAAGGAAATGGCAGCCCACTCCAGTGTTCTTGCCTGGAGAATCCCAGGGACAGGGGAGCCTGGTGGGCTGCCGTCTATGGGGTCGCACAGAGTCGGACACGACTGAAGCGACTTAGCAGCAGCAGCAGCAGCAGCAGCATAGTTGCTGGTTACTTTTCTAGTGCTACAAATCCTGCAGGGCTGACACTGATCAAAATGTTTCAATAAATCAGGTTATCTTTGTCAAGGTCTGAAAAGCCTCCTTTGGTTTCTTTCTTTGACTTCATACTCATACTTCACATTTCCTGACCACTTAGTGTAGCAAACCCCACCCTCTTTCATCCCTTGACCCCATTAATGCTTGCTCCATTAGGTGTCACAGGTCAACCCAAGTTTAGTAAGTGTTCAGAAGAAAGCCCATTGATTACACCAAAAGAGTGTAATCTGGCTGCTGGCTTCAGATGAACTATACTGGTTAAACAAATAAATCTCTAATCAGAAGTCGAGGCACAATGATAAAGTGAAGAATTTCATGGGAACTATTCAGGAGTGATGGTTACTTCTAAGGGTTCTTTAGAGTAGCTCTGGCCTCAGAGTGGGGAATAATAGGATGGGAAATAGAACTTTCTTTTTCAACTTTGAATAAAAGACCCAGGAAAGCAGACACCCATACTCAATCCATGGACAGAAGGCTCATTCTGGACACAAAAGCCTCCAAGTGTAGATATGGTAGGAAGTTGTCACTGACAGTCATGAGTGGAACTAAAGTCTGGGTCAGACTCGGGGCTGCCCAATAATCTCTCTAGGACAGCCACTTTGTGACTCAGCAGTCTTTTTGATTATTTCTCTCTCGTGGTCTTCCTTTAAAAGTCCTCATCCCCTCAGTTATTTAATGATAGGAGTTACATTATAAGCCTGAAGGATAAACATGTCAACCATACAAGCAGAGTCTTGCTGTGATCAAATAGCCTACACCAGGCGCAAGTCAAGAATTTTATTTCCTTTCCTTTCTTTTTGTTCTAAGCGCACATTTGGAAGAATGAGCAATAGTACACGTGTCTTAAAGGCAAGTTTGTGGTTGACTTGGCAGCAGAGCATGATGTTGGAAAAAGGAAATAAATGCACAGATAATCTGGGATTTTAGCACTCCAAGGAGTTCTAGAAATCATCTACAGGAGTCTCTCTCAGGGAGGAATCTTACCCAGATAGGTTAGCTGACCCAAAGTCATGCAGGACAGTACCAGGGGCCAGAACAAAACTAGTGGCCAGAGCTCCAGACACACCACAGATTCCATTTCAGTAGGCATGTGTACTTTTAGTCAATCCTTATCTGTTTACTATAGGAAAATACTAATTATCTTGAGAGGGGAATTATTTTCTAAATTTGGTACACTGTTGGTAAAAATATGTTTGAAACAATCACATCAGGACTTTCAGGATGGTGAAGGAGTAAGACAAGGAGATCACCTTCCTCCCCACAAATACATCAAAAAAACTTCTACATGTGGAATACTCCTACAGGACACCTTCTGAATGTTGGCAGATGACCCCAGACTTCCAAAAAGGCAAGCCGTTCTCCTCAGAATGAAGTAGGGCAAAAGATAAAGATAAAAAGAGAGACAAAGAATTTGAGAGGAGGATCTTCACCCTGGGGTGGAAGTCGTGAAGGAGGAAAAGTCTCCGCACAGTCTCAGAAATGGCCTCACCAAGCAGGGACGAGGGGAACTTGTCAGAGGGGAGCTTGTCAGAGCTCAGAAGTCTGAGCTCGTCAGATGTCTCACAGTCTTTTCAGAGGGGAACACAGCAACAAGTGCTTGGAAGGCAAAACAGAGAGAATTTATCACAGTGATCATTGTCAATCAGTACTTCCCAGCCAAGAACTAGCTTGCACGCATGCTACAGTGAGGGGGGCTGGGTGGTGAAGCTCAGGCTTCAGGATTAGCACTCCAGGGAGATGACTGGGGTTGACTACTATGAAGATACTCTGAGGGGGCTAGTACAACACAGCTGAGGGAGTCCAGGGAAAAGCCTGGACCTCCCAGAAATGCAAGAGATCATTGCCATGGGGACCCTCTAACTCCACCTCTCACAGACCACAGGAAGCATCCTTTGCCAACATCATAGATGGGATGAGCAGCAGCTGTGAATTTCACAACCCCAGAGGTAGAAATGCCTGGCCACTGCCAAAGCTGGCACAAATGCCAGAGGAAGAACTAGACACGACTATAGTTTACAGTCCCGGAGAGAAGAACACAAGCTAATGGGCCACTGCCAAAGCCAGGGCGAGTGCCTGAGGCAGGGTACTCAGGGTATACAGTCACCACTGTGGTCCTGACCCTACAGGAAGCAAGTGCCACCAAGCTGTGAATAGGTACAGGTTACTACCCACACCTTCCCATGAGCCTATGCAGTTTGATTCTGCTGAGGGACCCTTGACCTGGGGCCAATTCCCCTGGAAGAGCACATGATCCACCTCAGACTATTAGCAACATATGTCAGTGGAGGGTGGTGTAGAAGCAGAGGTGGGCCCCAAACCAAAGCAGGGCACCAGGGAATGTGTGAACCAGGAAGACGAAGGGAATTCAATCCTGCAGCTGCAGGTGTGGCAAATTCAATCTCCATAATTACCTTTAAACTGTGTACTCTGGGTGTAATTGTGGATTTGGAAGCAAGTACTAGCTGGGATGGGCTTCCCCTGTGGTTCAGTGGTAAAGAATCTGCCTGCAATACAGGAGACGCGAATTTGATCTCTGGGTTGGGAAGATCCCCTGGAGCAAGACACAGAAACCCACTCCAGTATTCTTGCCTGGAGAATCCCATGGACAGAGAAACCTGGCGGACTGAAGTCCATAGGGTCGCAAAGAGTCAGACAGGACTGAAGCGGCTGAACATGCACACACAAGCTGGGATAAGGCCAGAGCTGAGTCTGAGCTGACCCACAGTGCCCACCGCAGGTTCAGAGACCTTTCTAGAAACACTGCAGGACTTCCTAAGTAAGTAGATTTTCTGGTGCTCACTGTGTGGAGAGGACAATGGAGGACTCTGGAGGTCATCCTTACTACCGCTCTACACATGTTTTTCTTTTTCCTTTCTTTTTCATATTGTTCTAATGTTGTTCCTTCTTTATTGTTCCCTTAAGTTTTACTTTATTTATTTATTTTAATTTATTTATTTTTAATTGGAGGATGCTTGCTTTACAACATTATGTTGGTTTCTGCCATACATCAACATACATCAGCCACGGGTATATGTATGTCCTCTCCCTCTTGAAACTCCCTCCCACCTCCCACCCCATCCCACCTCTCCAGGTTTTCATAGAGCACCACCATACAGCAAATTTCCACTGATTATTTGATTTTACATATGGTAATATATATATTTCAGCGTTATTCTCTCAGTTAATCCAGTCCTCTCCTCCCTCCTCCCTGTGTCCACAAGTCTGTTCTCTATGTCTGTGTCCTTTAATTTTTAGTTTTTAAACTTACTTTTCTTTTTTAAAACAATTTTATTTTTAAATAAGTACATTTTATTTTTTCCTATTTTAACAGTACACCTATGAGTTTGTTTACTGGCTTGATTACTCTCCTTTTTTATTTCTATTTTTACTCTTTTTTCCCTCTTTTACTCTCTTCTTTTCTCTTTGTAAGTGTTTTTGGGTATTCTTGTCTGTTGAGTGTTACTCACCATTTTTTGTGGGTTTTGTCTTCTGTGCTGTGTGACTTGAGGAATATTGGTGCTACAGTAAGGGATTGGGCCTGAATCTCCAAGATGGGAGACCCAAATCCAGGACTTTGAACCACCAAAGAACTCCTAATTCCATGGAAAATTAATCAGTTAGAGATCTCCCAAAGGTCTCCATCTCAACACTAAGACCAGGCCCTTCACAAAGACCAGCAAGTTCCAGGCCAGATGTCTCATGTCAAACCTTCAGAAAAACAGGAACACAGCTCTGCCCATTAGCAAATAGGCTGTGTAAAGACATACCAAGCCCACAGACACCCCAAACACACCATTGGACATGGCACTGCCTTTCAGAGAGACAAGATCCAGCTTCATCCACCAAATACAGCCACAATTCCTCACAACCAGGAAAAGTTCACAAGGCCCTGGAGCAACTCCACCCACAGGGGGCAGACTCCAGAAATAAGAGGAACTACAATCTTGCAGACTATAGAAAGGAGACCTCAAACACAGTAAATTAAACAAAATGAAACAACAGAGAATCATTCAGCAAATGAAGAAACATGATAAAAACCCACAAGATCAAGCAAATGAAGAAGAAATAGGCAATCTATCTGAAAGAATTCAGAGTATTTAGTAAAGATGATAACAAAGATGATAGTAAAGGTGATCCAAAGTCTTGGAAATAAAATGGATGCACAATTAAATGAATGGAGGCACATATCTAGAAGATACAAGAAATATTTAACAAGGACCTATAAGAAATAAAGAACAGACAACTGGCAATGAAAAACACAATAACCATGATAAAAATACACTAGAGGGAACAAAGAGCAGAATAACTGAGGCAAAAGAATGGATAAGTGAGCTGGAAGATAGAATGGTGGAAATAACTGAAGCAGAGAAGAATAAAGAAAAAAGAATGAAAAGAAATGAAGATAGTCTGAGAGACCTCTAGGACAACATTAAGCATACCAACATTCGAATTATAAGGGTCCCAGAAAAAGAAAAAGAGAAAGGGTATGAGAATATTTTAGGAGATTATGGTCAAAAATTTCCCAAGATGAGAAAGGAAATAGCCACCTAAGACCAGGAAGCCCAGTGAGTCCCATAGAGCATAAGCTCAAAGAGAAACATGAAAAGACACATATTAGTCAAATTAAAAAAAACAAAAATATTAAAAGCAGGAAGGGAAAGGCAACAAATAGCATATAAGGGGATTCCTATGGCTAACAGCTGATCTTTCAATAGAAACTTTGCAGGGCAGAAGGGAGTGGCTGGATATATTTAAAATGATGAAAGTGGAAAACCTATAGCCAAGATTACACAGCAAGGATCTCATTCAGATTCAAAGGAAAAATCAAAAGATTTATGGACAAGCAAAACATTAAGAGAATTCAGCACCACCAAACTAGCTCTATAACAAATGCTAAAGGAATTTCTTTAGATGAGAAATCCAAGAGAAAGAAAAGACTTACAAAAAATAAAATAAAATAAAGAAATTGAAACTTTAATCAAAATCTTCCAACAAACAAAAGCCTAGGGCCAGATGGCTTCACAGGTGAATTCTACGAAAAGTTTAGAGAAGAGCTGACACCTATACTGCAAACTCTTTCAAGAAATTGTAGAGGAAGAAAACCTCCAAAACTCATTCTACAAAGCCACTATCACTGATACCAAAACCAGACAAAGATGTCACACACACACACACAAATAATAAAGAAAGAAAATTACAGGCCAATATCACTAATGCAGACAGATGCAAAAATCCTCAACAAAATTTTAGCAAACAGAATCCAACAACACATTAAAAGACTCATAAATCATCAAGTGGGCTTTCTCCCAGGGATGCAGGGGCTTCCCTGGTAGCTCAGATGGTAAAGAATCTGCCTGCAATGCAGGAGACCCGAGTTCAATCCCCAAATTGGGAAGATCCCCTGGAGGAGTCCCTGGCAACCCATTCCTCTAATCTTGCCTGGAGAATCCCCATGGACAGAGGAGCCTGGCAGGGTACAGTCCATGGTGTCACAGAGAGTTGGATATGACTGAGCAACTAAGCACATCCCAGAGATGCAAGGATTCTTCAATATATGCAAATAAATCAATGTGATACATCGTATTAACAAATTGAAAGGGGAAAACCATATGATAATCTCAATAGATTCAGTAAAAGCTTTCAACAAAATTTAACTCCCATTCATGATAAAACTCTCCAGAAAGTAGGTGTAAAATGAACCTACCTCAACATAATAAAGGACATATATGACAAACTGACAGCAAATGTTATTCTCAACAGCAAAAAACTGAAAGCATTTCCTCTAAGATCAGGAACAAGACAGGGTGACCACTCCTGTCACTACTATTCAACATAGTATTGTAAGTCTTAGCCTCTGTAATCCAAGAAGAAAAAGAAATTTTAAAAATCCAGATTGGAAAAGAAGATGTAAAACTCTCACTGTTTGCAGATGATGGGATACTAATCATAGAAAACCCTAAAGATGCCACCAGAAAATTACTAGAGCTAACAATGAATATAGTTAGAATATATAGAATATAGAATATAAATTACCACAAAGATATTCCTTGTGTTACTATACTATACTAACAATGAATGCTTTTGAACTGTGGTGTTGGAGAAGACTCTTGAGAGTCCCTTGGACTGTGAGGAGATCCAACCAGTCCATCCTAAAGGAGATCAGTCCTGGGTGTTCATTGGAAGGACTGATGCTGAAGCTGAAACTCCAATACTTTGGCCACCTCATGCAAAGAGTTGACTCATTGGAAAAAACCCTGATGCTGGGAGAGATTGGAGGCAAGAGAAGAAGGGGATGACAGAGGATGAGATGGCTGGATGGCATTATCAACTCAATGGACATGAGTTTGGGTAAACTCCAGGAGTTGGTGATGGACAGGGAGGCCTGGCATGCTGCGATTCATGGGGTCGCACAGAGTCAGACACAACTGAGTGACTGAACTGAACTGAACTGAACAATGAAAAATCAGAAGGAGAAATTAGGGGAACAATCCATTCACCATTGCAACAACAACAAAAAATAAAGCAACTAGGAATAGATCTACCTAAAGAGACAAGAGACCTGTATGCATAAAACTATAAAACTGATATGTGCATGTGCTCAGTCACTTCATTCATGCTCAACTCTTTGCAACCCTGTGGACTATAGCCCACCAGGCTCTTCTGTCCATGGAATTTTCCTGACAAGAATGCTGGAGTGGGTTGCCATGCCCTCCTCCAGGGGTTCTTCCTGACCCAGGGATCAAATCTGTGTGGCCTGTGTCTCCTGCACTGCAGGCAGATTCTTTACTGCTGGGTCACTGGGGAAGCCCATAAAACACTGATGAAAGATAACAAAGACAACACAAACAGATGGAGAAATATACTATGTTTTTGAATGTGAAATATTGTGAAAAAGACTATACTGCCCAAAGCAATTTATAGATTAAATGCTATCCCTATCAAACTACCAATAGTATTTTTCACAGAACTAGAACAAATAATTTCACAGTTTGTATGGAAACACAAATGAACCTAAATAGCCAAAGCAATCTCAAGACTGAAAAGAAAAAAGGAAAGAAAAATAGAGCTGGATGAATAAAGCTTTCTGATATCAGACCATACTACAAAGCTACAGTCATCAAGACAGTATGGTACTGGCACAAAAATACAAATATAGACCAATGGAGCAAGATTGAAAGCCCAGAGATAAACCCACGCACCTGTGGGCATCTTATCTTTGAAAAATGAGGCAAAAATATATAATGGAGAAGCAGCAGCCTCTTTAGTAAGTGGTGCTGAGAAAACTGGACAGCTATATGTAAAAGAACACCTCCTAATACCATATACTAAATAAACTCACAATGGATTAAAGACCTAAATTAAGGCCAGAAACTATACAATTCTTAGAGGAAAATATAGGCAGTATACTCTTTGACTTAAGTCACAGCAAGATCCTTTTGACCCACCTCCTAGAGTAATGGAAATAAAAAAATAAACAAACAAATGAGACATAATTAAAAGGTTTTGTACAGCAAAGGAAACAATAAACAATATTTAAAGACTATCCTCAAATAGGAGTAAATAATTGCAAATGAAACAACTGACAAAAGATTAATCTCCAAAATATATAAGAAGCTCATACACCTCAATATCAGATAAAAAAAGAAAAAAATAACCAGCCAAATGAAAAAATAGTTAGAGGATCTAAACAGACATTTTTCCAAAGAAGATGTGCAGATGGCTGATAAACACTAATGATGCAGATGGCTCAACATCAATAATTATTAGAGAAATATAAATCAAGAATACTAATAAAGTATTACCTCACACTGATCAGAATGACCATCATCAAAAAAATATACAAACAAGAAATGCTGGGGAGGGTGTGGAGAAAAGGCAACCCTCTTGCATTGTTGGTGAGAATGTCAGTTGATACAGCCACTATGGAGAACTGAATGCAGGTTCCATAAAACACTAAAAATAAAACTATCGTACGCCAGCATTCCTGCTACTGGTCATATACCCTGAGAAAATCATAATGCAAAAAGATTCACATACACCAGTGTTCATTGCAGCGCTATTTACAGTAGCCAGGATATGGAAGCAACCTAGATGTCCATCTACAGATGAAAGGATAAAGAAGATGTGGTACAGATGTAGAATGGAATATTACTCAGGTGTGCAAAAGAATGAATTTGAGTCTGTGGTAGTGAAGTGAATGAATGTGCCTAGAGTCTGTTATACAGAGTGAAATAAGTCAGAAAGAGAAAAACAAAGATCGTATATTAACACACACACACACACACACACACATATATATGGAATCTAGAAAAATGCTATTGGTGAAACTATTTGCAGGGCAGGAATGAAGAGACAGATGTAGAGAAGGACCTTGTGGACACAGCAGGGGAAGGAGAAAGTAGCAGCAGCATATACACACTATTATGTGTAAAATGGATGGCTGGTGAGAAATGGCCACATGACCCACGGAGCTCAGTAGGAGGGACGCTCAAAAGGGAGGGTATATATGTATAAGTTTGGCTGGTTTCTGTTGGTATGGCAGAAACCAACACAATATTGTAAGCTATTTCCCTCCAATTAAAAAATAAACACCCTTAGGGAAAAAAAGAAACATATCCAGATATTTTCTTTCATGAAGTAACATTCTGTGTATTTTTATGTGAACCCTTGCTGCAACACTTGCTTTTAATATTAAAAGTGTGTATTAAAGTGTGACATAAAATACTTTTTATGCATGCAATTTTGCATATAAAAATGTGCAGCAAGATTAGGCTTTGGTTTGTTTATTTTCTCTACAAAGTTCCACTTTAAACAGATGATCTTAGCTGAATGTAAAGGAGAAGGAAATGGCAATCCACTCCAGTATTCTTGCTTGGAGAATCCCATGGAAAGAGGAGCCTGGCAGGCTATAGTCCAAGGGATCGCAAGAATCAGACACAACTTAGCAACTAACTCACTACCACCATAAAAATAGAAGTGTTTATTAAATGGCCTTTATTTTAATAGTTTTACTTTTTATAGTTGTATTACTTTGAATCTTATGAATTTGCCATTATTTTTGGTAAAAAAGATTGAATTTGGTATAATAATTTTTGTGATTCAACCTAGTGCATTGGGTAAAGACTAAAAACTTAGGAATTCTTACCTTGTTTAAGAATTGTTTTCATTCACGTAACAGTTTTTAATAGAACTTTTTTGCTTTTATGCAGAAAATATTGCTGTTATTCTGGTATTCCAGAAGCAGGTGTTAATCAGAATAAAAACGTTACAGGTGTTAATCAGGCCAAGACGTTCATCTTGGTGGTAAAGAAAATACAACACAAATAGTTTCCAATAATCTTTACATGTTCCTTTTTTCCTCCCAAAGGGAACTAACATTGTAAAGAGATTGAACAATCATTTTTACTATCACTTTGAGTCAAATTAAGGAAATGAGAGTTGAAATATATTTGTTTCATCACTGTTCAAATGATACCATCACATGTAGTGCTAATTAAGTTTGCTGTCCCTGTCAGTTTAGTTAGTTTTTGTGTGTTTATTCTCATAACGATCACAGCTCTTCTATTTCTTCTGACAGCTTGCAATCTGACTGGGATGCTCATAAAACCCAATATAAATCTAAAAGAGAAATTTATTAAATCCTTAGGATGAAAAGAAGCAAAAGAGTATGTTCCTGAGTAGGTCTGACAATTTCTGTTTCATGTCTGGGGTGGTTTCTCTTCACATATCCATGCAAGTGTCTTTGTGACATAGAGAACAATAAAATTCATTAAATTTCATCATTCTGTCAAAACGCAAAATTATTTCATTGGCATCCAGTTATACCAAAATATGACATAAAGTTTCATTGATTTGGATGTAGTCACAAAGCAGGTAGTCTATGATATGAGCCAAAAAATCAAGTTACAGAAAATATACGCCGTATGACACTACTTTGGTAAACTGCACATTATCAGAAACATATATTGTATATGTGCATAACAAAAGATGCTAGAATTCCATTCTGAGTGGGATTGACTTAAAATACTTTTGTATTGTTTGCATTCTTTAAATAAATACATATTCTTTTTATGATAATTTCAACTCATGTTTCTGCGCTTCAGTTCCATGCTTCTCTGGTCTTTGCATGGGAGAAATTCTATTCACCTCTTAAAGTCCAAATCAAATGTCTCCTTAATGTCTCATAAGTAAAAAGCAATTGCTTCATGCCCCAACTTGGTAACACCTTCTACTGAGCCACCTAGGAAGAACCACCTTCTACTTACTTGCTTCTGTTTTGGCAGTTAACTGAAGGCAGCTGTGTTTCTTCATTGTGATATGTCTGCAACCTCTGCACTTAGCAATTACCTTAGTAGGGCTTAAATATTAAATGAAGGTTTATGTGATTAATAGCCATAATAGCTAGATGAAATTCAAATTGAACACAATTCATCTATTGGAGGGAGAGGAAAATGGCAACCCACTCCAGTATTCTTGCCTGGAGAATCCCTGGGACAGAGGAACCTGGTGGGCTGCATTCTATGGGGTCGCATAGAGTCGGACACGACTGAAGCGACTTAGCAGCAGCAGCAGCAGCATCTATTGGATAATATTGTTATACACTAGCCTGTTATTATTATACACTGGCCTGTCACACCTGTCATACTCCATGCTCCCTGAGGAGAGAGTGATGGAAAATGCTGCCCCTGCCCTCTAGGAACTCAAGGTATATACAGGGAAATGATCACAACTGACTATTGAAATACACTTTAAGGTCTTTTGATAGAAGTGAGGACATATTTGAGCACCAAAACCAGAAAGATGAAGAAAGAAAACAATCTGAGAAGGCAGTAATGAAATTCAATATGCATTATAAAGGATAAGTAGGATTTCAATAGAGGAAGTGAAAGCGAAAGTCGCACAGTCTTGTCTGACTCTTTGCGACCCCATGGACTGTATGGTCCAGGGAATTCTCCAGGCCAGAATACTGGAGTGGGTAGCCTTTCCCTTCTCCAGGGGATCTTCCCAACCCAGGGATTGAACCCAGGCCTCCCACATTGCAGGTGGATTCTTTACCAGCTGAGCCACAAGGGAAGCCCCAACAGAGGAAAGTGAGGTATGAAGTGGGTTCTAGGCAAAGAGTCTGAAATCACACTCTCATGGGCTGGAGTGGGACCTGCCAGGGAAATAATGCAAAGTAGGGTCAGAGAGGCAGGAGAAACCAAATCATGATGAACCTTGTCACTCCAAGGAGTTTGGATTTGATGCTATAGGTAAGGAAGAGACTGTGATATGCAAAATTGGGTTCTAGGCAGAGTCTGAGATCACACTCTCATGGGCTGGAGCAGGACCTGCCAGGGAAATGGTACCAAGTAGGGTCAGAGAGGCAGGAGAAACCAAATCATGATGAACCTTGTCACTCCAAGGAGTTTGGATTTGATGCTGTAGGTAATGAAGAGACTGTGATATGCAAAATTTGTAAATTAATTACAGTTTGTGGGTGTACATGCTAAGTCAGTTCAGTTGTGTCTGTTTGTGATCCTATGGACTGTAGCCTGCCAGTCTCCTCTGCCCATGGGATTCTCTAGGTATTCCAGGAGTGGGTTGCCATGCTCTCCTTCAGGGGATCTTCCTGACTGAGGGATCGACCCCACATCTCCTATGGCTCCTGCATTGTGCTGGATTCTTTACTGCTGAGCCACCAGGGAAGCCCAAGCAAAGTATGTTTCAACCCAAACAACTTTCTATGTTTGTTGTTGTTAGATAGCATTATATAAGGGAAAAGGACTGTGTATTGATAAACTTAATTTTTCCCTTAAGTTTGTGGACATGTTTGCCTCACTAATGAGCACATATTTATGTAAACTGCTTCCAAAATAAACGACCTAAAAAGATAAATACCAGTACTGGTTTACATTGTAAATAACCTTAAAACTATAAACATGCTTACATAAACACAATTCTTGGCAAGTAACATCTCATATATACCCTGATTTACTGAGAATATATAGGCAGCAGTAAGAATTATGTGAACTTGAAACAATGGAAAGTAAAATATGTTAAAAATGACTAGATTCCCAAACTACCTTGACGTAATAAAAGCCATATATTAAAAGCTCACAGCACACCAAACATAACACTCAATAGTGTATGGTGAAGCTTTTCCTTGAAGATCAAGAATAAAGCAAGAATTCTTGCTTTTGCCTCCCCTATTCAACACAGTGCTAGAAGTTTTAGCAAAGGCACTTGGAGAGGAATTTGACAACAGAGATAAAAGGCATCTAAACTGGAAAGGGGGCTTCTCTGGTGGCTCAGTAGTAAGGAATCCCCCTGCAATCCAGGAGACACAAGTTCAATCCCTGGGTCAGGAAGATCCAGTGGAGAAAGAAATGGCACCCCAATCTAGCACTGTTGCCTGGAAAATCCCATGGTCAGAGGAGCCTGGTGGAGTGCAGTCTCTGGGGTCATAAAAGAGTCGGACATGTCTTAGCAACTATAACAACAGAAACTGGAAAGAAAGAAGTAAAATTATCTCTCTTTAAAGATGATACACTCCTATACGTAGAAAATCCTAAAAAGTTTTTTTTTTGAACTGTTAGAACTATAAATGATTATGCTGCTGCTGCTGCTGCTAAGTCGCTTCAGTCGTGTCAGACTCTGTGCGACCCCATAGATAGCAGCCCACCAGGCTCCCCTGTCCCTGGGATTCTCCAGGCAAGAACACTGGAGTGGGTTGCCATTTCCTTCTCCAATGCATGAAAGTGAAAAGTGAAAGTGAAGTCGCTCAGTTGTGTCCGACTGTTCATGACCGCATGGACTGCAGCCTACCAGGCTCCCCCGTCCATGGGATTTTCCAGGCAAGAGTACTGGAGTGGGGTGCCATTGCCTTCTCCAATATAGCAAGATACAAAATCAACATACAAAATCAATGGCATTTCTATATGTTAAAATGAAAAACATGAAAATGGAATTAAGAAAACAAGCCCACTTATAATAGCATTAAAAATATGAAATTCTTAGGAATTAACCCATTATATGAAGGGCTTGCAGGGTTCCCTGGTAGTTCAGATATCTGGTAAGGAATTCACCTGTGATGGAGGAGACCCAGGTTCAATCCCTGGGATGAGAAGATCCCCTGGAGAAGGAAATAGCTATCAACTCCAGTGTTCTTACCTGGAGAATCCCATGGTAGAGAGGAGCCTGTGGGCTACAGTCCATGGGGTCACAAAAGAGGTGGACACAACTGAGTAACTAAGCACATGAAGAACCTGTACAATGAAAACTACAAAACATTGCTGCAAGAAATTAAAGAAGATATAACTAAATGGAAAGATTTCCCTTGCCCATGAATCGGAAGACCTAATATTGTTGAGATGTCAATACAACCCAAACAGATATACAGATTCAATACAATATCTATCAAATTCCCAAATTCCCAGTGGCTTGCTTTCTTTCTTTTTTTTTTTTTTTGCAGAAGTAGACAAATCTCTGCTAAAATCCATGTAGAATCTGAAGAAGTCTTGAAAGGCTAAAACATTCTTAGAAAGACCAGAAATAGACCCTCACATATATGGTCAAATGACTTTTCACAAGCACCCCAAGACCATTCAATAGGTGATAATCGTTTCACTAAATGGTGTGGGAAAGCTGGATCAGTTCAGTTCAGTCACCAAGTCATGTCTGACTCTTTGCAACTCCATGCACTGCAGCACATCAGGCTTCCCTGACCTTTACCATCTCCAGGAGTTTGCTCAAAGTCATGTCCATTAAGTTGGTAATACCATCCAACCATCTCATCCTCTGTTGTCCCCTTCTCCTCCTGATTTCAATCTTTCCCAGCATCAGGGCATTTTCCAATGAGTTGGCTCTTCACATCAGGTGGCCAATGATCCACAGAGAAAAACAAATCAAAACCACAGTGAGACACCACCTCATGGTTTTTCATATGGCTACTATCAAAAAATAGAAAATAACAAGTAATGACGAGGATGTGGAGAAACTGGAATCCTTGTGGTTTTCTGGCAGGAATATCAAATGGCGCAGTCACTGTAGAAAACAGTATGGCAATTCCTCAAAAAATTAAGTAGAGAAATACCATATGATCCAGCAGTCCCACTTCTGGTTATATATCCCAAAGAATTGAAACAAGATCTCAAATGGATATTTACACAGCCATGTCCACTGCAGGATTATTCAAAACAGCCAAGAGGAGGGAGCAGCTCAAATGACTTTTGATGGGTGAATGGATAAACAAAGTTTGATATGTATATAAATATGTACGCTACTAAGTCACTTCAGTCGTGTCCGACTCTGTGCAACCCCATAGACAGCAGCCCACCAGGCTCCCCCATCCCTGGGATTCTCCAGGCAAGAACACTGGAGTGGGTTGCCATCTCCTTCTCCAATGCATGAAAGTGAAAAGTGAAAGTGAAGTCGCTCAGTCTTGTCTGACTCTTAGCACCCCATGGACTGCAGCTTACCAGGCTCCTCCATCCCTGGGATTTTCCAGGCAAGAGTACTGGAGAGGGTTGCCATTGCCTTCTCCGATAAATATGTATAATGGAGTAATATTCAGTCTTAAAAAGAGGGGAATCCAGTTACGTTCTACAACATGGGTAAAATTCCAAGACATTATGCTAAATGAAATAAACCAGTAATGAAAAAAAAAAAAAAACACCTGTATGATTCATTTACAAGAGGTATCTAACGCAGTCTAACTCATAAAAACAAAAAGTAGAATCATGGTGGCCATACTCCGGGGATTGCGAGGAAACAAGGAGCTATTGTTCAATGGTTATAGAGTTTTAATTGTACAAAATGAAAAAGTTCTCATGATCTGTTGCACAACAATGTGAATATGTTAACAATACTTAACTGTACAGTTTAAAACCAGTTAAATGGTAAATTTTGTGTTATTTGGGTTTTTAAACCATCATTAAAAGTAAAAATAAAGGAAGGTAATTTTGAAACATGCTACAACGTAGATTAAGCTTGATGAAATTAGTCTGAGTGAAATAAGCCAATTACAAAAAGAAAATTTGTGCAATTCCAGTTATGTGGAAAAGTCAAATTGATAGATTCAGAAACTAGAATGGTTATTGTCGAGAGAGGAGAGGGATTAAGGTGAGGGGCTTTCCAATAGCTATTGAGTTTAAGTTTTGCAAGATGGAAACCGTTCTGGGGATGGATAATGGTGATGGTTACAGAACAACATGAATGTACTTAAACACCATTTATCTGTACAATTAAGTGGTTAAGAGGGTAAATTTTATGATATATTACTATGATTTAAAAATTTGGTGGGGGGGAAGCACAGCAAAATCATACCCACCATGCCTTACAGTATTTCAGTGTTTGTTTTCTTTTGTTCTTTTCTGCAACATAAAGTACATTTAAAATTAAATTTTGTTTAGTATATATGGCAGGAACACAAGATCTTTACAATGAATAATATAACACACACACACACACACATGGCTAGGTTCCTACTTAGCATAAGAAATCCAGTATGAAATGTCTCAAAGAGACTGGAACATCTCATCTGGAGACATGAGATTAGTAAGAAAGTTGGCTCAGTGGGCCAGGAAGATGATAGGCCTGAAGTGTGGATAGGAGAAAGGGATGGATTTAAGAATTTTATACAGTATAATTTATCCAATTTACTGATGACTTTAAGGTCAGGATAATTTTAATTAGCTGTTTAAAGTTTCCTGATTCTTTCTTCCACCCTCTTGAATTTACTGTTAAGCCCATCTCCCAAATTTTCCATATTACTTATTTTAGTTTTCAGCTTGAATTTTCTTCAGGTGTTTTGCTGATTTCTCTCCCAAGAGTCCTTATTTGTTGAGTCCTTGTCATGTTACTTTCCTATAGTTTGTTAAATTATAGGAAATACTTTCCTATAAAATTGGAAAAAACATTTTAAAAACTTTCATTATTTTTAAAACATTTTTTTCATTGAGGTGAAATTTACATAAAACAAAATTAACTATTTTAAAGTGAACAATTCAGTGACAATTAGTACATTCTACAAAGTTGTGCAACTACCACTTCTATTTCCAAAATATTTTCATCACTCCAAAAGGAAATTTTATACCCATTATCAGTTAAACAGTTGCTCCCCATTCTCCTTTACTCCCAGTCCCTAGAACCCATCATTATGCTTTCTGTCTCCATGGATTTACCTATTCTCAGTTCAGTTCAGTCACTCAGTTGTGTAAGACTCTTTGCGACCTCATGAATCGCAGCACGCCAGGCCTCCCTGTCCATCACCATCACCCGGAGTTTATTCAAACTCGTGTCCATCGAGTTGGTGATGTCATCCAACCATCTCATCCTCTGTTGTCCTCTTCTCCTCCTGCCCTCAATCTTTCCCAGCATCAGGGTCTTTTCCAATGAGTCAGCTCTTCACATCAGGTGGCCAAAGTATTGGAGTTTCAGCTTCAGCATCAGTCCTTCCAATGAACACCCAGGACTGATCTTTAGAATGGACTGGTTGGATCTCCTTGCAGTCCAAGGGACTCTTCTCCAACACCAAAGTTCAAAAACATCAATTCTTTATCACTCAGCCTTCTTCACAGTCCAACTTTCACATCTATACATGACCACTGGAAAAACCATAGCCTTTTCTAGTAATAGGGAAATATTTTATGTAAGTGGTGCTATGTTCTGAATGTTTGGGTCCTTCCCTAAAATTTCTATGTCAAAATTCTAATCTCTAAAGGTAATAGTAATACGAAGTAGGACCTTTGAATTACCTAAATGGTATTTAGGTAATGAGGAAGGAGCCTTCATACATGAGATTAATGTTCATATAAACAATCCCACAGAGATCCTTAGTCCCTTCCACCATGTGAAGACACAAAAGAAGGCAATGTCTATGAACAAGGAAATGGGCCTTAATTAGCCACCACATCAAATCTGCCAGTGTGTTGATCTTGGACTTCCTAGCCTTCAAAACTGTGAGAAATCAATTTCTGTTGCTTATAAGCTACCCAATAAGTGCTATTTTTTGTTACAGCAGCCCAAATCAACTATGAAGTAGCATCATGCAATCATGTGTCTGGCTTATTTTACTTAGTAAAATGCTTTCAAGGTTTATCTACCCTGTAGCATGAATCAGTACACTACTTTTCTATGGCTAAATAATATTCCATTGTTACAATACACCACAATTTATCTATGCACTGATTAGTTGATGTACACTTTGGGTTGTTCCCATCTTTGACTTTTGAAAGTGATGCTACTATGGATAAGTGTATACATGTATTTGTTAGAGTACAGGCTTTTAATCCTTTTGAGTATTCTATGTTTAACATTTTGAAGGACTACCAAACTGTTTTCCACAGCAACTGCACCATGGTGCATTCCCATCAGCAATGTAAAAAAGTTCCAGTTTTTCCATATCCTCACCACCATTTATTTACCATTTTTTTATTAATGGGAGTTAAGTAATACTTCACGGTGGCTTTGATTTGTATTTCCCTAATGTCTAATACAGAGTTCCAAAGAATAGCAAGAAGAGATAAGAAAGCCTTCTTCAGCAATCAATGCAAAGAAATAGAGGAAAACAACAGAATGGCAAAGACTAGAGATCTCTTCAAGAAAATTAGAGATACCAAAGGAACATTTCATGCAAAGATGGGCTGAATAAAGGACAGAAATGGTATGGACCTAACAGAAGCAGAAGATATTAAGAAGAGGTGGCAAGAATACACAGAAGAACTGTACAAAAAAGATCTTCATGACCCAGATAATCACGATGGTGTGATCACTCATATGGAGCCAGACATCCTGGAATGTGAAGTCAAGTGGACCTTAGAAAGCATCAATACAAACAAAGCTAGTGGAGGTGATGGAATTCCAGTTGAGCTGTTTCAAATCCTGAAAGATGATGGTGTGAAAGTGCTGCACTCAATATGACAGCAAATTTGGAAAACTCAGCAGTGGCCACAGGACTGGAAAAGGTCAGTTTTCATTCCAATCCCAAAGAAAGGCAATGCCAAAGAATGCTCAAACTACCGCACAATTGCACTCATCTCACATGCTAGTAAAGTAATGCTCAAAATTCTGCAAGCCAGGCTTCAGCAATACATGAACCGTGAACTTCCTGATGTTCAAGCTGGTTTTAGAAAAGGCAGAGATACCAGAGATCAAATTGCCAACATCTGCTGGATCATCGAAAAAGCAAGAGAGTTCCAGAAAAACATCTATTTCTGCATTATTGACTATACCAAAGCCTTTGACTGTATGGGTCACAATAAACTGTGGAAAATTCTTCAAGAGATGGGAATACCAGACCACCTGACCTGCCTCTTGAGAAATCTGTATGCAGGTCAGGAAGCAACAGTTAGAACTGGACATGGAACAACACACTGGGTCCAAATAGGAAAAGGAGTCTGTCAAGACTGTATAGTGTCACCCTGCTTATTTAACTTATATGCAGAGTACATCATGAGAATCTCTGGGCTGGAAGAAACACAAGCTGGAATCAAGATTTCCAGGAGAAATATCAATAACCTCAGATATGCAGATGACACCACCCTTATGGCAGAAAGTGAAGAGGAGCTAAAAAGCCTCTTGATGAAAGTGAAAGAGGAGAGTGAAAAAGTTGGCTTAAAGCTCAACATTCAGAAAATGAAGATCATGGCATCTGGTCCCATCACTTCATGGGAAATAGATGGGGAAACAGTGGAAACAGTGTCAGACTTTATTTTTTGGGGCTTCAAAATCACTGCAGATGGTGACTTCAGCCATGAAATTAAAAGACACTTACTCCTTGGAAGAAAATTTATGACCAACCTAGATAGCATATTCAAAAGCAGAGACATTACTTTGCTGACTAGGGTCTGTCTAGTCAAGGCTATGTTTTTTCCAGTAGTCATGTATGGATGTGAGATTTGGACTGTGAAGAAGGCTGAGCGCCAAAGAATTGATGCTTTTGAACTGTGGTGTTGGAGAAGACTCCTTGAGAGTCCCTTGGACTGCAAGGAGATCCAACCAGTCAATTCTGAAGGAGATCAGCCCTGGGTGTTCTTTGTAAGGAAAGATGCTGAAGCTGGAACTCCTGTACTTTAGTCACCTCATGTGAAGAGTTGACTCATTGGAAAAGACTCTGATGCTGGGAGGAATTGGGGGCAGGAGGAGAAGGGGACGACAGAGGATGAGATGGCTGGATGGCATCACCGACTCAATGGACGTGAGTCTGAGTGAACTCCGGGAGTTGGTGATGGACAGGGAGGCCTGGCGTGCTGCGATTCATGGGGTCAGCAGTGAGTCGGACACGACTGAGCGACTGAACTGAACTGAATGTCTAATGATTTTATTTCCATATAGTTATTGGTTATTTGCAGATCTTCTTTGGAAAAACATCTCTTCAAATCCTTTGTCAGTTTTTTTAAATTTTATTTTTAATGGGAGGATAATGACTTTACAATATTGTGATGGCTTCTGCCATACATCAGTCTGATTTTGGTGTCAGCCATCTGGTGATGTCATGTGTAGAGTCTTCTCTTGTGTTCTTGGAAGAGGGTGTTTGCTATGACCAGTGTGTTCTCTTTGCAGAACTTTGTTAGCCTTTGCCCTGCTTCATTCTGTACCCCAAGGCCAAATTTGCCTGTTACTCAAGGTGTTTCCTGACTTCCTACTTTTGCATTCCAGTCCCCTGTAATGAAAAGGACATCTTTTGGGGGTGTTAGTTCTAGAATGTCTTGTAAGTCTTCATGGAACTGTTCAGCTTCAGCTTCTTCAGCATTACTGGTCGGGGCATAGACTTGGATTACCACGATATTGAATGGTTTGCCTTGGAAATGAACAGAGATCATTCTGTCGTGTTTGAGATTGCATCCAAGTACTGCTTTTCAGACTCTTTTGTTGACTATGATGGCTTCTCCATTTCTTCTAAGGGATTCCTGCCCACAGTAGCAGATATTATAGTCATCTGAGTTAAATTCACCCATTCCAGTCCATTTTAGTTCACTGATTCCTAGAATCAGCCAAAGATGGAGAAGCTCTATATAGTCAGCAAATACAAGACCAGGAGCTGACTGTGGCTCAGATCATGAACTCCTTATTGCCAAATTCAGACTGAAATTGAAGAAAATGGAGAAAACTACTAGACCATTCAGGTATGACCTAAATCAAGTCCCTTATGACTATACAGTAGAAGTGAGAAATAGATTTAAGAGACTAGATCTGATAGACAGAGTGCCTGATGAACTATGGATGGAGGTTTGTGATGTTGTACAGGAGCCATCCCCAAGAAAAAGAAACACAAAAAAGCAAAATGGCTGTCTGAGGAGGCCTTGCAAATAGCTGTGAAAAGAAGAGAAGCCAAAAGCAACAGAGAAAAGGAAAGATATAACCATTTGAATGCAGAGTTCCAAAGAATAGCAAGGAATGATAAGAAAGCCTTCCTCAGCGATCAATGCAAAAAAATAGAGGAAAACAATAGAACTGAAAAGACTAGAGATCTCTTCAAGAAAATCAGAGATACCAAGGAAACATTTAATGCAAAGATAGGCTCAATAAAGGACAGAAATGGTATGGACCTAACAGAAGCAGAAGATATTAAGAAGAAGTGGCAAGAATACACAGAAGAACTGTACACAAAAGATTTTCATGATCTAGATAATCACAATGGTGTGATCACTCACTTAGAGCCAGACGTCTTGGCATGTGAAGTCAAGTGGACCTTAGGAAGCATCACTATGAACAAAGCTGGAGAGGTGATGAAATTTCAGTTGAGCTATTTCAAACCATGAAAGATGATGCTGTGGAAGTGCTGCACTCAATATGACAGCAAATTTGGAAA
This sequence comes from Oryx dammah, assembly GCF_014754425.2. Classification (NCBI taxonomy): domain Eukaryota; kingdom Metazoa; phylum Chordata; class Mammalia; order Artiodactyla; family Bovidae; genus Oryx; species Oryx dammah. Next base: position 82,103,896 of record NW_024070185.1, on the reverse strand, counting down.
GCTCAGCAGTGGCCACAGGACTGGAAAAGGTCAGTTTTCATTCCAACCTCAAAGAAAGGCAATGCCAAAGAATGCTCAAACTACCGCACAATTGCACTCATCTCACATGCTAGTAAGGTGATGCTTAAAATTCTGCAAGCCAGGCTTCAGCAATACATGAACCATGAACTTCCTGATGTTCAGTCTGGTTTTAGAAAAGGCAGAGATACCAGAGATCAAATTGCCGACATCTGCTGGATCATGGAAAAGGCAAGAGAATTCCACAGAAACATCTATTTCTGCTTTGTTGACTATACCATAGCCTTTGACTGTGTGGATCACAACAAACTGTGGAAAATTCTGAAAGAGATGGGAATACCAGACCACCTGACCTGCCTCTTGAGAAACCTGTATGCAGGTCAGGAAGCAACAGTTAGAACTGGACATGGAACAACAGACTGGTTCCAAATAGGAAAGGGAGTACGTCAAGGCTGTATATTGTCACCCTGCTTATTTAACTTATATGCAGAGTACATCATGAGAGACGCTGGGCTGGAAGAAACACAAGCTGGAATCAAGATTGCCAGGAGAAATATCAATAACTTCAGATATGCAGATAACACCACCCTTATGGCAGAAAGTGAAGAGGAACTAAAAAGCCTCTTGATGAAAGTGAAAGAGGAGAGTGAAAAAGTTGGCTTAAAGCTCAACATTCAGAAAATGAAGATCAAGGCATCCGGTCCCATCGCTTCATGAGAAATAGATGGGGAAACAGTGGAAACAGTATCAGATTTTATTTTGGGGGGGCTCCAAAATCACTGCAGATGGTGATTGCAGCCATGAAATTAAAAGATGCTTACTCCTTGGAAGGAAAGTTATGACCAACCTAGATAGCATATTAAAAAGCAGAGACATTACTTTGCCAACAAAGGTCTCTCTAGTCAAGGCTATGGTTTTTCCAATGGTCATGTATGGATGTGAGAATTGGACTATAAAGAAAGAGTTGATGCTTTTGAACTGTGGTGTTGGAGATGACTTTGAGAGTCCCTTGGACTGCAACCAGTCCATCCTAAAGGAAATCAGTCCTGGGTGTTCATTGGTAGGGCTGATGTTGAAGCTGAAACTCCAATACTTTGGTCACCTGATGCGAAGAGGTGACTCATTTGAAAAGACCCTGATGCAGGAAATATTGAGGGCAGGAGGAGAAGGGGACGGCAGAGGATGAGATGGTTGGATGGCATCACTGACTCAATGGCTATGGGTTTGGGTGGACTCTGGGAGTTGGTGATGGACAGGGAGGCCTGGCATACTGTGGTTCATGGGTTTGCAAACAGTCGGACAGGACTGAGCGACTGAACCGAACTGCCATACATCAACATGAATTAGCCAGAAGTATACTTATGTCCCCTCAATCTTGAACTTCCCTCTCATCTTCCTCCCGATCCCATTCCTCTAGGTTGTCATAGAGCACTGGCTTTGGGTTCCATGTGTCATACAGCAAATTCCAATTGGTTATTTATTTTATATACACTAATGTATATGTTTCAATGTTACTCTCTCAAATCATCCCTCCCTCTCCTTCCCTATATGTGTCCAAAAGCCTGTGCTTTATGTCTGCATCTCCAAATAGGATTATCAGTACCATCTTTCTAGATTTCATATGTTTGCATTACTATACAATAGTTGTCTCTTTCTGACTTATACCATTCTGCATAATAGGGTCTAGGTTCATCCTCCTTATTAGAACTGATTCAAATGTGTTCCTTTTTGTTAATGGCTGAATAATATTCCATTCTGTACCACAGCTTCTTTATCCATTCAACTGTCAATGGACATCTAGTTTCTTCCATGTAATAGCTATTGTAAATAGTGGTATGATGAACATCGGAGTACTCAGTTATGGTTTCCTCAGGGTATATGCCCAGTAGTGGGATGGTTGGGTCATATGGTAGCCTTATTCATAGTTTTTAAAGAAATCTCCATACTGCTCTCCATAGTGGCTCTATCAATTTACATTCCCAGCAACACTGTAAGAGGATGCCCTTTTCCCCACACCCTCTCCAGCATTTGTTTTTAGACGTTTTGATGATGGGCATTCTAACTGGTGTGGATTCTAACTGGTGTGGATTACCTCATTGTAGTTTTGATTTGCATTTCTCTACTAATGAGTGATGCTGGGCATCTTTTCATTTGTTTATAAGTCATCTGTAAGTCTTCTTTGAAGAAATGTCATTTTAAGTCCTTTATGCAATTTTTGATTTGGTCTTTTATTTTTCTGGTATTGAGCTGCATGAACTGCTTATATGTTTTAGAGATTAATCTTTTGTCAGTTATTTCATTTGCTATTATTTTCTTCCATTCTGAGGGTTGTCTTTTTACCTTACTTACAGTTTTCTTTACTGTGTAAAAGCTTTTAAGTTTAATTAGGTCTCATTTGTTTATTTTTGTTTTTATTTCCATTACAGAAACAGAAGAGATTAAGAAGAGGTGGCAAGAATACACAGAAGAACTGTACAAAAAAGGTCTTACTGACCCAGATAAGCACATACACATACAGTCAGATATCCTGGAGTGTGAAGTCAAGTGGGCCTTAGGAAGCATTACTATGAACAAAGCTAGTGGAGGTGATGGAATTCCAGCTGAGCTATTTTAAAACATAAAAGATGCTGCTGTTAAAGTGCTACACTCAATATGCCCAAAAACTTGGAAAATTCACCAGTAGCCACAATACTGGAAAAGATCAGTTTTCATTCCAATCCTACAATAACACTAGTATACTTTAACACTCCACTGGCATCAATACACAAGCCATCTAGACAGAAAATCAGTAAGGAAACACAAGTATTAAATGCCACAATAGACCAGTTGTACTTAGTAGAAATCTACAGGACATTCCTTCCAAAATCAACAGAATACACATTCTTTTTAAAATTTTTATTGGAATATAGTTGATTTACAAAGATGTATTATTTTCAGATGTAAAGAGAATCTGTCATACATGTACATATTATCATTTTTTTTAGATTCCTTTCCCATATAGACCATTACAAAGTATTGAGTAGAATTTCCTATGCTATGTAGTAGGTCCTTATTAGTTATCTGTTTTATATATAGCAGTGTACATATGTCAATCCCAGTGTCCCAATTTATCCATTCCCATCATAGCCCCTGGTAAACATGAGTTTATTTTCTATATCTGCAACTCTATTTTTGTTTTATAGATAAGTGTATTTGTATCATTTTTTTAAGATTCCACATATAAGTGGTAAATATTTGTCTTTGATTTACTTCACTAAGTATGACAATCTCTAGGTATATCTATGTTGCTGCAAATGACATTATTTCATTTTTTATGGCTGAGTAATATTACATAGTATGTATGTATCATATCTTCTTTGTCTGTTCCTCTGTTGATGGATATTTGGTTGCTTCCTTGTCCTGTCTATTGTAAATAGTACTGAAATGAATATTGGGTGCACATATCTTTTTGAATTATGGTTTTCTCCAGATCTATGCCCAGGAGTGGGATTGCTGAATCATACAGTAGCTCTATTTTCAGTTTTTTAAGGGACCTCCATACAGTAAATCTCCTGCATATGAAGAATTCCATTCTGAGAATGCATTCGTAAATCCAATCTATATATAAGTCCAAAAAAGTTAGCCTAGGTATCCAACTAACGCAATCAGCAATATAGTACTGCACTATAATGGGTTTATACTACTTTTCACACAAATAATACACAAAAGGCAAACACACAAAAATAAGCATTTTTAATCTTATAATACAGTGTCTTGAAAAGAACAGTACTACTTTACAAGAGCTTGCATACAGGGGTTGGCATCAGGTGAACAGACAGGAAGACTTATTGACTAGAGGAGGGAGAGGAGGTGGAGATGGTAGAGTTCCATAGGAGATGGAGGACAAGTTGCAATTTCACTCACACCTGGCATTTGCATCTTTGAAAAGTCACAACTTGAAGGTTCTTTTGTAAGGGGATTACTTTACTGTACAGTTCTCCATAGTGGCTTATACCAGTTTACTTTCCCACCAACAGAGTAGGATTGTTCCCTTTTATCCACACCCTCTCTAGCATTTATTGTTTGTAGATTTTTGATGATGGCTATGAAGTAATACTTCATTTTAGTTTTGATTTTCATTTCTCTGATAATTAGTGATGTTAAGCATCTTTTCATGTGTGTCTTGGGCATCTGTATGTCTTCTTTGGAGAAACTGTCTATTTAGATCTTCTGCCAATTTTTTTTATTGGGTTGTTTTATTTTATATTGAACAACATGAACTGATTGCCTATTTTGGAGATTAATTCCTTGCCAGTTGCTTCATTTGCAAATATTTTCTCCCATTTTCCCATTTTTGTTTTGCTTATTGTTTCTTTTGCTCTGCAAAAGATTTTGAGTTTAACTAGGTCCCATTTGTTACTTTTGTTTTTATTTTTCTTTTTTTAAATATAAATTTATTTTAATTGGAGGTTAATTACTTTACAATATTGTATTGGTTTTGCCATACATCAACATGAATCTGCCACAGGTATACACGTGTTCCCCATCCTGAACCCCCCTCCCACCTCCCTCTCCCATACCATCCCTCTGGGTCGTCTCAGTGCACCAGCCCCAAGCATCCAGTATCATGCATCGAACCTGGACTGGCAATTCATTTCATATATGATATTATACATGTTTCAATGCCATTCTCCCAAATCATCCCACCCTCTCCCTCTCCCACAGAGTCCAAAAGACTGTTCTATACATCTGTATCTCTTGTGCTGTCTCACATACAGGGTTATCTTGTTTTTATTTTTCACTCTAGGAGGTGGGTATAGAAAGATTCTTATGGTGATTTATTTCAAAGAGTGTCCTGCCTATGTTTGCCTCTAAAAGTTTCATAGTATTTGACCTTACATCTAAGTCTTTAATCTATTTTGACTTTATTTGTGTGTGTGTTGTTAGGAAGTGTTCTTATTTCATTCTTTTACATGTAGCTGCTCAGTTTTCCCAGCACCACTCATTGAAGACACTGTCTTCTCTCCACTGTATATTTTCACCTCCTTTTTCATTGATTAGGTGACTTTAGGTGCATGAGTTTATTTCTGGGCTTTCTATCCTGTTCCATTGATCTATATTTCTGTTTTGGGCTAGCACCATACTGTTTTGATTACTGTAATTTTGTTGTATAGTCTGAAGTCAGGAAGTCTGATTTTCCAAGCTCCATTTCTTTCTCAAGATTGCTTTGGCTATTCAGGGCCTTTTGTGATTCCATATAAATTGTAAAATTTTTTGTTCTAGTTCTGTGAAAATTTTTATTGGTAATTTGATAGGGCTTGTGGAGAAGGTAATGGCAACCCACTCCAGTACTCTTGCCTGGAAAATCCCATGGATGGAGGAACCTGGTAGGCTGCAGTCCATGGGGTCACTAAGAGTCAGACATGAGAGCGACTTCACTTTCACTTTTCACTTTCATGCATTGGAGAAGGAAATGGCAACCCACTCCAGTGTTCATGCCTGGAGAATCCCAGGGATGGCGGAGCCTGGTTGGCTGCGGTCTCTGGGGTCACACAGAGTCAGACACGACTGAAGTGACTTAGCAGCTTAGCAGCAGCACTGAAACTAGATTTCTTTGGGTAGTACCATCATTTTCACAATGTTGATTCTTCCAATCCAAGAACATAGTGTATCTCTCTATCTGTTTGTGTCATCTTTTATTTCTTTCATCAGTATCTTATAGTTTTCTGAGGGCAGATTTTTGTCTCTTTGATAGGTTTATTTCTTGATATTTTATTCTTTTTAATGTGATCATGAGTAGGATTTTTCTTTGATTTCTATTTTTGATCTTTTGTTCTTAGGTTATAGCAATGCAGGAGAATTTTGTGTATTTTGTATCCTACATTACCAAACTCATTGAGCTCTAGTAGTTTTCTAGGAGCATCTTTACAATTTCTATGTATAGTATTATGTCATTTGAAAGCAGTGAGTTTTACTTCTTTTCCACTTGAATTTCTTTTATTTTTTTCTCTGACTGCCAAAGCTAGGACTTCCAAAACTATGTTGAATAATACTGGCAAGAGTGTATATCCTTGCCTTGTTCATTCCTTAGAGGAAATACTTTAAGTTTTTCATCATTGAGAATGATTTTTGTTGTGGTTTTGTCCTATGACCTATATTGCATTAAAAGCCATGCTTGTTAAGTCACTTCAGTCATGTCTGACTCTTTGCAACCCTATGGCCATAGCCCATCAGGCTCTTCTGTCCATGGGATTCACCAGGCAAGAATACTGGAGTGGGCTGCCATGCTCTCCTCCAGCAGATCTTCCTGACACAGGGACTGAACCCACATGTCTTATGTCTCCTGCATTGGCAGCCAAGTTCTTTATCACTAGCACCACCTGGGAAGCCCCATTATGTTGATATAGTTTCCCTGTATGCCCTCTGTCTGAAGAGTTCCATCCTCTTCAATTTTGGGGAATAGTTTGAGGAAGATAGGCATTACCTTTCCTTTATATGTTTGACAGGATTCCCCTGTGAAGCTGTCTGTTCTTGAACTTTTGTTTTCTGTGAGCTTTTTATTATTATTAAGTTGTTTTTTTTTTTTAACAAATTCTAATTCACTACTAGCTATTTATCTGTTCACATTGTCTATTTCTTTTTAATTCAGCATGGCAAGCTGTGTATTTTACTAGAAACTTGTCCATTTCTCCTACACTGTCCAGTGTTTTGGCATATAACTGTTACAGTATCTTCTTAGGTTTTTTTTTTTTTTTTGTATCTCTGTGGTATTGTTTATTATTTCTTTTCATTTCTTAATTTGTTTATTTTTAATCCCCTCTCTTTTCTTCCTGGTAAGCCTGGCCAGAAAATTATCAATTTTGTTTATTCTTTTAAAGACTCAGCTAGACTCATTGCTATTGGTTTTATTGATATTTTCTATTACATTTTTTTGACCAAGGGAGGGTACTCATACTTTATTTATATCCTTTATGATATTTATTATTTCCTTCTTTCTGACTGTTGACTTTGGGCTTTCTTAGTTGTTATTTTTCTAATTCTTTTAGATGACAGATTAGGTTACTTACTTGAGATTATTTTTGTTTGTTTCTTGAGGTAGGCCTGTATTATCATAAATTTACCTCTTAGAACTGCTTTTGCTGCATCTTATATAATATGGAAAGTTGTGTTTCCATTTCAATGTGTCTTGAGATATTTTCTAATTTCTTCTTTGATTTCTTTATTGAGCCATTGGTTTTTAGTACCACATTGTTTATTCTCTATGTGCTTGTACTTTCCTTGCATTTTCTCCTGTTATTGATTCTTCTTTAATATCATTGTGATTTAAAAAAGAAGAAGAAGAAAAAGAGCATTTAATATAATTCCTATCCTCTTAAATTTTTTGAGACTTATTTTGTCTCCTACCATTGGAAGGTCGGACACGACTGAGTGACTGAACTGAACTGAACCGAACCATTGGAAGGACTGATGTTGAAGCTGAAACTCCAATATTTTGGCCACTTGATGCAAAGAGCTGACTCATTGGAAAAGACCCTGATGCTGGGAAAGATTGAGGGCAGGAGCAGAAGGGGATGACAGAGGATGAGATGGCTGGATGGCATCACTGACTCAATGGACATGGGTTTGGGTAGGCTCTGGGACTTGGTGATGGACAGGGAGGCCTGGCGGGCTGTGGTTCATGGGGTCGCAAAGAATTGGACACGACTGACAGACTGGACTGAACTGAACTGAATTGATGTTATCCATCCTGGAGAATGTTCCATGTACACTTGAAGAAATGTATATTCTGATTAAAATTTTCAAACAAACAGAAGTCTGACACCAGATAGCTTCACAGGCAAATTCTTTCAAACAGTTACAGAAGAGTAAGCATCTGAAATTCTTCCCAAAAATTGCAGAGGAAGGAACACTCCCAAGCTCATTCTACAAGGCCACCATCATCCTAGTACCAAAACCAGAAAAATATATCACAAAAAGAAGAAAATACAGGGTTTCCCTGGTGGCTAAGTGGTAAAGAATCCACCTACCAATGCAGGAGACACAGGTTTGATTCCTGATCTGGGAAGATCCCACATGACATGAAGCAACTAAGCCCATGGGCCACAACTACTGAGCCTGTGCTCTAGAGGCTGGGAGTCACAGCTGCTAAGCTCATGTACAGGAACTACTGAAGTCTGTGTGCCTAGAGCCTATGATCCACAACAAGAGAAGCCACTGCAATGAAAAGCCTGTGCATCACAATGAGAGAGTAGCCGCCTCCCCTGCTCTCCACAACTAGAGAAAAGTCCGTGCAGAAATGAAGACCCAGCACAGCCAAAAATGTAAATAAATAAAATTATTTTTTAAAAGAAAATTACAGGCCAATATCATTGATGAACATAGACAAAAAAATCTTCAACAAAATACTAACAAACCAAATCCAACTACATATTGAGAGGATCATACACCATGAACAAAGGAGATTTATCCTAGAGATTCAAAGATTTTTCAATATCTGCAAATCAATCAGTATGATACACCACATCAACAAGTTGTAGAATAAAAACCAAATGGTCCTCTCAATAGATGCAGAAAAAGCTTTTGGCAAAATTCAGCACCCATTCATGATAAAAAAAAAAAAAAACCTCTCATCAAAATTACTATAGAGGAAACATACTTCAACATAATAATGTCTATTTATGACAAACCATAGCTTACATGATACTCAACTAAGAAAAGCTGAAAGCTTTTCCTCTAAAATCAGAAACAGATGGAAGAACTTCCAAGATGATAGAGGAATAAGACAGGGAGATAACCTTCCTCCCCACAAATACATGAAAAATTTATCTAGATATGGAACAACTCATATAGAACACCTTAGGGACATTGGCAGAAGACCCTAGACTTCCAAAAAGGCTAGCCAATTTCCTTAGAATGAGGTAGGCAAAAGGTAAAGATAAAAAAAGAAACAAAGAATTTCAGCAAGGGGACCCAAACCCTGGGGAGGGAGTTATGAAGGAGGAAAGGTTTCCATGCTCTCAAATAACTCCCTCATAGGTGAGGACAGAAGGGAGCTTAGGAACCTCAGTGGGGAGCACAATGGAAGGTACTTGGAAGGCAAAATGAAAATAATTTACCACAGAGATCACGGCTGAACAGCAAGCACATCCTAACCGAGGAATGAGTGGCACACTCGCTCCAGCAGTGGAGGCCAGGGTGCCAAGACTCAGGCTCAAGTGTTGGACCTGAGGGAGAGGACTGGAGCTGGCTGCTATGAGAATACTCTGAAGTGGCTAGTACAACAGAAATGATGGATAAAATAAAATAAACTATTTTATTTATTTATTTATTTACCAGATAAAATATTAGGTGTCCCAAAGAGGCAAGATATCATAGTCACTGGGACATTCTAATTCCACACATGGCTGACAAACCCAGCAAAACTGGTAGGAGCGCAGCAGCAGGATTAAATGCCCCTGCAATTTACAATCCCAAAGGGGGAAATGCTGCCCAAACCAGCAAAACCAGTAGGAGCACCAGTGATGGAATTAGACACAATTGCAGTTTATGATCCCAGAGAGGGAAATGTAAACCACTAGCCACTACCAAAGCCAGGGAAAGTGCCTGAGACAGCAGACAAAACACTGCTGCGGCAGTCCCAACCCCAGAGGTGGCAGCTGCCACCAGGCTGTGAGTAGGCACAGATTACTACCTACATCTTGCTGGAGTCTAACCAACTTGGCTTTTCCTAGGGACCCACTGCTGCTGCTGCTGCTAAGTTGCTTCAGTCGTGTCCGACTCTGTGAGACCCCAGAGATGGCAGCCCACCAGGCTCCCTCGTCCCTGGGATTCTCCAGGCAAGAACACTGGAGTGGGTTGCCATTTCCTTCCCCAATGCATGAAAGTGAAAAGTGAAAGTAAAGTTGCTCAGTCGTGTCCAACTCTTAGCGATCCCATAGACTGCAGCCTGCCAGGCTCCTCCATCCATGGGATTTGCCAGGCAAGAGTAGTGGAGTGGGTTGCCATTGCCTTCTCTGAGGGACCCACTACCTGGGGCCAAACCTGTAATGGCAAGTCTCTAACACCACAGGCACTCCCCAGTACATCCAAAGTGTGGCTGCCTTACCCCTCTCTCTCCTGAGCCCAAGTGAGCAAGTGAGCCGTAATAAGCTTCGGCCTTTCCCTTTTGTGTGGTGGGGAACAGACACCAGAGGGACACCCAGAAGCAGAGCTGGGCCCGAAACCAAAGCAGAACACAAGGGTCTAAGTGATTGGAGAAGAGAAGGGGAATTAGGACCTAAAGCCACAGGTGCAGTGGATTAAATCCCCACAATTTACCCTAAGACTATGGACTTTAGGGGCAACTGTGGAATTTCGGAGCAAGTAAAAGCTGGAGCAAGGCCAGATCTGAGACTAAGCTGACCCCACACTACACACAACAGGCCCAGAGACATTCCTAGAAATATTGGAGGACTTTGGTATGAGTTTCTTTGGGTATTCTGGGCTACTGAGTGTTGCTTTCACCAATAATCTTGGGGTTTTGTCTTCTGTGATGTGTGGCCTGTGAAGTCTTGGTGCTCTAGTAAGGGACTGAGCCTGAACTCCTGAAGTGGGAGACCCAAGTCCAGGACTTTGAACCACCAGAGAACTCTTGACACCCTGGAAATTAATCAGTGAGAGCCATCCCCAAAGCATCCACCTCAGCACCAAGACCAGGCCCAGCCCAAAGGCCAGCAAGCTCCAGTGTGGAACACCCCATGACACTTCCTCACAAAAATAGGAACACAGCCCTGCACATTAACAGACAGGCTACCCAAAACCATACCAAACCCATAGACAACCCAAAACACACTACTGGACATGACCCTGCTCTTGAGAGAGACAAGATCCAGCTCCATTCACCAGAACATAGGCATAAGTCCCCCATCCAGGAAATCTTCACAAGAAACTGGTCCAATCCCATTCATGGGGGAAGACTCCGCAATTGACAACTATAACCATCTAGCCTGAAGAAAGGAGACCGTAAACACAGCAAGTTAAACCAAATGAAAAGACAGAGAAACATGCAGCAGATGAAGAAACATAGTTAAAAACCCATAAGACCAAACAAATGAAGAGGAAATAGGCAGTCTATCTGACAAAGAATTCAGAGTAATGATAGCAAAAATGATTCAAAATCTTGAAAATAAAATGGAGGCATAGATAAATAGACTAGAGGCATAGATTGAGAAGATGCAAGAAATATTTAACAAGTATCTGGAAAAATTAAAGAATAGACAATCAGCAATGAACAAGACAATAACTGAGATAAAAAAAATATATATGTTACAGTGAACCAACAGCAGAATAACTTAGGCAGAAGAACAGATAAGTGAGCTGGAAGATACAATGGTAGATATAACTGAAACAAAGTAGAATAAAGAAAAAGCCATATAAAAATGAGGACAGTCTCAGAGACAGTCTCTGGGACAATATTAAGTGCAACAACATTTGAATCATAGGGATCACAGAAGAAGAAGACAAAAGGAAAGAGTATTAAAAAGTATTTGAAGAGATTGTAAATAAAACTTCCTTAAAATGGGAAAGGAAACAGCCACCTAAGACCAGGAACCCAGAGAGTCCATATGAGATAAACTCAAGGTGAAACACACCAAGACACATATTAATCAAACTAACAAAAATTAAACACAAAGAACAGATACTAAAAACAGCAAGGGAGGGACTTTCCTGTGGTCCAGTGGCTAAGACTGTGCTCCCAAAGCAGCGGGCTTGGGTTCAATCCCTGGTCAGGGAATTAGATCCCAGATGCTGCAACTAAGAGTTTGCATGCCACAGTGAAGACTGAAGATGCTGTGTGCTGCAACTAAGACCTGGCACAGTCAAATAAATAAATAAATTAATTAATTAAATGTTTTTTTAAAAAATAGCAAGGAAAAAGCAACAATAACATACAAGGGCATCCCCATAAGACTAACTGCTGCTCTTTCAACAGAAACTCTGCAGCCAGAAAAGAGTAGCAATATATACTTGAAGTAATGAAAGAGAAAAACATACCACCAAGATTACTCTATCCAGCAAGGATCTCATGCACATTCAAGGGAGAAACCAAAAATCTTTACAGACAAGAAAATGTTAAGAGAATTTAGTACCACCAAACCAGCTCTACAACAAATGCTATAAGACTTTCTCTAGAGAGGAAACAGAAGAGAAAGAAAAGGCTTATAAAAACAAACCTGAAATAATAAACCAAATGGTAATAGGATCATACATATCAATAATTGCCTTAAATGCAAATGGGCTAAATGTTCCAACCAAAAGACACAGATTGGCTGAATGGATTAAAAAAAAAAAAAAAGACCCCCTCATGTGCTGTCTCCAAGGGACCCACCTCAGACCTAGGGACACATACAGACTGAAAGTGAAGAGCTGGAAAAAGATATTACATGCAAATGAAAATCAAAAGAAAGTGAGAGTAGTAATACTCATATCAGATAAAATCAGTGTTAAAATAAAGACCATTACAAGAGACAAGGAAGGACACAACATAATGATTAAGGGATCAATTCAAGAAGAAGATATAACAATTATAAAAATATGTGCACCCAACATAGAAGCACTTCAATATACAAGGCAAATGCTAACAACTGTTAAAGGGAAAATTGACAGTAACACAATAATAGTGGGGGAATTAACACCCTACTCACAGCAATGGACAGATCATCTGGACAGAAAATTAATAAGGATACACAAGCTTTAAACAACACACTGGACCAGTTGGACCTATTTGATATAGACAAGTCATTTCATTCAAAAAGTTTCTTGTTTTTGAGAAAGATGAATATTAAGGATATGAAATAATAGAACATAAAGTTGATTCAAGCTAAATTACTGGATTCTGGATTTGGTGTTCCAGCTTAGAGGAATAAAAGGGGCTCTGACAATTTTACTAGTTGACTAAAACAAGAACCAACATCATACCTAGGTGCCAGAACTGCTTTCATATATTACAGAGTGTGTGCTTTGTCAACTCTTTGTGACCCCATGGATTGTAGCCTGCCAGGCTCCTCTATCTACGGGGATTCTCCAGGAAAGAAAACTTGAGTGGGTTGACATTTCCTCCTCCAGGGGATCTTCCCAACTCAGGGATCAAACCCAGGTCTCCTGCATTGCAGGTGGATTCTTTACCATCTGAGCCACCAGGGAAGCCCATATACTCCAGAGGAAGAGATTCAAATCTGTAGAGAAATTTGAATTTTAGGATGGATTCATCATGGTAGACCTGCCCATTCATATCAGAAGTGTCCAGAGGACACATTTTTCATGAAAACTGCAAGCAATAAATTTGTGAAGGGAGCCCTAAAATCTTTGAAGAGCACAAAGGTCTTCTCTGGAGGTCAGATTATAGTGGGAGCTGCTGCCACTGAATTGGAAACCTACATGCAGTGGGAGATAATTGGATCCCAGGGTAGCAGCACCAAATAATCAAAGGTGAGACAGACATGGTTACTGCAACAGGCAGAAGAGTCAAAGCAGCAATCAGAATAGAGTGGCTTGCAGAGACCTGTGACATTGGCACATTGACCATGGTCACTATTGTCTGAATGTTTGTTTCCCATCAAAATTCTTATATTGAAACCTAACCCCAAGGTGATGGTATTGGGAGGTGGGGCCTTTAGGAGTAATTAGGTCTTGAGGACAGAGTACTTATAAATGGGATTAGTGCCATTATAAAAATGTCTACAGAGAGACCTTTCGCCCCTTCCACCAAATGAGGGTACAGAGAGAAGCCTGCACTCTGCTACCACCAAGAAGGCCTTCTCCAGAACCCAACATGCTGACACCCTGATTTTGGGTTTCCAGCCCTAAAATCTGAAAAATAAATTTCTGTTGTTTATAAGCCATCCAGTATGTAGTATTTTGTTATAGCAGTACTACTGGACTAAGACAAGATGGGCAATCTATACTTGATCTGTATAAGCAAAAGAGCTCTAAATCAAGGGAACAAAATTCTAATTTAAATTTAAAGAAAGAAAAAAAAATAGAGTCATGGTCTCTCAATCAATTCCGAGACTTGAGCCAGTTTACAGACTACATAACCCTTTGAATGAAAGGAAAGTTGAGGAAGGACCCTGCTACTTTGCCAAAACATTATATTGTTAACCTTTTCCCATAAAGGGACCTATGGCCTTTTATCAAAATGACAATATCTCTTTGGTTGAACAGTCAAAGTATTGGCTTATGGACGTCAGGTGATCAACAGGACTTCAGCTCATCTCCATCTCATCTTGAGTCCAGTGGGTCCTCAAACTCACCCTGTTGCCATTTCCCCAGCCCTGGAATGGATCATTGGAATAACAACTGGCAGAATTACTATATTGTCTTCCTGAGTGAAGATCATTATAATGGCAAAGACCACAAAAGAAACCACCAGTAGAAACCACCAAAGCTGCCTCTGCTCAGAAAAATAGTAAACCAAAAGCAATGACACATTCCTGGAAGGACTGCTGAGATTTAATGCCACCATCATGGACATGAAAGATGAAAGATGCAAAATTTGTGATTTTCACTTCATCCCCATTCATCTCACCTATTTGATCTGTGAAGAAAACAAATCTTGAAGGATGACAGTGGATTATGCTAAGCTTACCCAAGTGGTGATTCCAAAGCAGATTTAACAGATGTGGTTTCATTGCTTAAAAAAATTAACACATCCTCTGGTATCTGGTTCACAGCTATTGAACTGGCAAATGTGTCTGTTTGTTTTTTCTCCATACCTGTCATTAGACTGAAAGTGAAAGTTGCTCAGTTATATCTGATTCTTTGCAACCCCATAGCCTGTAGCCTACCAGGTTCCTCTGTCCATGGAATTCTCCAGGCAAGAATATTGGAGAGGGTTGCCACTCCTTTCTCCAGGGGATCTTCCTGACCCAGGGATCAAACTCCAGTCTCCTGTATTGCAGACAGATTCTTTACCATCTGAGCCACCAGGGAAGACAAGCTGGGAAGGCCAGTAATATACCTTCATGGTCCTCCCTCAAGGATATATCAACTCTCCAGCCCTATGTCATAATTTAGTTCACAGGGATCTTAATCATTTTTCTCTTCATTAAGACATCACATTGGTCACCTGATACTGATGACATTATGTTTATTGGACCTATTAAGCAAGAAGTAACAACAACTATTCTGGACTTATTAAGTAAGATATTTGCTTATCAGAGGGAGGGAAATAAATCTGATATCAGGAAGCATTCTACCTCAGTGAAATTTCAAGGGGTCCAGTAATGCTAAGCATGTCTTTGTAGCCCTTCTAAGGTAAAGGATAAGATGTCATATTTGGTCTTTTCTACAGTCCAAAACAAGATACAGTCCCTAATGGGCCTCTGGATTTTTGTCAGTATGTCCATTTGTGTGTGCTACTCCAACTAAGTGCTCCAAAAAGCTGTTAGTTTGGGGTGGGGCCCAGACCAAGAGAAGGCTCTGCAACAGATCCAGTCTGCTGTACAAACTGCACTGCCATTTGGGCCAGATGATCCAGCAGATCCAATGGTGCTTGAAGCACCAATGGCAGATAGAGATGCTGTTTGGAGCCTTTGACAAGTCCCCTATAAGTGGATCACAGCACAGAATTTTAGGATTTTCAAACAAAGCCCTGCCATCCTCTGTGGATTACTGCCCTCTTTTTGAGATACAGCTCTTTGTTTACTACTGGGCCTTAGTAGAGAGACTGAAAACTTAATCAGGAGCCACCAGGAGACCTGAACTCCCCATCATGAACTGAGTGTTACCTGGTCAGAGATTGGAAGGAACATGACTGGGAAACTGGTGAGAAGGAGCTCTAGAGAAGCAGTATGAGGAGTGACTTCATTGAATTGGAGAAAAATGTGAAGATCTTATTTAGAGCCCCGTGTGAATGCTTATCAAAGAGTGACCTCAGCTGTGAAGGATTTTGATAATCGAGTGGCTGGATGACCTCTTCTACAGGTACCAGTCAGTCTCTTACTCCAGCCACTCCTGTCATTGTCCAATGGGTTTATGAACAAATGGCCATGGTGACAGAAATTGAGGTTACACACTTGCTCAGCAAAATGGACTTCCACTCACCAAGTCCAACCTGGTGACAGCTATTGCTGGGTGGTGCATCTGCAAGCAGCAGAGACCAACACAGTGTCCCCACTATGGCAGCATTTCCTGGGGTGATCAGTCAACTATCTGATGGGAGGTTGATTACATTGGACTGCTTCTATAATGGAAGAAAGCTTATTTTGAAATAGATACATACTATAGATACAGCATTTCTGACTTGCAAAACTTCTTATAGAATGCCATATCCAACATCATGGTATTCCATACAGCATTGCTTTAGATAAAAGAACACATTTTGCATCAATTCAAGCATTGCAAAGGGTCCATGCTCATGGAATTCGCTATTCTTACCATGTTCCCCACCATCCTGAATCAGCTGGCTTTACAGAACAATAGAATAGCCTTTTGAAGATTCAGCTATTACCAGGTAGGTGGCAATAGCTTAATGGGCTGGGACAAAGCTTTCCAGGAAGCTGTATATACTTCAGATCAATGTATGTCTAGATAATGAAATCCTTTACCTGATCAATTAGTACTATTAGGTCCTGAGATTAAAGTCAATGGAAAACTATAATGACCTAATTCAGTCAGAACTACTAATAGCTCAGATCTTTCAGGAATTTAGCTTTGGAAGAACCACAATTAGCTGAGGCACTTTCTGTAAATAAAAGGAATAAACAAAGGGTAGTGGAATAAGGTAGTTATAAATACCAGATATGACCATTATAGACCATTATAGCTATAGAAATTAGGGCTATAATTGTTATGGAATATAATAAATATAAATGTGGGCTACAATTGTTATGAGTATTTTTTTCTCATTTTTTATAAATGTGTATGTGTACATGTGTGTGAATATGTGTATTAAAGGACTAACCTTTCTCTTCTGGGGAAAATGGTTAGTATTTTTTGGGTGTATGTAGCCTCTTCTTAATATTGCATATGAACCTGGAATATCACATAGGATCAATTTGGTTGTGTGTAGTCTCTTCTCAATATCGCACAGGAACCAGGAATGTTAGGTCTATGAATCAATGTAATTTGGAAACAGTCAAACAGAAGGCAAGAGAGAACATCGGCATTTTAGGACTCAATGAACTAAAATGGACTGGAATGGGCAAATTTAATTTAGATGACCATTACATCTACTACTGTGGGCAAGAATCCCTTAGAAGAAATGGAGTAGCCCTCATAGTCAACCAAAGAGTCCAAAATGCAGTACTTGGGTGCAGTCTTGCGAACGACAGAATGATCTCTGTTTGTTTCTAAGGCAAACCATTCAATATCACAGTAATCCAAGTTTATGCCCCAAACACTAATACCAAAGAAGCTGAATGGTTCTATGATGACCTACAAGATCTTCTAGTTCTGTTCAGTTCAGTCACTCAGTCGTGTCCAGTTCTTTGCAACCCCATGAATTGCAGCACGCCAGGCCTCCCTGTCCATCACCAACTCCCAGAGTTCACCCAAACTCATGTTCATCAAGTCAGTGATGCCATCCAGCCATCTCATCCTCTGTCATCCCCTTCTCCTCCTGCCCCTAATCCCTCTCAGAATCAGAGTCTTTTCCAATGAGTCAACTCTTCGCATGAGGTGGCCAAAGTACTGGAGTTTCAGCTTTAGCATCATTCCTTCCAAAGAACACCCAGGACTGATCTTCTTTAGAATGGACTGGTTGGACCTCCTTGCAGTCCAAGGGACTCTCAAGAGTCTTCTCCAACACCATAGTTCAAAAGCATCAATTCTTTGGTGCTCAGCTTTCTTCACAGTCCAACTCTCACATCCATACATGACCACTGGGAAAACCATAGCCTTGACTAGATGGACCTTTGTTGGCAAAGTAATGTCTCTGCTTTTTAATATGCTATCTAGGTTGGTCATAACTTTCCTTCCAAGGAGTAAGCATCTTTTAATTTCATGGCTGCAGTCACCATCTGCAGTGATTTTGGAGCCCTCCAAAACAAAGTCTGATACTGTTTCCACTGTTTCCCCATCTGTTTCCTATGACCTTCTAGAACTAACACCAAAAAAGATGTCTTTTTCATCATAGGGGACTGGAATGCAAAAAAGTACATCAAGAGATACCAGGAATAACAGGCAAGTTTGGCCTCGGAGTACAAAGTGAAGTAGGGCAAAGGCTAACAGAGTTCTGACAAGACAACGCTCTGGTCATTGTAAATACCCTCTTCCAACAACACAAGAGAAGACTCTACACATGGACATCACCAGATGGTCAATACCAAAATCAGATTGATTATATTCTTTGCAGCTGAAGATGGAGAAGCTCGATACAGTCAACAATACCAGGAGCTGACTGTACTCAGATCATGAACTCCTTATTGCAAAATTCAGACTTAAATTGAAGAAAGTAGGGAAAACCACTAGACAGTTCAGGCATACCTAAATCAAATCCCTTATGATTATACAGTGAAAGTGACAGATTCAAAGGATTAGATCTAATAGACAGAGTACCTGAAGAACTATGGACCAAGGTTCATAACAGTGTAAAGGAGGCAGTGATGAACACAGTCCCCAAGAAGAAGAAATGCAAAAAGGCAAATCGGTTGTCTGAGGAGGCCTTACAAATAGTTGAGAAGAGAAGCAAAAGGCAAAGGAGTAAGGGAAGATATATCCATCTGAATGCAGAATTCCAAAGAATAGCAAGGATAGATAAGAAAGTCTTCTTCAGTGACCAATGCAAAGAATCATAGGAATACAATAGAATGGGAAAGACTAGAGATCTCTTCAAGAAAATGAGAGACACCAAGGGAACATTTCATACAAAGATGGGAACAATAAAGGACAGAAATAGTAAGGACCTAACAGAAGCAGAAGATATTAAGAAGAGATGGCAAGAATACACAGAAGAACTATACAAAAAAGATCTTAATGACTCAGATAACCACGATGGTGTGATAACTCACCTATAGCCAGACATCCTAAAGTGCAAAGTCAAGTGGGCCTTAGGAAGCATCACTATGAACAAAGCTAGTGGAGGTGATGGAATTCCAGTTGAGCTATTTCAAATCCTAAAAGATGATGCTGTAAAAGTCCTTCACTCAATATGCCAGTGAATTTTGAAAACTCAGCAGTGGCCACAAGACTGGAAAAGGTCAGTTTTCATTCCAATTCCAAAGAAAGGCAATGCCAAAGAATGTTCAAGCTACTGCACAATTGCACTCATCTCACACAGTAGCAAAGTAATGCTCAAAATTATCCCAGCTAGGCTTCAACATTACGTGAGCTGAGAACTTCCTGAAGTTCAAGCTGGATTTAGAAAAGGCAGAGAAAGTGGAGATCAAATTGCCAACATCTGTTGGATCATAGAAAAAGCAACAGAATTTCCCATCTACTTCTGCTTCACTGATCATGCTAAAGCCTTTGACTGTGTGGATCACAACAAACTGTGAAAAATTCTTCAAGAGATGGGAATAGCAGACCACCTTACCTGCCTCCTGAGAAATGTGTATGCAGGTCCACAAGCAACTGTTAGAACCAGACATGGAACAACAGACTGGTTCCAAATTGCAAACGAAGTACGTGAAGGCTGTATATTGTCACCCTGCTTATTTAACTTATAGGCAGAGTACATCATGTGTAATGCCAGGCTTGATGAAGCACAAGCTGAAATCAAGACTGCCAAGAGGAATATAAATTTTAAGCTCAGATATGAAGATGACACCACTCTTATGGCAGAAAGTAAAGAGGAACCAAAGAACCTCTTGATGAAGGTGAAAGGAAAGTAGAAAAACTGGTTTAAAACTCAACATTCAGAAAACTAAGATCATGGCATCCATTCCCACCATTTCATTGCAAATAGATGAGGAAACATTGGAAACAGTAACAGACTTTATTTTCTTGGGCTCCAAAATCACTGCAGATGGTGACTGCAGCCATGAAATTAAAAGATGCTTGCTCCTTGGAAGAAAAGCTATGACTAACCTAGACAGCATATTAAAAAAGCAAAGACATTACTTTGCTGACAAAGTTCCATCTAGTTCCAGTTTTTCCAGTAGTCATGTGTGGATGTGAGAGTTGGACCATAAGGAAAGCTGAGTGCTGAAGAATGGATGCTTTTGAACTGTGGTATTGGAGAAGACTCTTGAGAGTCCCTGGGACTGCAAGGAGATCAAGCCAGTCAATCCTAAAGGAAATCAGTAAATATTCATTGGAAGGATTGATGCTGAAGCTGAAGCTCCAATACTTTGGCCACCTGATGCAAAGAACTGACTTACTGGAAAAGACCCTGATGCTGGGGAAGATTGAAAGCAGGAGGAGAAGGGGACAACAGTGGATGAAATGGTTGAATCATGTCACCAACTCAATGGACATGAGTTTTAGCAAGCTCTGGGAGTTGGTGATGGTCATGAAAGCCTGGCGTGCTGCAGTCCATGAGGTCACAAAGAGTTGGACAGACTGAGAGAGTGAACTGTACTGAGCCTCTTCTCAAGGACTTGTCAGTATCCTGGGAGTATAACTTCCTAAATGATCTACTATTTTATGGTAAGTCACATATTTACTTATACACGTGGTCAGATCTGCTACTGTTTTCCAAAGAGGGAAATGAACACTGATAGCATCAGGAGTCAAACTATCAAAAAATTCTGCAATAAAATTAACTGAAACTTCTGAGTGGACCACAGAAATAGAAAATTCATGCCTATGGCTTAGTAAATCTACAAGAGAAGTGTCCTCTATGGGTACTTATTGTAAAGAGGCTGGTAAATGCTGGAATACTTAAGTACAGTTTTAACAAGTGAAGGGTATAATAGGATGAAAGTGCATAGAAAGCAAAAGTAAAGAGAAGACATTCAGTTTTGGCACTTGATAGGTCTCCAGGTCCTGCAGGTTAAATTCATTTGAGCATTTAAGCTCTGTGCAGCATGTACCATCTTTGCTTTTTCCACTGGAGACCACAGCTAGATATTTTTCCTGACCACATATTGACTGCCAAGATCCAGAGACAAAGAGAGATGTCCTAAAGAAAAAAAAACTGCATTGATCTGCTTGTAGATTCAACTGATGAACTCTAGCTTCTTTTCCTGATGGTCTGCTACCCTGGGAGATGGACACTGGGAATATACCACTTTGTGGGCCATAGCACAGAATGGGGCCACAATACAACTACTGAATTAAGCACAGCACGACATGTCTTCATCCAAAAGACACACTCACATCTCAGTTCTCAGTTCCATCTCTGGTTATGTTCTGGACTCAGCCTGTGACCCTATCAGGTTTATCCCATATCAATCTCTTGTCCCTTTTCCTTCTTTATTTCTGTTACTTACACCTTGTCAAGGATATCATCCCTTGCCTGGATTGCAGCAGTTACCTCCTAATTAATCACTAGTATATTCTTTCTAAAAATCAAGTTTTACCTTGCTAAGATATATAGTAACCTACACAAACAAAAGTTTTACTATTTTAAGACAAGTTCATACAATTCTCTTGCACAGGTCTTGCTACCACCTTTGGCTGACCCAACATACATCTTCAGTTTGATGTATGTATGTAACAAAACTCTGTTAGCCTTTGTCCTGCTTTATTTTGTACCCCAAGACCAGACTTGCCTGTTACTCCAGATATCTCTTGACTTCTTACTTTTGCATTCCAGTGCCCTATGGAAAAAAGGACATCATTTTTGGTGTTAATAGATGCTTTTGAACTGTAGTGTTGGAGAAGACTCTTGAGAGTCCCTTGGACTGCAAGGAGATCCAACCAGTCCAATCCTAAAGGAAATCAGTCCTGGGTGTTCATTGGAGGGACTGATGTTGAAGCTGAAACTCCAATACTTTGGCCACCTGATGCGGAGAGCTGACTCATTTGAAAAGACCGATGCTGGGAAAAGATTGAGGGGAGGAGGAGTAGGGGACGGCAGAGGATGAGATGGTTGGATGGCATCACTGACACAATGGACATGGGTTTGGGTGGACTCTGGGAGTTGGTGATGGACAAGGAGGCCTGGCATGATGCAGTTCATGGTGTTGCAAAGAGTCGGACACGACTGAGTGACTGAACTGAACTGAACTAAAAGGTCTTGTAGGTCGTCATAGAACTGATCAGCTTTATCTTCTTTGGCATCAGTGGTTGGAGCATAGACTTGGATTACTGTTATGTTGAACAGCTTGCCTTGGAAATGAATGGAGATCATTTTCTGTCATTTTTAAGACTGAACCCAAGTACTGTATTTCAAACTCTTTTGTTGACTGTGAGGGCTACTCCATTTCTTCCAAGTAACTCTTGCCCACATTAGTAGATATAATGGTTGTCTGAATTAAATTTGTCCATTCCCATCCATTTTAGTTCACTGATTCCTAAAATGTGGATATTCAATCTTGCCGTCTCCTGCTTGACCACAGCCAATTTACCTTGATTCATGGACCTAACGTTTCTGGTTTCTATGCAATATTGTTCTTTACAGTATCAGATTTTACTTTCACCAGCAGACACATCCATACTGAGCATTTTTTCTACTTTTGCTCAGTCTCTTCATTCTTTCTGGAGTTATTAGTAATTGCCCTCTGCTCTACCCCAGTAGCATATTGGACATCCTCAGATATCAGCCTAGAGTCTTACAAGCAAGCCTTTCTAAGGATGATGTCTCAGACCTGCTATATTATCTCTTTCCAGCACAATGCATTCCCTTGGCCTTTCACCAAACTCTCTTTATAACAAAATACTTATTATAGGACCTCTTGCAGCAGAATAAGACCAAGCTTCATTATTGATCTGTGTCATATCCTCCTCAGTCATGAGTTAAAACAAACCCAATTAAAAGTAAAAACAAAATAAACAAATGGACCTAATTAAACTCAAAAGCTTTTGTACAGGAAAGGAAACCATAAGCAAAATGAAAAGACAACCCACAGAATGAGAGAAAATATTTGCAAACAATGAGACTGACAAGGGATTAATCTTTAACACAAATAGTCCATGTGGCAAAATATCAAAAAAACAAATGACCCAACAAAAAACCTATATATAGAAAACTATAAAACACCAATGAAAGGAATCAAATATGACACAAATAGATGGAGAAATATACCATGTTCATGGATCGGAAGAATCAATATAGTGAAAATGAGTATACTACCCAAAGCAATCTATAGATTCAATGCAATCCCTATCAAACTACCAATGATATTTTTCAGAGAACGAGAACAAATAATTTCACAATTTATATGGAAATACAAAACACCTCGAATAGCCAAAGCAATCTTGAGAAAGAAGAATGGAACTGGAGGAATCAACCTGCCTGACTTCAGGCTATACTACAAAGCTACAGTCATCAAGAAAGTATGGCAATGGCACAAAGACAGAAGAATAGATCAATGGAACAAAATAGAAAGCCCAGAGATAAAACCACGCACCTATGGACACGTTATCATTGACAAAGGAGGCAAGAATATACAATGGGGAAAAGACAATCTCTTTAACAAGTGGTGCTGGGAAAACTGGTCAACCACTTGTAAAAGAATGAAACTAGAACACTCTTACACTACACCCAAAAATAAACTCAAAATGGATTAAATATCTAAATGTAAGACCAGAAACTATAAAACTCTTAGAGGAAAACATAGACAAAACACTCTCTGACATAAGTCACAGCAGGATCCTCTATGACCCACCTCCCAGAATACTGGAAATAAAAGCAAAAATAAACAAATGGGACCTAATTAAAATTAAAAGCTTTTGCACAATGAAGGAAACTATAAGCAAGGTGAAAAGACAGCCTTCAGAATGGGAGAAAATAATAGCAAATGAAGCAACTGACAAAGAATTAATCTCCAAAATATACAAGCAACTTCTGCAGCTCAATTCCAGAAAAATAAACGACCCAATCAAAAAATGGGCCAAAGAACTCAACAGACATTTCTCCAAAGAAGACATACAGATGGCTAACAAATACATGAAAAGATGCTCAGCATCACTCATTATCAGAGAAATGCAAATCAAAACCACGGAGGTATCTTCTCACGCCGGTCAGAACAGCTGTTATAAAAAAGTCTACAAACAGTAAATGCTGGAGAGAGTGTGGAGAAAAGGGAACCCTGTTACATTGTTGGTGGGAATGCAAACTAGTACAGCCACTATGGAGAACAGTGTGGAGATTCCTTAAAATACTAGAAATAGAACTGCCATACAACCCAGCAATCCCACTGCTGAGCATACACACCAAGGAAACCAGAATTGAAAGAGACACGTATACCCCAATGTTCATCGCAGCACTGTTTATAACAGCTAGGACATGGAAGCAACCCAGATGCCCATCAGCAGATGAATGGATAAGAAAGCTGTGGTACATATACACAATGGAGTATTGCTCAGCCATTAAAAAGAATGCATTTGAATCAGTTCAAATGAGGTAGATGAAACTGGAGCCTAATATACAGAGTGAAGTAAGTCAGAAAGAAAAACACCAATACAGTATATTAATGCATGTATATAAAATTTAGAAAGATGGTAATGATGACACTATATGCAAGACAGCAAAAGAGACACAGATGTAAAGAACAGACTTTTGGACTCTGTGAGAGAAGGTAAAGGTGGAATGATTTGAGAAAATAGCACTGAAATATGTATATTACGATATGTGAAATAGATCACCAGTCCAGGTTCGATGCATGAGACAGGGCTCTCAGGGCTGGTGCACTGGGATGACCCTGAGGGATGGGATGGGGAGGGAGGTGAGAGGGGTGTTCAGGATGGGGGACACATGTACACCCATGGCTGATTCATGTCAATGTATGGCAAAAACCACTACAGTATTGTAAACTAATTAGCCCCCAAATAAATCAATAAATATATTTTTTTAATGGGTGGAAGACCTAAATAGAGATTTCTCCAAAGAAGACTTACAAATGGCCAAGAGACACATGAAAAGATGCTCCGCATCACTAAGTATTGCTGCTGCTGCTGCTGCTGCTGCTGCTGCTGCTAAATCGCTTCAGTCATGCCCTACTCTGTGCAACCCCATAGACGGCAGCCCACCAGGCTCCCCTGTCCCTGGGATTCTCCAGGCAAGAACACTGGAGTGGGTTGCCATTTCCTTCTCCAATGCATGAAAGTGAGAAGTGAAAGTGAAGTTGCTCAGTCATGTCCGACTCTTAGTGACCCCATGGACTGCAGCCTACCAGTCTCCTCTGCCCATGGGATTTTCCAGGCAAGAGTACTGGAGTGGGTTGCCATTGCCTTCTCCTCACTAAGTATTAGAGTACTGCAAATCAAAACTACGATGAAATATCAGCTCACACCAGTCAGAATGGCCATCATCAAAAAGTCTATGAAAAATAAATGTTGGAGAGAGTATGAAGAAAAGGGAATTCTCCTACACTGTTGGTGGGAATATAAATTGGCACAACCACTATGGAGAAAAGTTTGGAGGTTACTTTAAAAACTAACAATAGAGCTACCATATGATCCAACAACTTCACTCCTGAGCCTATATTCAGAGAAAAACGTGGTTCAAAAAGATCTAAGAACCTCAGTGTTCATTCCAGTGCTGTTTACAATAACCAGGACATGAAGCAACCTAAATGTCCATTGACAGAGGAATAAATAAAGATGATGTGGTACATACATGCAATGGAGTTGATCTCAGGTTGCCTTGACCTGCAGCAGCTTGAAGCAAGATTTCAATCCCCAGCCAGAGATTGAAGTCAGGCCATAGCAGTGAGAGTATTGAATCTTAACCACTAGACCACTAGGGATCAGTGGCCAGTGACAAGGTCCTGGCCTGTGAGCTGTGTAAAAGCAAATTTCTACTTCAAGATAGAAAGTAGTAAACAAAGTGCTTATAAGGAAAAAGAGTACTTGTGGATAGACACACAAGTGGGTTCAGAAAGTCATGCCCTCACATAGCTTGAATCATTATATGGGGCATTTCTTCCAGGTTTCCTTTGGCCTATGATCTTGCTTTGCCTGGTTTTGAGTCTATATCTGATATATCTCAGGGTCCTTCCATGTGAGCATGTGCATCTCTTAGCCAAGGTGGATTCTAGCAAAGAGGCCTATGGATGGGTCGACATCACCTACTATGGGGTGGTGTCTTCTCCCTTTTTGACCTTCAAGGAGCCTTTCTGCCCATGTATAGTGGAGAAGGTCTCCTTGTCTTTGAAAATGAAGAATATGTGGTCTTTTATCTCTTATCTGGGCAGGGCTTAGTTCCTCCTCCTCTTCATCTTGGAGTATCTGCCCAAGGGGACAACTCCAGCTGTTCGGTGTGGGACCCATTTATCTCCTGCCTCAGAATATTACTCAGGCATTGAAAAGAATGAAATAATGCCATTTGCAGCAACACAGATGGATCTGGAGGTTATCAGACTAAATCAAGTAAGTCAGACAAAGAAAGATAAATATCATATGGTATCATTTACAGGTAGAATCTTTTAAAAAAAGATACAAATAAACTTCTTTACAAAAGTGAAACACTCACAGACTTAGACAACAAACTTCTGGTTACTGGGTGGGGGTGGAGGAA
Organism: Oryx dammah; assembly: GCF_014754425.2. Taxonomy (NCBI): domain Eukaryota; kingdom Metazoa; phylum Chordata; class Mammalia; order Artiodactyla; family Bovidae; genus Oryx; species Oryx dammah. Next base: position 82,077,354 of record NW_024070185.1, on the reverse strand, counting down.
AGGGTGAGAGGAGGAGGATAGACAGGGAATTTGGGATGGACTTGTACACACTACTATATTTAAAACAGATAACTAACAAGGACCTACTGTATAGCACAGAGAACTCTGCTCAAAATTCTACAATAACCTAAATGGGAAAAGAATTTGAGAAAGAATAGATACTTATACATACATAACTGGGTCACTTTGCTGTACACCTGAAACTAACTCATCATTGTTAATCATATTCCAATATAAAATGAAAATTAAAAAAAAAAATCCCACCAATTGTAAAGCTCTACTTTGAAAAAAAGCAGGTATCTTCCTCCTCAAGTTTCTGTATGAATCTTCTTTGGTGACCTAAGGTATAAATTCAAGCACAGAATAACCCTGGCCAATAAATTGGAGTTGACCTAAATGTCTTCCAGCTGAGGCAGTGTCATAACCACCAAGGGATAAACATAAACAGTACAACCCCTAAGGACACAGTTCAATTATTAGTGCACCCCAAGCAGGACACAAAACGCTGCCACATTCCCCAGCCGTGGGATTTCTAGTTCAGATGGAAACTTCTAGTGTGAGTCCTTGATTTTAGAGGGGCTGCAAGGAGGCAGTCAGTTCCAGTTTAGCATGTGTGTTTTGAATTAAAGTGAGAAGCTGAGGCCACCCACATTGTCCTGTTGCCAATACCACTGTGAGTGATCAAATTTCAGCAGGTCAGTCTGAATTCAGAACTTTCTCAGTGGCTTGGAAAGTATGCAACAGGAGTTTTCCTTCTGAAAGAGAGGAAGACTTCCTGGAAGGGTTTTGAAAAACAAAGATGATTAATTCACCACTCCCTGGCCCCCATCCTTATATGCCTTCCAGATCCTACAGGGGTTTTATTTTTTCCACTCTTGTTGCAAAATCAGTGTGTCCTTTTAAATCATTGTAACATTACATTTTTTACATCATTACCTATTCTAATCCAGACATTTCATTAGGAAGAGTTGTGTGCAAGAAGAATAAAAATATTTTCATAGTAAAACATTTTTATATAGCTTTAGCTAGAAAGACATGTTCAGGAATCAGTCAGGAGAAAGTTTTGAATTTTGAAAAATTGAAAAATGGGTTTTCACAACCTTCCCCAACCTGATGAAGTATCCAGTGAGCATCTAGAAAAAATTAATCCATTTTGGGGGTAACTGCACTAATGATCAACTTGCTTTACTAAAGTATGTGTACCAGGAGAAGGACAAGGAAAGTTGGGTCAGTTTATCAGTCTGTTGTTGCAAACTGCAACCAATCCAGTAAGGCAAATATAATCAACAACAGCGAGCCACCCCAAGAGGGGGTCAAGAGTCCACTTGGCCAGGACTGGGCAGAGAATTCGCATTCCTCCCCAGACTTGTAGTTTGAAGTAGAAATCATAGGTTAGGAATGCAATTACTTTTTGTATCAGTAATATAGCCTGATTTCAAATGGTCCCATTAGAAAATAAGCTCTTTCATGTGGACATCTGTGTGTGACCCAGGCAGTCCAGCCAACATCCATGATGTTTTCAGACTCTGTGGCCCCATGCAGGATGTCCTGAATCTACAGTGATACCATAATTTGAGTTTTTTCTGCTTTTAATCCTGCAGAATTTGTGCTGAGGCTGAAGTAGCCCACAGTAGATAGTATCAATGTCAGGTTTCAGTTTAGAGTCAGGTTCAGGCAATCAGAATCAGAGGGCCAGGATTCTAAGGAAAACAAAAACAAAAACAAAAAAAACTAGCAGCTTTTGTTCTGCTATAGCAGAGTAGGAGAACAAAAGTCCTGCACAGCCAGCAACACTTAAATCCAAGTGACAAGCCAGGCTTTCCTAAATTCTATCGATCTTGTTATCCTTAGAGTTCAAGTTGACCCAATTAAAAATATGCACAGAAGCCAGAAAATTATCAGTCTCTACCAAATGTCTGATTTTATAAGAGTTTATATAATAATTAAAATTGCTTTTTAAAATTCTGAAAGTATATCTCTAAGTCAGGTTAGCTTATTTATCTCACTTGGTCCTAGTCTCATCCCAACAAAAACTTGGAGCAATGTACCCAAGGGCTTTCCTGGTGGCTCAGATGGTAAAGAACCTGCCTGCCAGTGTGGGAGATATAAGAGATGTGGATTTGATCCTTGGGTAAGGAAATTCTCCTGGAGAAAGAAATGGCAACCCACTCCAATATTCTTGCCTAGAGAATTCCATGGACAGAGGAGCCTGGTGGGTTACAGTCCTTAGGGTTACAAAGAGTTGGACATGACTGAGTGCTAACAATTTCACTTTCACTTTCACTAAAGGGTATAAGCCAGTCCCTCCTATCAGGATGCTTCCACAAGCCTCTTACACTTACTCATCAGAGGGCAGACAGAATGAAAACCACAATCACAGACAGTTAACCAAACAAATCACAAGGATCACAGCTTTGTCTAACTCAATGAAACTATAAGCCATGTGGTGTAGGGCCACGCAAGACAGACGGGTTATTGGGGAGAGTTCTGACAAAACGTAGTTCACTGGAGAAGGGAATGGGAAAGCACTTCAGTATGCTTCCTTGAGAACCCCAGGAACAGTATGAAAAGGCAAAAAGATAGGACACTTAAAGATGAACCCCCGGGTCAGTAGGTGCCCAATATGCTACCGGAGAACAGTGGAGAAATAACTCCAGAAAGAATGAAGAGAGAGCCAAAGCGAAAACAACACCCAGTTGTGGATGTGACTGGTGATGGAAGTAAAACCCGATGCTGTAAAAAACAATATTGCATAAGAACCTGGAATGTTAAGTCCAAGAATCAAGGTAAATTGGAAATGGACAAACAGGAGATGGCAAAAGTGAACATCGACACTTTAGGAATCAGTGAATTAAAATGGACCAGAACAGGTGAATTTAATTCAGATGACCATTATATCTACTACTGTGGGCAAGAATCTCTTAAAAGAAATGGATTAGCCCTCATAGTCAATCAAAGAGTCTGAAATGCAGTACTTGGGTGCAATTTCAAAAATGACAGATTAAAATCTGTTCATTTCCAAAGCAAACCTTTCAATATCACAGTAATCCAAGTTTATGCCCCAAACACTAATGCCAAAGAAGCTGAAGATGAATGGTTCTATGATGACTTACAAGACCTTCTAGAACTAACACTAAAAAAGATGTCCTTTTCATCATAGGGGACTGGAATGCAAAAAGAGGAAGTCAAGAGACACCTGGAATTACAGGCAAGTTTGGCCTTGGAACACAAAATGAAGCAAAGCAAAGGCTAACAGAGTTCTGACAAGAGAACGCACTGGTCATAGCAAACACCCTCTTCCAACAACACAAGAAATGACTCTACACATGGACATCACCGGATGGTCAATACCAAAATCAGACTGATTGTATTCTTTGCAGTCGAATATGGAAAAGTGCTATGAAATCAGCAAAAACAAGACCGGGAGCTGCCTATGGCTTAGATCATGAACTCTTTATTGCAAAATTCAGACTTAAATTGAGGAAAATAGGGAAAACCAATAGACCATTCAGGTATGACCAAAATCAAATCCCTTATGATTACACAGTGGATGTGACAGATTCAAGGGATTAGATCTGATAGTGTGCCTGAAGAACTATGGACAGAGGTTTGTGACATTGTACAGGAGGCAGCAACCATCCCCAAGAAAAAGAAATCCAAAAAGGCAAAATGGTTGTCTGAGGAGGCCTTACAAACAGCTGAGAAAAGAAAAGAAGCCAAAGGCAAAGGAGAAAAGGAAAGATATACCCATTTGAATGCAGAGTTCCAAAGAATAGCAAGGAGAGATAAGAAAGCCTTCCTCAGTGATCAATGCAAAGAAATAGAGGAAAACAATAGAATGGGAAAGACTAGAGATCTCTTCAAGAAAATGAGAGATGCCAAAAAATATTTCATGCAAAGATGGGCACAATAAAGGACAGAAATGGTATGGACCTAACAGAAGCAGAAGCTACTAAGAAGAGGTGGCAAGAATACACAGAAGAACTATACAAAAAGATCTTAATGACCCAGATAACCACAATGGTATGATCTCTCACCTAGAGTCAGACATCCTGGAATGCAAAGTCAAGTAGGCTTTAGGAGGCATCACTCTGAACAGAGCTAGTGGAAGTGATGGAATTCCAGTTGAGCTATTTCAAATGCTAAACGATGACGCTGTGAAAGTGCTGTAGTCAATATGCCAGCAAATTTTGAAAACTCAGCAGTGGCCACAAGACTGGAAAAGGTCAGTTTTCATTCCAATCCCAAAAAAGGCAATGCCAAAGAATGTTCAAACTACCACACAATTGTACATATTTCATATGCTAGCAAAGTAATGCTCAAAATTCTCCAAGCTAGGCTTCAACAGTACATGAGCTGAGAACTTCCAGATAGTCAAGCTGGGTTTAGAAAAGGGACAAGAACCAGAGATCAAATTGCCAACATCTGTTGGATCATAGAAAAAACAAGAGACTTCCAAAAAAAAAAAATCTACTTCTGCTTCACTGACTACGCCAAAGCCTTTGAGTGTGTGGATCACAACAAACTGGAAAATTCTTAAACAAATGGGTATTCCAGACCACCTTACCTGCCTCCTGAGAAATCTGTATGCAGATCCAGAAGCAACAGTTAGAACCAGACATGAAACAATGGACTGGCTCCAAATTGGGAAAGGAATATGTCAAGGCTGTATACTGTCACCCTGCTTATTTAACTTATATGCAGAGTACATCATGTGAAATGCCAGGCTGGATGATGCACAAGCTAGAATCAGGATTGCTGAGAGAAATATCAATAACCTTAGATATGCAGATGACACCACCTATATGGCAGAAAGCAAAGAGCAACTAAAGAGCTTCCAGATGAAAGTAAAAGAGGAGAGTGAAAAAGCTGACTGAAAATCAATATTCAAGATACAAAGATCATGGCATCCAGTCTCATCACCTCATTGCAAATAGATGGGAAAACAATGGAAGCAATGAGAGAATTTATTTCCTGGGTTCCAAAATCACTGCAGATGGTGATTGCAGCCTTGAAATCAAAAGACAATTCCTTCTTGGAAGAAGAGTTATGGCCAACCTAGAGAGCATATTAAAAAGCAAAGACATTACTTTGCTGACAAAGGTCCATCTAGTCAAAACTATCTTTTTTCCAGTAGTCATGTATGGATGTGAGAGTTGGACTATAAAAAAAGCTGAGCGCTGAAGAATTGATGCTTTTGAACTGTGATGTTGGAAAAGACTCTTGAGAATCCCTTGGACTGCAAGGAGATCCAACCAGTCCATCCTAAAGGAAATCAGTCCTGAATATTCATTGGAAGGACTGATGCTGATGCTGAAACTTCAATACTTTGGCCACCTGATGGGAAGAACTGACTCATTGGAAAAGACCCGGAAGCTAGAAAAGATTGAAGACGAGAGGAGAAGGGGACGACAGAGGATGAGATAGTTGGATGGCATCACCAACTCAATGGACATGAGTTTGAGCAGTCTTGGGTGTTGGTGATGAACAGGGAAGCCTGGCATGCTGCAGTCCTTGGGATCGCAAAGAGACAAGACTGAGTGACTGAATGAACTGAATGGAAATCTTGATGGCTTCATAAAACTGCTAACAGAAGATTAAGATCAAGCATTAGTCACATAGGACTGAATGAACTGGTGAGTATGGTTATAATATGGAGGTTTTATCTGAAATATTACTGGTCTTTAATCTATGTTTTTCAGATATAAAGAAACCTTTACATTACACATCTGTGAGTAGAATTGAAATATTTATGTTTTCTATCAGATTCCTCCAGAATTTGGAAACTCTTATTGGAAATTATTTGAAACTAAGACTCACTTCCCAGATAGCTCCTTGTAAAGTTTAGTTATTAAAAGGACATCTAAGTTTGTTTCTGAAGCTTAGGATAGCAATCTATCTTTTGATGAAGATCAGATTTGCCATGACCTGCAACCTGGAGCTTATGCCTAATGGAAAAGTCTTCAGATAAAGGACTCTTTACAATCATGTTGGACAGGGTTATATTTACTAACAAACTGTTTTACTGCAAAACTTAAGAGTATGCTCTTGGCTTTGTATATCTCACCATATCAGAACTCCTTTCCTGAATGAACTGTAACTCTTGTTTCTAAGGCCCAACTTTAACTAAGACCAGCACTACCAGAATAGGGCAAGAAAATGACATCTAAAGTAGACAGCTGACCCAAGATGATGTACCAGACCTGTATATTGATTACTTTGACAACTGTTGATACTTTTGCTTATCAACCAAACATTTTTTGGGCTCAGTCATTTGCAAGTTTCAGAAATCAATCCAATTGTTGGGTTTCTGGCCAATTACCTATGTTCAGAACTCTCAGGTTGTCTTGGTGGATTTCTCTTCTCCAAGGTTCTAATTAGGTGGTCCTTAGAAATTTTATTTTAAAAGAAATAAACTCTAGCACCATGCAAGCTAAACCACCAATATCACTAAGTGAGGCCCTCTTATCTGGTCAATTAATGATGACTATTCCAAACCTGGCCATAAACACTCCTTTTCACTAGATGTTGAATATTGGGTAGACCCTAATAGGGCCCAGTGGATTTATGGAGCAGATTTATGACCTTGACTTTCCCAGTGTAGTTAAGATGCACAATTAATTTCCCTAGGGCCCAAGATCACTTATGGGTAACCCTGGAAATAACCCCTACCAACCTACCCTTAAGGCAGGCTTGTTGAGCTTAATCAGTTTTCCAATGATACAATCATTTGATCTCAATATGTGTTCCTTCTTTTTAGATAAACCTAAAAGCTATGACAAACCCAGTGTGTTGAAAAACAGAGACATTACTCTGCCAACAAAGGTTCATATAGTCAAGGCTATGGTCTTCCCAGTGGTCATGTATGGTTGTGAGAGCTGGACTGTAAAGAAGGCAGAGCACCGAAGAATTGTTGCCTTCAAACTCTGATGCCAACTGGGCGACTGAACAACAACAATAATGTGTTCCTTCACTTGGAAAAATATTATCACTTACATAGAGGCTTTAACAAAATTCACTCAAGAAGTTTTGAACAATAGTGATCAAGTCATTGGCTTGCTCAGTTTAGGAGTCACCAAGATGAGAAAAGCAGTCTTACAGGATCACATGTCCCTTAGTATTTTAACTGCTTCCTAAGGGGAAAAGTGTGCTCTAATTCATATTGAATGCTGTGTCTTCAAATGTGACTCATGACACATAGAGAATAAAATTTCTGCTCTGAACAATCTTTTTCCCAGTTTAGGGAAATTTTTGGAAAATGGTTTGATTCAGGAGGCTTAAATCCTAATGACATTGTTGACTCTACTGACAATTTTAATTACAGTTTCTGAAACTTATAAGGTGATAATTTCTTGCTTGTCATGCTGTGTGTCTCCTACTTATACTAAGAGATAATGATGTCTAAATGACTTGAAACTATAAATTACATCTTTATTTCTCAGTAAAATAATGGACATACACAATGCACATGTGAGGAAAATTGGCTTAAGTCTTATTGGATAACCTAGAATTGACTGCCAGTTCTTGACAAATATTCTAGGATCTAGCACTCTGGGACATGATAGACCCAAGACAGGCAAGCAACCAGCCTGGCATCAAGTGACCAAATATTTGATCACCCAGCACTTTCTGTCAAAAGATTAATGATCAAAAAGGGGAAATTCTGAAATAAAATCCATATTTTTATGGCAAGGCAGGAAAAATTTAAAGATGAAAAATTTTCTCTTCCCTTTGGCTTCCTTTCTCCCTTCTACTGTGCATTGTATATCTGCATTATGCATCAACAAAACCTCCCCCATAGTCAGAAATACCTGCTCAAAGACAAAAAACAACATTCTTCTAGTATCAACAGAACAACTCTATAAATGATAACAATCCTTCTTGATCTCGTAGAGTCATAATGGCCCATCACTTTGTTCTTGCAGATCTGGATTGCATAAATATCAATAATACATCATCTAATGTACAGCCCCATGTCTCAAAACACTTATATAACTGTGTTTTGACTTTTCCCCTCTGGTTTATATTACCCTCTAGTCTATATTCCATCTCTATAACTTTCTCATTGTAGATATTTCATATAAGTAGAATCATGCAATATGTGACTATATCCGGCCTAGCAAGTGTTTTCAGGTACATCTATGCTGTAGCATATATCAGAACTTCATTGCTTTTTAAGGGTGAAAATATTCTATTATATTTTATATACCACACTTTCTTTGTCCATTCTTCTGTTGATGGGCATTTGGGTTGCTTCTATTCTTTAGCCTATTGTAACTTCTGCTGCTATGAAATCTGTGTAAAAGTATCTCACTCACTGCTCTCAGTTCTTTTGGGTCCATAACTGAGTGGAATTTCTGGATCCCCAGCACTCTTCTCACATGCAATGAATCACTAGACCTACTCACAGGTTATAAAACTTATTATACTGTTGGTTACCTTTTGTTACAATAAAGGATACAGAGGAAAATCAGCAAAGGAAAAAGGCACGTGGGGGTGGGAGGAGTCTGGAGGAATTCAGGCACAGCTTCCAAGAGTTCTCTTGAAGTGAAGTTGCAGGAGGATTAATTCCTCCTCCAAAGATATGTAACAACATGTGCCAGCAAGGGTGGCTCATTTGAGAATTTCAGTGTCTGCTATGAAATGAATGTTTACATCTCCCCAGAAAGTCTATGTTGAAATCCTAGCCCTCAATATAATGGTATTTGGAGATGGAGCCATTGCGAGTAATTAGGTCTTGAGGGTGGAGCCCTCATGATGGGATTAGTATCCTTATAAAAGAGATGTTGAGAGAGCTTGCTTTCACTCTCTTCTCTATACCATGTGAGGATACAATGGGAAGACAGCCATCTGCAAACCATAAGGAGAAGCACATCAGACACAGGATCTGCTGGCACACCTTAATCTTAGATTTTCCAACCTGTAGAACTGTAAGAAATAAATGTTTGCTTTTTAAGTCACCCAGACTAAACTTGTTATAGTAGCCTAAACCAACCAGAGTCCATGATTTTTACTGAGGGTTGGTCACATAGGTACCCTCTGCCTATCATGTACTAGACTCTTAGAAGGAAAGCACGTGTTGAATAGAAACCATTGTTTTCACAAATAAGTTAGGCACCCATATCAATTTGAAAAATGATGGGAAGCCTCAAAATCTTTCCAAAAACGCCAGCAAAGGGGTAGTTTGGCAAGAAAGGCTTTCTATATATGACCATCTCAGGCTTGCTGTATTAATTCTTTTTTATGCTGTCATCATCCTAATATTCAATGGATACCTAGAGTAGACCTAAATAGCCTTCGATGGAGTAGATACAGGAGAAGTTTGATGAGAAAAATGCTTCCACATTGCCAAAAAGTAGGGAAAATAAGCATAAAAATTGTTTAAACACTCATTTGTTTTTCAACAGTATGAAAAGGAGAAAAAAAAAAAAAGACACTGAGATGAACTCCCCAGGTTGGTAGGTGCCCAATATGCTACTGGAGAACCATGGAGAAATAACTACAGAAAGAATGAAGAGACAGAGCCAAAGAGAAAACACACCGAGTTGTGGATGTGATGTGATGGAAGTAAAACCCGATGCTGTAAAAACAACATTGCACAGGAACCTGGAATGTTAGGTCCAAGAATGAAGGTAAATTGGAAGTAGACAAACAGGAGATGGCAAGACTGAACATCGACACGTTAGGAATCAGTGAATTAAAATGGACCAGAACAGGTGAATTTAATTCAGATGACCATTATATCTACTACTGTGGGCAAGAATCCCTTAGAAGAAATGGATTAGCCCTCATAGTCAATCAGAGTCTGAAATTCACTAGTTGGGTGCAATCTCAAAAACGACAGATTAATATCTGTTAGTTTCTAAGACAAACCATGCAATATCACAGTAATCCAAGTTTATGCTCCAAACACTAATGCCAAAGAAGCTGAAGATGAATGGTTCTATGGTGACTTACAAAACCTTCTAGAACTAACACCAAAAAAGATGTCCTTTTTATCATAGGGGACTGGAATGCAAAAGGAGGAAGTCAAGAGACACCTGGAATTACAGGTAAGTTTGGCCTTGGAACACAAAATGAAGCAGGGCAAAGGCCAACAGAATTCTGACAAGAGAACGCACTGGTCATAGCAAACACCCTCTTCCAACAACACAAGAAACGACTCTACACATGAACAACATTAGATGGTCAATACCGAAATTAGATTGATTGTATTCTTTGCAGCCGAATATGGGTAAGTGCAAAAACAAGACTGGGAGCTGACTGTGGCTCAGATCATGAAATCCTTATTGCCAAATTCAGACTGAAATTGAAGAAAACAGGGAAAACCACTAGACCATTCAGATATGCCTAAATCAAATCCCTTATGATTATATGGTGGAAGTGAGAAATAGATTCAAGGGATTAGATCTGATAGACAGACTGCCTGATGAACTATGGACAGAGGTTTGTGACATTGTACAAGAGGCTGTAATCAAGACCATCCCTTAGAAAAAGAAATGTAAAAGCCAAAATGATTGTCTGAGGAGGCCTTACAAACAGCTGAGAAAAGAAAAGAAGCCAAAAGCAAAGGAGAAAAGGAAAGATATACCCATTTGAATGCAGAGTTCCAAAGAATAGCGAGGAGAGATAAGAAAGCCTTCCTCAGTGATCAATGCAAAGAAATAGAGGAAAACAATAGAATGGGAAAGACTAGAGATCTCTTCAAGAAAATGAGAGATGCCAAAAAATATTTCATGCAAAGATGGGCACAATAAAGGACAGAAATGGTATGGACCTAACAGAAGCAGAAGCTACTAAGAAGAGGTGGCAAGAATACACAGAAGAACTATACAAAAAAGATCTTAATGACCCAGATAACCACAATGGTGTGATCACTCACCTAGAGTCAGACATCCTGGAATGCAAAGTCAAGTAGGCCTTAGGAAACATCACTCTGAACAGAGCTAGTGGAAGTGATGGAATTCCAGTTGAGCTATTTCAAATGCTAAACGATGATGCTGTGAAAGTGCTGTAGTCATTATGCCAGCAAATTTTGAAAACTCAGCAGTGGCCACAAGACTGGAAAAGGTCAGTTTTCATTCCAATCCCAAAAAAGGCAATGCCAAAGAATGTTCAAACTACCACACAGTTGTCCATATTTCACATGCTAGCAAAGTAATGCTCAAAATTCTCCAAGCTAGGCTTCAATAGTACATGAACTGAGAACTTCCAGATAGTCAAGCTGGATTTAGAAAAGGCAGGGAACCAGAGATCAAATTGCCATCATTTCTTGGATCATAGAAACAGCAAGAGAATTCCAGATAAACATCTACTTCTGCTTCATTGACTATGCCAAAGCCTTTGAATGTCTGGATCACAACAAACTGGAAAATTCTTAAACAGATGGGAATTCCAGAACACTTCACCTGCCTCCTGAGAAATCTGTATGCAAGTCCAAAAGAAACAGTTAGAACTGGACATGAAACAGTTAGAACTGGACATGAAACAGTGCACTGACTCCAAATTGGGAAAGGAATATGTCAAGGCTGTATACTGTCACCCTGGTTATTTAACTTATATGCAGAGTACATCACAAGGAATGCCGGGCTGGATGAAGCACAAGCTGGAATCAAGATTGCTGAGAGAAATATCAATAACCTCAGATATGCAGATGACACCACTCTTATGGCAGAAAGTAAAGGGGAACTAAAGAGTCTCTTGATGAAAGTGAAAGAGGCACGTGAAAAAGCTTAAAACTCAACATTCAAAAAACAAAGATCATGGCATTCCGTCCCATCATTTCATGGCAAATAGATTTGGAAACAATAGCTACAGTGAGAGACTTATCGTCCCTGCTCTCAGTTGGTAAAGAATCTGCCTGCAAGGCAGGAGACCCCAGTTTGATTCCTGGGTTGAGATGATCTTCTGGAAAAGAAATAGGCTATCCACTCCAGTTATCTTGGGCTTCCCTTGTAGCTCAGCTGGTAAAGAATCTGCGTGCAATGTGGGAGACCTGGGTTTGATCCCTGGGTTGGGAAGTACCCCTGAAAAGGGGAAAGGCTACCCACTCCAATATTCTGGCCTGGAGTATTACATGGACTGTATGGTCCATGGAGTTGCAAAGAGTCGGACACAGTTGAGAAACTTTCACTTAATTTTCTTGGGCTCCAGTGTTACTGTAGATGGTGACTGCAGCCATGAAATTAAAAGATGCTTCCTCCTTGAAAGAAAGGCTATGACAAACCTAGACATCATATTGAAAAGCAGAGACATTACTTTGTTAACAAAGTTCCATCTAGTCAAAGCTATGATTTTTCCAGTAGTTATTTATGGATGTGAGAGTTGGACCATAAAGAAAGCTGAGTGCCGAAGAATTGATGCTTTTGAACTATGGTGTTGGAGAAGACTCTTGAGAGTCCCTTGGACTGCAAGGAGATCAAATCAGTTAATCCTAAAGGTTTTCAGTCTTGAATATGAATTGGAAGGACTGAGGCTGAAGCTGAAACTCTAATAATTTGGTGAACTGATGAGAAGAACTGACTCATTGGAAAAGACTCTGATGCTGGGAAAGAGTGAAGGCGAGAGGAGAAGGGGATGACAGAGGATGAGATTGTTGGATGGCATCACCAACTCAATGGACATGAGTTTGAGCAATCTCTGGGAGTTGGTGATGGACAGGGAAGCCTGGTGTGTTGCAACCAAGGGGTTGCAAAGAGTTGGACATGATTGAGCAAATGAACTGAACTGTCTGCCATATAGACATGCACATGTTTGGACATAATTTATCACAATTTTTATAATCTTTATATAGAATATATATATATATACAATTAAATGAATTTTCAATTGTCTGTATGTCAAAAGCCTTCTCCTATAAGGAAAAAGTTCAATATAAAGAGAGAGACTTTATTCTTTAGAGCAGTTTCAGTTCAGTTCAGTTTAATTCAGTTCAGTCACTCAGTCGTGTCCGACTCTTTGACCCCAGAATCACAGCACTCCAAGCCTCCCTGTCCATCACCAACTCTCGGAGTTTACCCAAACTCATGTCCATCGAGTCAGTGATGCCATCCAGTGATCTCATCCTCTGTTGTCCCCTTCTCCTCCTGCCCCCAATCCTTCCCAGCATCAGGGTTTTTTCCAATGAGTCAAGTCTTCGCATCAGGTGGCCAAAGTATTGGAGTTTCAGCTTCAGCATCAGTCCTTCCAATGAACACCCTGGACTGATCTCCTTTAGAATGGACTGGTTGGATCTCCTTGCAGTCCAAGGAACTCTCAAGAGTCTTCTCCAACACCACAGTTCAAAAGCATCAGTTCTTCGGTGCTCAGCCTTCTCCACAGTCCAACTCTCACATCCATACACAACCACTCGAAAAACCATAGCCTTGACTAGACAGACCTTTGTTGACCAAGTACTGTCTCTGCTTTTGAATATGCTATCTAGGTTGGTCATAACTTTCCTTCCAAGGAGTAAGTGTCTTTTAATTTCATGGCTGCAGTCACCATCTGCAGTGATTATGGAGCCCCCCAAAATAACACTGTTTCCACTGTTTCCCCATCTATTTCCCATGCAGTGATGGGACCAGATGCCATTTTCTTCGTTTTCTGAATGTTGAGCTTTAAGCCAACTTTTTCACTCTCCTCTTTCACTTTCATCAAGAGGCTTTTTAGCTCCTCTTCACTTTCTGCCATAAGGGTGGTGTCATCTGCATATCTGAGGTTATTGATATTTTTCCCAGCCGTCTTGATTCCAGCTTGTGTTTCTTCCAGCACAGTGTTTCTCATGATGTACTCTGCATATAAGTTAAATAAAAAGGGTGATGATATACAGCCTTGACATACTCCTTTTCCTATTTGGAACCAGTCTGTTTTTCCATGTTCAGTTTGAACTCTTAGTTCCTGACTTGCGTATAGGTTTCTCAAGAGGCAGGTTAGGTGGTCTGATATTCCCATCTCTTTCAGAATTTTCCATTTTATTGTGATCCACACATTCAAAGGCTTTGGCATAGTCAATAAAGCAGAAATAGATGTTTTTCTGGAACAGTTTAAGGTTGACCAAAAAATTGAACAGAAATTATAGGGATTGCCCATGTATTCTCTACCTCCATACATGACTAACCTTCCCCATTATCAACATCAAGCACCAGAGTATACATTTGTTACAATTCATGGACCTATACTGACACATCATTATCACCCAAAGTCCAAAGCAGCCAGACATCTTGGAATGTGAAGTCAAGTGGGCCTTAGAAAGCATCACTATGAACAAAGCTAGTGGAGGTGATGGAATTCCAGTTGAGCTATTTCAAATCCTGAAAGATGATGCTGTGAAAGTGCTGCACTCAATATGCCAGCAAATTTGGAAAACTCAGCAGTGGCCACAGGACTGGAAAAGGTCAGTTTTCATTCCAATCCCAAAGAAAGGCAATCCCAAAGAATGCTCAAACTACTGCACAATTGCACTCATCTCACATGCTAGTAAAGTAATGCTCAAAATTCTCCAAGCCAGGCTTCAGCAATACGTGAAGCGTGAACTTCCTGATGTTCAAGCTGGTTTAAGAAAAGGCAGAGGAACCAGAGATCAAATGGCCAACATCTGCTGGATCATGGAAAAAGCAAGAGAGTTCCAGAAAAACATCTATTTCTGCTTGATTGACTATGCCAAAGCCTTTGACTGTGTGGATCACAACAAACTGTGGAAAATTCTGAAAGAGATGGGAATATCAGACCACGTAACCTGCCTCTTGAGAAATCTGTATGCAGGTCAGGAAGTAACAGTTAGAACTGGACATGGAACAACAGACTGGTTCCAAATAGGAAAAGGAGTAGGTCAAGGCTGCATATTGTCACCCTGCTTATTTAACTTATATGCAGAGTACATCATGAGAAACGCTGGACTGGAAGAAACACAAGCTGGAATCAAGATTGCCAGGAGAAATATCAATCACCTCACATATGCAGATGACACCACCCTTATGGCAGAAAGTGAAGAGGAGCTAAAAGCCTCTTGATGAAAGTGAAAGAGGAGAGTGAAAAAGTTGGCTTACAGCTCAACATTCAGAAAACAAAGAAAATGGCATCTGGTCCCATCACTTCATGGGAAATAGATGGGGAAACAGTAGAAACAGTGTCAGACTTTATTTTGGGGGGCTCCATAATCACTGCAGATGGTGACTGCAGCCATGAAATTAAAAGACACTTACTCCTTGGAAGGAAAGTTATGATCAACCTAGATAGTATATTTAAAAGCAGAGACATTACTTTGCTGACTAAGGTCCGTCTAGTCAAGGCTATGGTTTTTCCAATGGTCATGTATGGATGTGAGAGTTGGACTGTGAAGAAGGCTGAGCTCTGAAGAATTGATGCTTTTGAACTGTGTTGTTGGAGAAGACTCTTGAGGGTCCCTTGGACTGCAAGGAGATCCAACCAGTCCATTCTGAAGGAGATCAGCCCTGGGATTTTTTTTGGAAGGAATGATGCTAAAGCTGAAGCTCCAGTACTTTGGCCACCTCAGGCGAAGACTTGACTCATTGGAAAAGACTCTGATGCTGGGAGAGATTGGGGGCAGGAGGAGAAGGGGACGACTGAGGATGAGATGGCTGGATGGCATCATGGACTCGATGGACGTGAGTCTGAGTGAACTCCGGGAGCTGGTGATGGACAGGGAGGCCTGGCGTGCTGCGATTCATGGGGTCGCAAAGAGTCGGACACGACTGAGCGACTGAACTGAACTGAACTGATTGAAAAATGCATAGCAACATATATCTAGTATTTTAGTATCAAAAAGAATAGTTTCACTATCCTAAAACCTTCTGTGCTCTGCCTATACATCCCTCAGTTCCCTCTACACACTGGAAACTACTGATCTTTTCATTATCTCCAAAGTCTTGCCTTTTCCAGAATGTTATAGAGTTGGAATCATACACTTATATAGCCCTTTCAAGAAGGTTTTCCTTTCACATAGCTGTATGCATTCAAGGTTCCTCCATGTCTTTACATGACTTGATAGCTCATTTCTTTTTTAGCATTGAATAACAAATATTCCAAGCTTCCCAGGTGACTCAGTGGTAAAGAATCCACCTGCCAGTGCAGGATACGCAGGTTTAATCCCTAGGTCAGGAAGATCCCCTGGAGGAGAAAATGACTACCAATACTCTTGCCTGTACAATACCATGGGTGAAGGAGCCTGGCAGGCTATAGCCCATGCTGTGGCAAAAGACTCAGACACAACTTCACAACTCAACAACTATAAATATTCCATTGTCTTGATATAAAATGGTTCATATGTTTGCCTACTGAAGGACACCTTGGTTGCTTTTGAGTTTTGTCAGTTATGAATAAAACTGCCATAAACATCTGTGTGCAAGTTTTAGTCTTTAGCTACCTAATTCGAAGAGCTGATTCATTTGAAAAGACCCTGATGTTGGGAAAGATTGAGGGCAGGAGGAGGAGGGGACGACAGAGGATGAGATGGTTGGATGGCATCACCGACTCAATGGACATGGGTTTGGTTGGACTCCGGGAGTTGGTGATGGACAGGGAGGCCTGGTGTTCATGGGGTTGCAAAGAGTCGGACATGACTGAGCGACTGAACTGAACTGAGTAACATACAGCATGGAGCATCTTTTCAAAGCCTTATTGGTTATTGCATATCTTCTTTGGTGACTAGGTGTTAAGATCTTTGGCCCATTTTTTCATTGGGTTGTTTTCATTTTTTTCAAGTCAGAAGGGTGACTTTTTAAAAATTTATTTTTAATTGAAGGATGATTGGTTTACAATATTGCTTTGATTTCTTCCACACATCAACATGAAATTGCCATGTTCTACGCTGTGCTCGGTTGCTTCAGTTGTGTCCGACTCATTGCAACCCTATGGACTGTAGCCTTTCAGGCTCTTCTGTCCATGGGATTTTCCAGGCAAGAATACTGGAGGGGGTTGCCCTGCCCTCCTCCAGGGCATCTTCCTGACCCAGGGACTGCACCCACCTCTTCTGCTGTCCTGCATTGCAGGCAGATTCTTCACCCACTGAGCCACCTGGGAAACCCTGAATTAGCCATAGGTATACATATGTCCCCTCCCTTATGAACCTCCTCCCACTTCCCCCTCTTTCCCACCCCTCTAAGTTGTTACGGAGCCCCAGTTTGAGTTCCCTGAGTCATACAGCAAATTTCCTTTGGCTGTCTATCTTACATCTGGTAGTGTATATGCTTCCGTGCTACTCTCCATTCATCTCACCTTCTCTCCTTCCTCCACCTACTGCCGCCCCCCATCCCACACCTTGTCTGCAAGTCTGTTCTTTAAGTTTGCATCTCCTTTGCAGCCCTGCAAATAGGTCCATCAGTGTCATCTTTCCAGATTCCATATATATGTGTTAATACACAATACTTTGTTTTCTTATTGTTACATTCTTGGTAGATTTTGGATAACAAGCTTTATCACATGTCTATTGCAAATATTTTGTTCCAGTCTGTGAGCTTGTCTTCTCATTCTCTTGACACTGCCTTTCACAGAGCAGAAACTTCTAATTTTAATGAAGTCTAGATTATCAATTATTTCTTTAATGGTTTGTACCTTTGGTGTATACAAAAGCACTTTTTAACATCTGAAAAACATTCTTCATGTTAATCTGAAAAATATATTAAAGGTTTCCTATCTCTAGATTATTTCTTAATTTTTTTCTACTTAGAAGTACTGTTTTGAGAAACACTTTTAAGTACCAGGGATTTTAAAGTTGAGCTATAATTCATATATCATAAAATTCACCCTCTTAAAGTATAAAATTTAGTAGTTTTATTATACTCATAAAATTATGGAACATCACAACTGTATAATTCCAGAATATTTTTAATTTCCTCAAAAAGAAACTCAATACCTGTCAGCTATCACACTAAACCCCCAAGCCCAGCCCCTGGCAATCACTAGTCTACTTTCTGTCTCCATGGATTTGCCTATTCTGGACATGTCATATAAATTAAATTACACAATATTTGGTTCTTTGTCTCTGAGTTCTTTCACTTGAAATTATGTTTCTATGACCCACGTTGATTTAATTTTTGTGTGACATGTGAAGTATGTATCAAAGTTAGGACTTTTAGTGGGGAGGATATCTATGTCCAGTTGTTTCAGCATCATTTGTTAAAAACAGTACCCTTTTTCTATTAAAATTCTTTTGTATCATTGCCAAAAATCAGTTCACAATGTTCATTTGGGCCTATTTCTGGACTCTTTAGTTTATTCTGTTGCACTATGTATATATCCTTTCACTAATCACATTGATTACTGCAGCTTTACAGACTTCTTAAAATGAATGATATAAACTCAACTTTTTTTTCTTCCGGAATTGTTTTGGCTGTTTTTTTGACATTCCATATGAATTTTAGGATTCACTTGTCAGTAGCTACAAAAAATTTTTCTGGCATTTGCATTAGAATTATACTGAAATTTATACTAATTTGGGTAAATTGACATTTTAACAATATTGAGTCTTCCAATCCATGAACATGGAATTTTTCCCATGCACAAATTTGTTTTAAATGTATAAGTAACTTTTTGATGCTATTGTAAATGGTACGTTTTAAAATTTTCAAATTCCAGTTGTCTAATGCTGTGTAAAGCTGAGTGCCGAAGAATTGATACTTTTGAACTGTGGCGTTGGAGAAGACTCTTGAGAGTCCCTTGGACTGCAAGGAGATCCAGCCAGTCCATTCTGAAGGAGATCAGTCCTGGGTGTTCTTTGGAAGGAATGATGTTGAAGCTGAAACTCCAATACTTCGGCCACCTCATGCGAAGAGTTGACTCATTGGAGAAGACTCTGATGCTGGGAGGGATTGGGGGCAGGAGGAGAAGGGGACGACCAAGGATGAGATGGTTGGATGGCATCACTGACTCGATGGACAGGAGTTTGGGTGAACTCTGGGAGTTGCTGATGGACAGGGAGGCCTGGCATGCTGCAATTCATGGGGTCGCAAAGAGTCGGACACGAGTGAGTGACTGAACTGAACTGAACTGAACTGAATGCTGTTCTATATGAATAGAATAGACTTTTGTATGTGTACCTTCTATCATCCTACCCTGATAAACTCATTAGTTCTAGAAGGTGTTTGTAGGGATTTGTTTAGATGGTCTCTGTAGATAATCATGCTGCCTGCAAATAGTTTTATTTCTTTCTAATCTGTATGAGCTTTCTTTCCTTCCTTCTTTCTTCCTTCTTTCCTTCTTTCTAACCTTGTTATTACTAACCAGAGCTCTCAGCCCAATGTTGAGTAAGAATTTCTTGCCCTTTTACTAACTTATGGGATTATGATATTAGCTATAGATTTTTATAAGATTATGTTAAGTCTGCATATTCCTAGTTTGCTGAGAGTTTTTATCATGAGTGACTGTTGAATTGCTTTTTCTTCACCTATTGAAATAATCATATGTTTTTTTAAATTTAATCTCTTAATATGGTGAATTATAGTGATTGATTTTCAAATGCAAAATCAGTCTTCATCATGAGTTATCCTTTTTATATGTTTCTGGATTTCATTTGCTAATATTTCCTTGAGGATTATTGCATATATTCACAAGAGATTTTGGCCTTCAGTTTCATTTTCATGTAAAATCTATGTTTGATTTTGTTATTAGGATAATGCTGACCTCCTAAAATCAATAAAATATATAACCACACAGAAGAGTAGCACATAGCAATAAAAAGAGACTACTCAACACAAAATGGTATTGATAAACCTCAAGATTATATTGAATGAAAGAAGTCAGACACAGGAAAGTACAACTATGATCCTAATCACACGAAATTCTAGGAAAGACAAATCTAGCCTGGAGGGACAAGAAACAGATCAGTGGCTGCCTGGAAGTAGGTGTGAGGATTGACTGGTAGGGAAATGGAAATTTTTAAATGATGAAAAGGTTTAAATTTAGATTCTGATGGTGATTATGCAGCTGTATAAACATTTAAAATCATTAAAGTGTATGGGAAAATGTATACAACTTACAGTATGTAAATTATACCTCAGTTGATTTAAAAAATGATATAGGTGAGTTGCAGGATCTCATTTTTTAATGAGACAGAGTTAGTTGTAAATTTACCAAATTCCTTGTTGACCTCACTGGGTATTTATTCCCTGCTCCCTGTCCATGTGTGATCTTGGGCAAGTCACATCTCATTCATCAACCCAGTTTCCTCCTCTGAGAAATGGTGGATAATGATTATTATTAACTACAGTTCTTTTAGGAAATGTTTCCTAAGATAATTTATGTTAGTCACTTAAAGCAATGTCTAGCACAAAGTAAGATATCAGAAAGTAATAACTATCATCCTTATCTATTTTATTAGTACTGCTAAAATCAAAGTAATGATCTGTATTCCTTTAAAGGAGCTTGAAGAAAGATAATAGCTTATCATAAAACAAGAGAGTAAATTAGGGCTCAAGGAGACATTTCTCAACGTGACAACTCTGTGGGAGGTCCTCATGCCATGGGGATGGTCATCGGTTTTTTGAGAGTACTCTTTATCTGATGATACCCACTCCTGAAATCTTGAAACCCAACCTCCCCTTAAGATGTAAACTAGGTGTCTGACAGACTGGCAGAATGACATCTCAACTAGCAAAGATTGGAATTAGGGAACATTGTCAGGCTCATATGGTTGGCTGTTGGCCCAAAGACCTTATGTACTCCTGTGAACTGACTGACATGACTTACTTCAAAATACTTTCAATAAGTTCAGTTCCCAGGAAACAAATTTTTCACAAGGCAATAGAAACTC
Source organism: Oryx dammah (assembly GCF_014754425.2). Taxonomy (NCBI): domain Eukaryota; kingdom Metazoa; phylum Chordata; class Mammalia; order Artiodactyla; family Bovidae; genus Oryx; species Oryx dammah. The sequence goes on along the minus strand of NW_024070185.1, from coordinate 82,056,608 downwards.
CCTCACCATAGGGCATCTTCCTTTGGAAGCTTTCAAGCCAAAAGAAGCCTGGTGGACCATCATCCCTGGGTTCTTGGTGTATGGTCCAGAATAATGCTTGTGTATGGATAATGATGTGTATCAGATTTTAATAGAGTGAAAATACACTTGAGGATCGTGCTTGCATCTTTCAGATACACAAATGCCTTAACTTGTCATGGAGGTAATTTTGTCTTCTCTGATTCCTTTTAACCTAACTCTCTTGGCCAGTGGAATGATGTTATAGCACTCTTTGTGGCAAAGGAAAATTCAGTGCTCTAGCACTGACTCATTGTCAAAACTTGTGAGATTTCACAACTGTAACAGTTATCTATTGGTGCATTAAAAATTATCACAAATAGCAGCTCAAAACAACATACATTTCATATCTTACAGATTTTGTGGATCAGGAATCTGGATACAGTTTAGGAGGTCCTCTTCTCCTGGACCTCTCCTTTAGGCTGTAATCCAGGTGTCTGGCAGGCTGGCAGAATGAAGTCTCCATTGTCAAGCTCACATGCTTATTGGCAGAATTTCAGTTTCACAAAGATTGAGGGACTGAGGACTTCAGTTTCTAGTGTCTGTTGGATCAAGGCTACCTTCAGCTTCCTGCCACCGGGAATGTGGGTGCTCTCAGTCCTGTGCTGTACTTAAGAGAGAACCTGTGAGCTGATAACTCTGGAGGCTTTATGAAGTTATTTCAGAGTAAAGAAGCACTGACCATTTAAAATGTGGAACTATCTTTCTAAATAGAGCAAAATCAGTATTCCAAGGATAAATTTGCTATCTACTGGGCAGCTAAAAAGCCTCTTGATGAAAATAAAAGAGGAGAGTGAAAAAGTTGGCTTAAAGTTCAACATTCAGAAAACGAAGATCATGGCATCCGGTCCCATCACTTCATGGGAAATAGATGGGGAAACAGTGGAAACAGTGTCAGACTTTATCTTTTTGGGCTCCAAAATCACTGCAGATGGTGACTGCAGCCATGAAATTAAAAGACGCTTACTCCTTGGGGGAAAAGTTATGACCAACCTAGATAGCATATTCAAAAGCAGAGACATTACTTTGCCGACTAAGGTCCATCTAGTCAAGGCTATGGTTTTTCCAGTAGTCATGTATGGATGTGAGAGTTGGACTGTGAAGAAGGCTGAGCTCCGAAGAATTGATGCTTTTGAACTGTGGTGCTGGAGAAGACTCTTGAGAGCCCCTTGGACTGCAAGGAGATCCAACCAGTCCATTCTGAAGGAGATCAGCCCTGGGATTTCTTTGGAAGGAATGATGCTAAAGCTGAAACTCCAGTACTTTGGTCACCTCATGTGAAGAGTTGACTCATTGGAAAAGATTCTGATGCTGGGAGGGATTGGGGGCAGGATGAGAAGGGGACGACAGAGGATGAGATGGCTGGATGGCATCACGGACTCGATGGACTGAGTGAACTCCGGGAGTTGGTGATGGACAGGGAGGCCTGGCGTGCTGCGATTCATGGGGTCGCAAAGAGTCGGACCCGACTGAGCAACTGAACTGAACTGAACTGGGCAGCAAATACTTCTTTGCCCAAAAGAGCTATTTTGTCTCAATTTTTAAATTATTGTTTAGCTTCCCAACTGCTACAAGTGGACTATCTTTGTGAGTGAAAATGAATAACCCTTCCCTACAATTTCCAGCTCCCTCCCAGGCAAAGTCTAGTATTTCTCATTTGTTTAAATTTCAAAGAAATACATTGATATAGAAATTTACTTAAAAACAGCAAAATATTATGATAGCAAAATATTATGAATATACCTTTCTCAATGCATATACCTACACCTGCCTGTTAAAATACACATATTTAGTTATCTTATTTTTTGAATGGCTATATTTTTTGAATGGATTATATTATAAACATTGTGCTGAAGTTTGCTTTTTGCACTTGGACATATCCTTTACACCTTTCCATTACACACAAAGACACACTTCATTTTTTAAAGCATCTATATAGCCATGATAAAACATTTCTCTATCAATAAACATTTAGATTATTTTCAGCTTTCTCCTATTACAAACTATGCTACAACAAAAGTCTTCAAATATGTGAAGTATGTAATACCCATGCTTATATAAACTACATTTTTAGGAAAAAGTAGATTTGCTGAGACAAACAGTGTATACATTTACAAAATTACAAACATTTCCTATCTTTTGGTCAAAAAATGGCATCAGTTTATCAGCAAATTTCCATTTCTCCACATGCTTTCCAACCCTAAATATCACCAGTATTTTTACTTTTGTAAAACTCAGAGGTTAAAAATAGAGATCTTATTTTAAACTGTAGCTCCTGGATTATGAGAGGGGCTGAGCATTTCACCTCTTTTTATTCACCCTCAGAACAAAATAGGCATTAAGGTGAAATCTGTGGAGGGAGCAGGATATACCCTCTTAATTCCTTGACTCAGAATGTTCTCAACACATCAGAGGAGCAAAAGTAATGAAACATAATTTCATCTAAAATAGAGGTTGCAAATTGAAATACTTTGATATCCCTTAGGAAAGTACAAATAAACGCTGAAGGGAAACAACAGAGAGTAGTGGGGTCTTTGGAAACTGGAAAGTGTAACCTTTATTTAAAGGATTCACATTTTCTTCAGTGTTAATAATTGGGCATACTTGTTTATGATATTGCAACCTCTGACCTAAAATGATAAAGACTCTGATTAGCCAAAGAAATACATCTAAATACAAGATTTCTGTAGAAAAATGTGCCCTTATATTAAAAATTCTAATAGTAATTATAATATTTAACTATTTTAAAAATTTTAAACTATGGTTTTTGTTAATTTTTGTTTAAAAATTAATATAAAACTTAGTTTTTAATAAATATATAAAGTACTTTTTTTTGCCCCATCTATATCTTAAAAGGAAGATCAAGTGAAACAATGAATTTGCCAGAAAGTGAATATTAAAAATTAGTTTCTTTACTTTAGTATTTATCTCTGTTTATATAGACACATTCTGAGCAAAAGAGTTCTTCAGTCTTTCATTCAGTTGAACCACATGAAATTGCCATCTTGAAGATTAAAAATGGCTGAATGTGTGCAACCTCATATGGATAAACCAAAAGTTTTTCTGTAAACTTGTCTATTCCACAGGCAATTTATTTTAAAAGGTCCAGATCTTTCCATGGGGGTGGGAAGGGGGGGGAATTGGAACAATACCTTTGAAGTGTTAATGCTTACATGAATTAGTTTGTTTTTATTGGCTGATTCAAACTTCTTACTTCATCTTTTTATTTATGAGGGAGCCATGTTTTGATAGTAGCCTGAACCAAAAGGAAATAGCTATATCTCTTGCATTGAGTCTGCCTACAGGGTCAATATGTTTCAAAAGTTCTGCCCTCTACAAAGAAGCCTTTTTGACTGTGACTGGAAATAGTGACTGACAGGCAAAATATTCTGTATTGCTGTGAGGTATGAAACATTACCTGTTTGGTAAAGCAGTTATGTAATTGCTGTACCTGGCCTCTTCCACCAGATGATTCATCAGTTTCATGGAGTCATTTGTCAACATCATTATCCTGATCACAACCAATTAGTGTTTGCAGAGCACCCACACGGAGATGACACTGTGTACCTGGTGCTTGACAGAATACAAGGAAGACAAAGGGTACAACTTATAAAGTAAACTGTTGGAACTGTGCATTTGAATATGAAACATAGCATAAACATACCTGTAAGTCCAAGCCTACCTGGGTCACACGTGGTAAAATAAACTTATTGAAACTAACCATCAAGCTTCACAGTGGTTATTTGTGTTGCAACAGAGGATGGTCTTTCCACATAAAGATGCTGAGAAGGGCTTCTAGTCTCTTTGTGGACCCCAGAGCCAGACAAAACTTTTCAGAGGGCCTTTATTGACTATTGAGTTAAAATCTCCAGAATCCTTTTACAAGGCCCATCAAATCTCTAAAGATGAGGAATTTGAAGATTCTAGGGAAGATTCAGTTGGTTAAGAGCTGGGAATTTTGGAGAGTTCCATAAAGAAACTCTAGGAAAAAAACATATGAAATCATCATAGGAGGACAGTTCTACACATATTTTCCAGTTAATAATTTTTACTAAGTTTCAGATACGCATTGGAATTGAACCAAGACTATTTTTTCACCATCGTCATCATTCTCATTTTGAATTACTCCATGCTACTATGTGTCCTCTTCAATGCCATCTTGAACTAGATAGAGACAGAATAAAAAAGGAAAACTGAGCAAAATCCACCTGTGCCTGACCTAGAAGTACTCCTAAGCTTTCTAAGAGGTTTAAACAGAGTAACCCCATTTTATAAGCAGGGTGTGTGTCCTTAGTGTGTGCCCAGGGGGCCGATTGGAAAGCAAGACATATTTTCCTTCAAGTGCCAACTGTGTGGTGGTTGGGCACTGAGGCTGGTATAGGATAGCCCGTTAAACCGTGGTGCACCTGAGGTGGGACCCTGCTGACGGCACCCAATGGAACCTCACAGTGGGCAGTAAGCTCTACGGGGAAGCTAGGCACACACCTGTCCCAGCGCAGCAGATCCAGGCCCGTGGGGCCTGAGAGATGGCGGGCTGTTCCAGCCTCACGACACGACAGTGCAGCCTGGGAGAGAGGAGGCATGGGGGTGGCACCCAGGCAGCCTCGGCTGTAGGGGGCTGATGGGACCCTGTCTGTCCCAGGAGATTTCCCACCACCCTTTGTTCCCCAGCCCCATACACCTGCCCAGACTTCCCTTTTCGCTAAGGATTTGGAAGTGGCCACTGCAGAGACTACCCGTCCCTGTGGAGGTTTTCTGAGTCTTTACGGGGAGAAACAAGGCAGAACATAAGGAAGCGGACAGTCCCTCCTCCACCCCTTGGTTCATCCCATCGCATAGGATGAAAAGGAGGCTTGCTGCAGGTCAGAGCAAATCCAGGCTTTGGCCAAGCAGCATCTCTGGTCCCAGGACCAGGTGCACAGGCTCGTGAACAGTGAGCTGGGTCTGGAGACAGAAGCGCGCGGTGGGGACATCACCTTAGATGGGCACCGAGGAGTGGGGTGGAAGCAGGGGCTCTGTCCTCTGCTGTCCCCTTCCAGGGCCCCTCACCTGGGCAGTGTGAGCAGCACGCCAGCGTGTGCTCCTCTGTGGCGAGCTGGGAAGTGGAAGGGAAGAAGCACCTCCAGAGGCAGCAGAAGAGAGAATGAAGGTGACATCTATGGATATCGCTGCTCCAAGGAGGCCCTTGGGTGAAAAAAGGCACTCAGGAAGCTTTAGAAACATTAAGTCAACTTCCATGTTATTCATTGACTTTTAAAACATTTTGCTTCCTTAAATTTACCAGAAAAAAGCAATATACCAATAGAAAATGGAAAAACTACATAAACAGTTGATTTTAGAACAAATACAAAGAACCAATGTGAAACTATAGCAAAATGCACTAATGATCAAAGATATGAATCTCAAAAGCATAGTGCTAAGTGAAAGAAGCCAGACACAAGAGAAAGCATACTGTATGAGTCGATTTATATGAACTTTCAATAAAGACAAAGCTACAGTAACAGAAATCAGAAAGCTAATTGCCAGGGCCTGGGCTTGGGGGAGGGTAAGGACTGCAAAGGAGCAGGAGGGTAATTAGTGGACTGATGGGAGTGTTCTGTGATCGTAATCATGGTGGTAGTGGCTACATGACTGGATGCATTTGTCCAACTCATCAACCTGTGCACTTAAAACTAATGAATTTCTTTGTTTGTGAATGATACCACAAAGCTGACAATAAAAAAGATTCTAAAGCCTGACTGTGGATATAAAACAAATTCAAAATCAAAATTTTAGCCCTGAAAAGTCCTTAGAGATCACCTAGTGGAACTCTTTATTTTTATATTTTTAAGTGAGGAAATGGAGGCTCAGAAATGATGTCATTTATTCAAAATTATACAGCCTGTTGGTGGTTATAAAACACCCCAGGATCTAGACTTTTCAGTCTTCTTTCTATTCTGCCATCCCCCCCAGGATATTTAAAATGTAAATGTATCATATCACACAATTCACAGACATCCTAAAATACTTTGCAGATATATAGTACTTTTAATTTTTAACACACTCTCATTGTGTTCAGCCAGAGGCAGAAAACCAGTAAGAAGCAGGTATTAAGAGATTCATTGCAAGGAATTCATTTATGCAATTGTGGGGCTGGCTGGGTAGGTCCAAAATTTGTGGGGCAGGTCATCAGGAAAAACATGATGGAATTCTCATGCCCAACTGAGTCCACAGATGAGATTTCTTCTGCCTCAGGGAAGCCTCAGCTCTACTTTTAAGATCTTTCAATTGTTGAATCAGGCCCACCCAGATTATCTAGGATAATCTCCCTTACTTAAAGTCAACCAATATAGACTTTTATCACATTTTAAAATGCCTACAATAACTAGATTAAAATACCTAACAACAACTCGATTATTTTTATTAAATAACTGGGGACTATAGCCTACCCAAATTGGCACATAAATTGACCATCACACCCATACTGCAAGTATGGACAGTACTACAATTTCCATTTTTCTACTAGGGGACTGAAAGTGCTGAGTGCTTAAACTATTTGCCTAATGGCACATAGCTAACTCACATTTGGTTTTTCAGTTGTAAAATGGTTAGCAATTCTTACCTCATGTGGTTGTTGTAAGGAATATATTCAAGTGTCAATTCCAGCTGTGTAAGTAAAGTCCCTGGAACAATTGATTCTCAATGTGATAAAACAACAATTAGATCATATTTTGCTTATAAATTTGCTGGTGCACAAGTTGTGAGGAAATGCACATTCTCCTTCACTACAGATGGGAGTGTGTATTAGATAGATATTCAGCAAGTAGCTCCATTTCCAGGAATTAGTTTTATAACACTTGAACATGTCTGTAAAGATATATGTGCAAAGATGTTCAATGCAGTGTTGTTTGTCAATGAAAAAAAAATCTAAATGCTAATCAATAAAAGAAAAGGAGAGTATTAAAGGAATTACGATATAGTCAAACAAGGGAATACTATACGTACTGAAAAGAAATTATATCCATGGTATAGTATCAGATCTAAAATAGAAGAGTTTGCATTTTTTAAATTTTATTTTTATGTATCAGTTTGTTTTCGGCTCTGCTGGGTCTTCACTGCTGCACAAGCTTTTCTCTAGTTGTGGAGAGCAGGGGCCACTCTCTAGTTGTGATGTGTGGCCTTCTCATTTGGTGGCTTCTCTTGTTGTGGAGCACAGGCTCTAGGGCATGCAGGCTTCAGTAGTTGTGGCTTGTGGGTTCAGTAGTTACGGCTCCCAGGCTCCAGACCACAGGCTCAATAGTTGTGTTGCGTGGGCTTTGTTGTTCCACGGCATGTAGGATCTCCCCAGACCAGGGGTTGAACCCATGTGTCTTGCATTAGCAGACAGATTCTTTACCACTGAGTCACCAGGGAAGACCTGAGTTTGTATTATTGATGCCATTTATCACCCTGGAGATAGTGAAGGATAGGCAGACCCAGCGTGCTACAGTTCATGGGTGCTACAGTTCTCAGGGTTGCAAGGAGTCAGACACAACTTGGCGACTGAACAACAACATGATCCTAGATGTTTTGGGTAATAGCTTTGGTGGTAGACAGGGGATGGTCCTGTACCCACTCTGTTGAAACAAACATTTTCCCCTGGAGAAATAACTTCAAGGTGGTGATGAAAGTGTTTTGGTTAAAACCTCAAAGGCTGCACCATTCCTCCACTACCTGTCCTCTCTGATTGGAATATTGGCCCCTGTTTTCTCTGTGAACACAAGGGGACCTGCAGAAGGTAATGGTGAGGTCACCGCAGGGAGACCATGAGGACAGCCTGAGGGCCAGTGGTGCAGTCAGACTCCCTGAAGACAGAGCTCAGACATCAGGTCACAGTCGGGTGAGCTGGCGCAGAGCCAGGTGGCCCTGTGGTTACAGCAGAAACATCTGAATCAACCAGGCATGTCTGAGCTGTAATGAAGGTCAGAAGGTCTTTTATTCGATGTCGTTCAGGACTCCTCTTTTTCCGGATGAAATCCAGAGAAGATAGAAGAGGCCACACTTTCTGAGCCTCCCTCTACCAGGGGCATGGAATGGCTATATGGAAACTTTATTACCTGCGGATCCACAAAATAAGAAGGTGCCAAGATTGTTAGTTGAACAGGGGAAGGAAGCAAGCACAAGTCTATATATTATCCAAAGGGAATATTTGATTCTTCTCTACTGCATGGATGTAAGCTTCTCCAGCACAGGCAAGTATCTGTGTTTGTTCATCACTGACTCCTCAGCACAGGGCCTGACATAAAAGGGACTCAGTAAGGATTCCTAGGATGAACGGCAAAACATCACTTCCTGAATCCAGCCACTGTGCTATTATTATCCCAAGGCTCCACCCTTCCATTCCAACCTCGTATACAGTATCCCCAGGAGGCAGAGAGTCGGGAAGAGACGGATGTAACACGCAGGCCTACAGATCTGGCTAAAGGGCTAGCAGTAAGGGCGAGGCTCATTTATATCATTCTGGATGCAGGCCTGGTATATGATGCTGAAACACCTCAAGACCCTTTGTCTCAATCCTACCACTCAAATTCCTTAAATGAAATTGGAAACACATTTTACAATTCTATCACTCTTTTAGAGGATTTCAAATCCTCTCATAGGTTCATGTGAGTTCCTGGAGGGGAGACCTTCTTAGGACAATAACATGAAAAAAATGGAAAAAATTTGGCAGAGGATCATCCTGAATGGGAAGGATGCCAGCTCCCATGGTTTTTTGGTAACTGAGGGCTGTTTCCCTGGATCAAGTTACAACCTTCTCTACTGCCTTACAGTAGGATTCTAGATGAATGATAAAAGCAATAACATGACCAACAGATCATATCTCAGTTGCAACAGAGGTCATGGCAATGTTAGTGTACCTTTGGAATGAATGTTATTCAAGGATATGTCCGTTTTAGAGAGAGAAATTCTGAATGTGGCTGCTCATATCAGTATTCGTGTTATCTCATTTAATTTTTAATACAATCTTATGAGGTGATTAGTATTATCCATGTCTTATAGTGGATGAAACTACATCTTATAGTGAAGATATGGTTTGAATCTTCAAGGATGAAGCTTGGAGAGGATACGTTATTTGTACAAAGTTTATAACTACCAAAGTTGAGATTGGAACTATATTTTGAAGACAGTGCAATTGGGTAGTAAATTGGCTCAAAGGGTACTGAAAGTTGTTGATTTTATTCGTTTGTCATTTTTCCACTGACTTTTTTATGAAGACACGGTCATAACATAGAAAAGTTTTAAAGTAGAAGTTTTAGAATATTATTTAATTGGATATCAAACTTTAACGTTTTCAGCAAAGCATTTTTATCAGTTCTCTCCTCCATTTCAATCAAAATAATAAACAGGAAGAAGAGAAAGTATAAATGTTTTTCACAGCTTCTCAATTCAAAAGAAAAACTGTAAAGGTAAAACAGAAATGAAAATTCACACAAGTCCCCAGGGTTTCCTGCTCTTTCTGTAACTGGGCAAAATGATCAAACTATCAGCTTTCAATGGCAACTCCCCATTGTTCTTACAGAAAGATTTCATTGTCTATTGGATTCAGTGTCTAGATTTTCAGAGTATGCAACAGGGGGAAATGCCACATGATAACAAATGAATTTATTATGTTAGTACAGTGTGTTCTTGGAAATCACTAGATTAAACACTTGATTAGATGAGTCTTACTTCCATACTCATTTTTACCATTTCTCTCATGCATCTCTATTTCTTTTTCCTTAATGTCCCTTTAGGGTTCTCCGAAGAGAGGTGCAGAAGAGTAGCACATCTCCTTGGGATCAGGCAGGAATGAGAGCTTCTTGGCTTACCATCTATAAAGGCCACTTACTGTGACCTCCTGGACTGCCTTGGTGGATTCCAGCAGAGTTCTAGAATTCATCAGGACTCTGAGGATGGGGTGGTGAGACTCAGGGCACCTTTGCTGATTAGCTCCTGATCTTAGAGACTCTCTAAGGAAAGAAATAGTTCTAAGCTCCCTATGGTATTTCTAAGCATTTGAAAGATAGTGAAGAGGGTCTAGGATTTCTGTGTTCTGGGAGCAAGAGAAGTTTCCCAAGTCCACGTGAGACCCACTGATTTCTGGACCAAGTACCACGGTCCCCAGGAAATTATAGTCAAATTGGCAACAATCCCTCTCTTAGCCCAATGACTGTCATTCTGCAGTGATGTTTATTGCATGTCTGTCACACACTGGAGACCCCAAGACTGTAAAACAAAGTCTTTGTCCTCAAAATGACTTTGTTGGAGAGATCAAATATGAAACTTAGCTTTGTCAGTCCTCCTTGTGCAACTAAAACACATATTTTTACATCAAATTATCCTTTAGTTCCATTTCCTCTTTTGAACTTGGAGAAAAAATTCTTCTTTACCACTATCCAAATTTACACAAATTCCATTCACTTTCCACAGAGTCACACAACCATCACTGGACACTATTACTGAGCATTGCATGACAATAATTTTTACAGTAAGCCCATGGAAATTTTTCTTATTTTTTCTTTTATTTAATTTATTTATTTATTGGCCTTGACACACAGCATGTGAGATCCTAGTTCCTCGACCAGGAATTGAATCTGGGCCCTTGGCAGTGACAGCACAGAGTCCTAACCACTGGACTGACAGGGAAGCTTCAAAACTGGGAAAGTGTGTGTTAGGGGTAAAATGCTATGCAGAGGGGTGGGTGCATTTAGAGGACATACATGCCATATCCACAGTGTAGATGCTAATTAGCCTTGGAATGGCCACCTTGTGTGATCTTTATTCTTTAGACAAGAAGCATAGCATGATGGGAAGGAAACACTCAGGCAGAATAATCAGACTGCAAGCTTACTAATTCAATGGTGTGGTGGGGCTACAAGACTGGCAAGAATCTATGCATTCCACCATCTGCCTGTTTTCTCTTCCTAGAGTTGGAGAACACCATCTTCAACCAGAGTTGTGTGTTCTCTACAGAACTCTTACATGCTATTTTATCTGGCCATGTTAGCAGTGATTCCCAAGAAAGATCAGATTCCATATTTATAAGAGTAGGTTAGTTCTCAAAGTAGAAGCTGAGTTCCTCTGTGGATATTATGGACATAAAGATAAAGTTTAGATGTGATTGAGACCACAGCTATAGGACTGCTTTGAGGACAATGAAACTAAGAGTGGTAGCAATCACAGGTTTTTTTGGTGGGGGGCAGGGAGTGGACGGTTGAACACAAGACACAAGAAAAAGCATACATAAATGACCGGAGTGGATTCGGTAACTCAGCAAAATTACCAGAGCTGCTATTGAAAAGAATTCCCTGGTTTTGGTTTTTGAGATGATCATATAGGGAATTGGGTATACCTAATTATATGGTTATATTTCCTTTTTGTGGCTTCAATTTTTAAAAAAGGAATATTTCATGTGTGTGTTTTTAGAATTGGTGTAAATATGAGCTTCTCAAAATCATGAGTTGTTGAAGCATTGTCATCAAAGGTAGGCTTAAAAATCTAACAATGACTTGATTATAGGTAAGATGTAGAGCTTTTGTCTCTGAGAAATGATCAAGCAGGGAAACACTCAGGAGGCACAAGGCAAAACACCCTGCTAGAAGCTGATCGGGTGGGAAGAGGCCCAGCCCAGGGTAGGCATGACTCCTCAGGCAGTCACATGCCTTCTGTGTGACTCACCTATCTTTTCCTCCTTTCACATGACACCCGGTAAGCCAGCATCAGCATTGAACTCCAGAGCCTGGCCCTGAGAAACTGTGGTTCCTTATCTCAGGTTTCCTCAGTGCTCATGCTTCGTTTTCCTCGTGCCCTCTGGCAACCAGAATCCAATTTGCAAAGTGAGGGATGGGGGCTGGGGGTGAGGGACAAAGGCCAAGTCTCCAAAGCTCAGCTTCCTTTTCTAAGCTCTGCCTGCCTAAAGTGCATTTACTTCTTCACTTTAGAGAAGAATCTGGCACCACCCTTGGTTTTGTATAGCCCACTGCCATGACCATCTCCAACTGTAAAATGGGGCACCCATCTCCTGGGGCAGTTGTTCTCCATGTGGGTCCCCTTATCTGAAACATCTACATCACTTGCAGACTTATTAGAAGAGCAAATTCAGGAACCCTAAGCCAGATGCACTGACTCAGACACTGGGGGTTAGAGGTCAGCAATCTGAGTTGTTACAAGCCCCTGCCCTGCCCCCAGGTGATTCTGATGCACTTCAAGTTTGAGAATTACTGTCAGAGTGTTGTTGGGAACTTAAATGAAGGCACACAAATAACATTCTTAGAACAGCGCCTGGCACCTGTGTTATTTAGCTATTTAGAATCATCATTATCATCAGGGGAATCTTTTCTGATCATGTTTTAATTTCCAGAAGTACCAGGTATTCACAGATGGAGTTACCTTTCCTATGGAACACTGCTTCCCCATACCCCCACCCCATGAATATATGCAAGCTCTATTAACAGCACAAAGGTCTTCTCTGTCTTGACCTCTTCACATAATGATGCAGTATGTCCAGGGAAAGACTTTATTAATAGGGATGATTGCAATAGGAAGACACTCAAAGCCTAAACCAGAAGTATCTCAGGGTAGGAGTGGGTGAGCAATGCTTTTATATGCAGAGACCATGGAATAGGTGGTTGTGAAAAGAGGAGGGAAAGGGAGATAATAAAAACTGCCGTGTGGGAGTCTTGAAACCTAAAAAACTGTGTCAAACTTTGCACTAACAGGAGAATCAAGGCAAAATCTGTTGTTTGCAATAGGGTACATGAGCAAAGAAATTACAGACTGGGAAGGTGCCATACAGGGTCTAGCTGTACTAGTGAAGCCAGCCTCAGTTCAGTTCAGTTCAGTCCCTCAGCCGTGTCCGACTTTTTGTGACCCCATGAATCGCAGCATGCCAGGCCTCCCTGTCCATCACCAACTCCCGGAGGTCACTCAGATTCACGTCCATCAAGTCAGTGATGCCATCCAGCCATCTCATCCTCGGTCGTCCCCTTCTCCTCCTGCCCCCAATCCCTCCCAGCATCAGTCTTTTCCAATGAGTCAACTCTTTGCGTGAGGTGGCCAAAGTACTGGAGTTTCAGCTTTAGCATCATTCCTTCCAAAGAAATCCCAGGGCTGATCTCCTTCAGAATGGACTGGTTGGATCTCCTTGCAGTCCATGGGACTCTCAAGAGTCTTCTCCAACACCACAGTTCAAACGCATCAATTCTTCGGTGCTCAGCCTTCTTCACAGTCCAACTCTCACATCCATACATGACCACAGGAAAAACCATAGCCTTGACTGAGGTGAGGTGAAGTCGTTCAGTCGTGTCCGACTCTTTGCGACCCCGTCACTGTAACCTACTAGGCTTCTCTGTCCATGGGATTCTCCAGGCAAGAATACAGGAGTGGATTGCCATTTCCTTCCCCAGGGGATCTTCCTGACCCAGGGATCGAACCTGGGTCTCCCGCATTGGAGGCAGACGCTTTAACCTCTGAGCCACCAGGGAAGCCCTTAGTTGGCAAAGTAATGTCTCTGCTTTTGAATATACTATCTAGGTTGGTCATAACTTTTCTTCCAAGGAGTAAGCATCTTTTAATTTCATGTTACCTTATATTATAAATATTTTGCAAATGTGATTAAGTATTTGAGATGGAAAGATTATCCTGCATTATCTGGGTGGACCTAAATATTCTTATAAGAGGGAGGTGGGGGGATATTTGACACAGACTGAAGGGGAAAAGGCAATGTGACCACAGAGGCAGAGATGAGAGTTTTGCAGCCGCAAATCAAGGAGTGCCTGGCAGCCTCAGAAGCTGGAAGAAAGGAGGAGCAGGTTTTCTCCTAGAGCCTCTGGAGGGAGTACAGCCCTATCAACCCCCGCTTTTCAACCAAAAGTGATGCTGATTTTGGACTTCTGATCGCCACAACTGTAAGAGAATAAATTCTTGTTGTTTTAAGCCACCAAACGTGTGGGAATTTGCTATAGCAACCATAAGAAACTGCTATAGCTTGTTTCATTAAGAGACTTTCAGATTTTAGGAAGAGATCCTCTTATAATTTTAAATAAAAAATAAAAAAGTTGCTCAGTCATGTCCGACTCTTTGAGACCCCATGGACTATACAGTCCATGGAATTCTCTAGGCCAGAATACTGGAATGGGTACCCTTTGCCTTCTCCATGGGATCTTCCCAATCCAGGTCTCCTGCCTTGCAGGTGGATTCTTTACCGGCTGAGCCACAAGGGAAGCGCCTTGCTTTGCCATTATCTCATTTAAATATATTAATCATGGCTGTGCACATATGCTGTAAAATCAAGACTACTGTAGTCAATCTTAGTTTGTTTAAACGGAAAGGCTGAGCTTCAGAAAAGCTGTCAGGAAAGTTATATGGACTATGTGTGTGCTGTGTGCTGTGTGCTGTCACTCAGCTGTGTCCGACTCTTCGCAATCCTAGGGACTGCTGCCCGCCAGACAGGATTTTCCGGGCAAGGATACTGGAGTTAGATTGCCATTTCCTCCTCCAGGAAATCTTCCTGACTCAATGATTGAACCCATGTCTCCTCTTTACCATTGAGCCACTGGGTAAGTCTTTACATGTAGACATGTCTAAGTAAGTGCACAAACTACACCAGGAGTGGTCAAGAAGCGCAAAGTAAGAATTTAACTAATTCTTGTAGATTGATTTACTTACTCACTTAACAAATTGGCTGTTTAACCCTAAAGGAAAAGCAAGGTTACAGAAACTTAGAAAAATAGGTTATTTCTTATTTGGCTTCATTTGAACTACTAATCATAAACAAACACTTTTCTATTAAATTATAACTAGTAAAACACTTTACAAATGGATTGGATAATGATTTTTAGGAGTAATTAATAGCTCATTGAAGTTAAACAAATTACAGGGGGCTGTTATATTGGGGAGAGATGTTAAGTGGCCTCAGGGTCTTGAATACCACCACATGAGATTTGTTCATTCCACTATGGTTTAAACTTCCAGAGATGGGATAAAGAGTTTATATCTTGTTTCACAAGTAAGCAAAAGAAATCTAGACAGATTCACACAAAAATATCCTTTCACAGATAATTGTTAAGTTATACCAACTGCATTTCATCAAAAGCAGAACTAAGGCTTGGTTACTTGGCTAAAATGTGACTGTTTCAATAATGAACACTCACCTAAGTTACTTTGCAAAAAACTAGGAATAGAAGAAGAACAGGAACATAATGGTTAATAATAACACAACTCTGTAATGCATTATTTAAGAGATAATATTGTCAGCAGATTTCATGAGTTTGAGCAATAATTCATTGTCTTGTTTAAATGGCTTTTTCCTGAATTTAGATATTTCTTAAATTTATGGTTTCAGCAATTTGCTTAAGGGAAAAAAAGAGTCCATTTCCCATCCATTGTGTTTTTATCACATTCCAAGAAACAAAGGAGATGCCATTCTTTGGAGCAGCACCAGTTACACAGCCTCCAGTCAGGTATTGCTCAAGGCAGACAGTCAAGAAGTAGCAGGTTTTTCCACCCTCTGCAATCTTAAGGAGCTGTGACCCAAGGGCAACTGTAAAACCCACGTGTTAGAATAACTTAGATTTCTTGTGATAGACTGAGTAAACAAATGGACAATGGTTCAACTTCATACAACAATAGAACTCTAACACACGTGAGAAAACTTTGCAGCAACCGCTTCAGAACTGTCAGGACTTAGTGAGTGGCTAACAACTTATTTTTTCTTTCCAATTTCAGGACAAAACAGAGAAATCAAAATATTCTCCCCAAATGTAAGATGTATCATTTCTAGGCACTCTTCTTCCAGCTTGCTTATAATAACAGCCTCCAATCGGGGATTATGGAAACTTTCCACTTTTCTCATTATAAAGCTTTCCATCACCCAGACAAGAATTGCGTCCTTCCTTATATCATGTTGTTTCCATGTAGGGAATAAGTTGTTCCCATGTAGGTGCTCTTCATTTATTTCCACGTGTGAATGATACTTGTGTTGACCGCCATGCATGTGTACATACTCAGTTGCTCAAGTGTCCAATTCTTGCCACCCTATGGACTGTAGCCCACCAGAGTCCTCTGTCCAAGGGATTCTCCACGCAAGAATACTGGAGTGAATTGCCATGACCTCGTCCAGGGGATCCTCCTGACCCAGAGAGACACATCTCCTGTGTCTCCTGCACTGGCAGGCAGATTCTTCACCACTGAGCCACCTAGGAAGCCCCACTGATCCCCCCAACTACTTCTAAATAAAGAAAAGAAAAAGAGCAAAACAAAAATTTCTAGTCATTTGCCATACAATATATATTTCTGTAATCACCCGAGAATTCCTGGCTGCTAGCTGTGTTTGAAAGGAAAGAGATTTTACTTCAAAGAACATAAAATAGACATTTTTAATAAATTGATTTTTTAAAATATTTGTACTTCTATGAAGGTTACTAATTTAATTTTTGAGTTTTCAAATTGATATGCACTATGACTATTTTATTATATACATATAAAAGAGTTATGGGTGAGCAGTTGAGGGTGTTTATTTTCTAAAATACATTTTCTATAACAAAAATGTTTCTTATATAATTTTTTAAGTAACTTTTTAAAAGGCCTTTGAATTAATTTCCTCAAATCTTTAGCCCTCTATTTTCTCCTCTATCCAAAACTTTTCTTTTAACCATGTAAACCTAAATCCTAACATTAAACATAATTAAACCACTGATTTTAGAAGTGGATTTCTTACATCTCAAGAGAAGTACTTTGGATACTTCTCTTGAAGTAAGACAGTCTATCCTTCTCTTGAAGGAAGACAATAATCCATAATTCAAAGAGTGGGGAAGCAAAAGTGGTTTCCACCCTTTTTCCTCAACTCTTCTTTTTATTAAGACAAATTTTCTGTAAATAGCTCATTTCTGTTGGTTTTAAGACAGGCTTGAAAGGCGAGAAGACCTCCTGACTGGGAAAAACAGGACAGGGGCATAACAAAATGCACCCCGTCTCTGCAGACCCACCCAGCCCATCCCTTTGCCTCCTGAATTTTGGGCAGTGACCAGTCACAAGCTTTGAGGAACTGCCATTCCGCTCTGATTCTTCTCAAATCCAGCCAGTACCACCCTCAACCCGGGAGGGAACACGTCTGCCTGCGGGCTCGGGGTTCCTCCAGCCTGTCCAACTTTTGCTGTTGAATAAGCGGGAGCCCCTAGACAAGACAGTTCTCAGTCCTCCCGCAGATTTTCACCAAAAACTCTAAGACTAAAGGAGGTACAGAGTTACACTGAAAATCCAATTGGGGCTCCCTGTAACCCAGCCGAGCATAGGAATTCGAGGTAATTAGCTGATGCTGGTTCCCAGGAAGGTGCCGGACCCCTCCTCAGCACTGCCCACGGACCCCCAGCTCTTCGTACTCGGTCCCATTGAGGCTGGGACGGCCTTCCCTGGGACAAGTTGGAACAGAGTCGCATCACGCGCCCAGAGTACCCACGCCTGGAGGCCCTGCCCGCTGACCAGCTCAGCCAATCGCTGCGCGGGCAGGCGGGGGGGGCGGGGCCGGGAGGGCCGCAAACCCAGGCCTTAAAGGCTGAGTCAAGCGCGACCTGGCCAGCACCTCCGGCCTCGGCGACCTTTGGAGAGATAAACGTATGACCGTGGAGTGCGCCTGCGCAGGTTTGGAAGCCGCAGGTCAGGGACCCAGTCGGGCTGAGGGGGGTTCGGGCCAAAGACTGGAGGAGGCGATATCCAGGGAGTCGGGGAGGGAGTAGGCGCGACCTCCAGGAAACAACAGCGTCTACCCGCCGGGAGTTAACAAGGTTGGGTCGGCACTGC
Organism: Oryx dammah; assembly: GCF_014754425.2. Taxonomy (NCBI): domain Eukaryota; kingdom Metazoa; phylum Chordata; class Mammalia; order Artiodactyla; family Bovidae; genus Oryx; species Oryx dammah. The sequence goes on along the minus strand of NW_024070185.1, from coordinate 82,038,758 downwards.
CTCGAGCTTTGGCCTCCTTGAGGTGGTGTAGGGGGAAGGGCTATTTTGGGGAAATCCAGGGGCAAAGCTGAGACCACAGCGGGTACTAGGCGGGTCAGTCTCTGGGCGACAGCGGGCACAAAGTCCCGGTGGATCGCTGTAGTGTGACCTCCGAACGCCGGGTTACGGGACCAGTCGCTCGCTGCGCCACCGTAAACATCCTCTGGAAGCGACTGGCTTGTGCGGAGGCCTGAGAGTGGGCCGGCGCGTTCCTGGGCTGGCCCCACCTGCAACGCTGGTGCGAACTCAGCCCGGCCGGGTTCTCCGAGCCCTGGGAGTCAGAGTCGGGCCCTGTCCGGCACGAGAACTGGGGCTCAGGTCGCCGTTGTGATCGCGTGCCAGTTTGGGGGAGAGGGAAGGAGTGTGGGCTACACAGGACAAGGTGAAGGATGGGTGGAGGGCTGGGTGCACTTCGGCCCACCTTGTATTGGGGAGGCTTTTCAGAAAGTTTTCAAGTAGCGGAGATTCGAAGGTGTTACTCTCCCTCTGCCGTATATTACTCAAGAAGAAAGGTGTGAGGTAGCACCTAATTTTTCGGGATTCATGTCTGTCCCTACTTTGGGTCAGACGTCCTGATAAATACAATTTTTCGTCACCTGCGTACCTTCTTCAGTAAGTAACCTGAACCAGCGGTTTCCTAGCTATTATTACCTTAAGACTCCGACCCATAAGATGGCAGAGACCCTTGTGTGCCTGTGTACATGTGCATTCAGTCTTGTCAGACTCTGCGACTCCTGGACTGTAGCCGCCAAGCTCTTCTGTCCATGGAATTTTCGAGGCAGAAATATCTAAGTGGGTTGCCATTTCCTTCTCCAGAGGATCTTCCCGACCAAGGGGTTGAACTGGAGTTTATTTCGTCTCCTTCACTGGCAGGCGGGTACTTTACCAGCTGAGCGATCCTTACCATGGTGAATTTTCAGTGCACTCATAGTGAAGTTGGTTTCAGTTCCTATAGCACTTATCAGCCTGGTTTTTCAGTTTGATGGCTGAATCAGAATGTAATGATTTTGTGTAATATTTTATCTGTTTTTCTCCATCTGTATCTTTAACCTTTTTCTACAGACCTTTCACAAATATTTGAGAAGATCATTTACATGTTCTCAGTCCACTATAGTGGCTGTAACATCTCAGAAGTAAGCTTTTTTTATTTAAGGATTGGCCTCATCAAATACTTATTCATTTCTTTTTCTTTCTTAGGTTTTTGAAACATGAATCCTTCATTCTTCCTGACTGTCCTTTGCTTGGGAGTAGCCTCAGCTGCTCCAAAACTTGATCCAAATTTAGATGCACATTGGCACCAGTGGAAGGCAACGCACAGGAGGTTATATGGCATGGTTGGTAACATCTGAAAATGTCCAAAGGGACCCTCACAGAGAATGGTCTGTGTTGTTGGTCTGAATAGTTTCTGGACTAGTTTTGTCAACTTTGACCAAGGTAGTAACTTAATAGCATATATTTCTGAGCACAGCCTGGGCATATATTCCTGTGTGGGAGTTTGGAGAACAGCAGTATAAAGCCATTCCTGACAATAATTTTTCTCTTGTCTGAAAATCCATTTGGTGAACATGGGTTGGGATTTAAGTAGAAATAAAAATGATCAGTTATATATTTACATCTAGAATGAAGAAGGATGGAGGAGAGCAGTGTGGGAGAAGAATAAGAAAATAATTGACCTGCATAATCAGGAATACAGCCAAGGGAAACATGGCTTCAGCATGGCAATGAATGCCTTTGGTGACATGGTGAGTGTTGGCATGAGTTGCTGAATTTTTTGTGCCTCCTCTCAGTACTTTAGCAAAATAACTTCTTACTTTTCTACATTTTATTTACTTTTCCTTAAAGACCAATGAAGAATTTAGGCAGGTGATGAATGGTTTTCAAAATCAGAAGCGTAAGAAGGGGAAACTGTTCCATGAACCTCTCCTTATTGATGTCCCCAAATCTGTGGATTGGACTAAGAAAGGCTATGTAACTCCTGTGAAGAATCAGGTATGACAGTATTCAAATTCAGATCTTAGGCGTGTTTAGGTATATGGATTGTTGTTGGTCTTTGTATCTGTCTTGTAAACTGATGGCTCTTTTATTTTCAGGGTCAATGTGGTTCTTGTTGGGCGTTTAGTGCCACTGGTGCTCTTGAAGGACAGATGTTCCGGAAAACTGGCAAACTTGTTTCACTGAGTGAGCAAAACCTGGTGGACTGCTCTCGGCCTCAAGGCAATCAGGGTTGCAATGGTGGCCTAATGGATAATGCCTTCCAGTATATTAAGGAAAACGGAGGCCTGGACTCAGAGGAATCTTATCCATATCTTGCAACGGTAAAAGGAGCTCCTTATCTTGTCATTACAGCTCTGCTTTCTAACATTTTCAGAGATAAGAGACACCTTATTCAGCATTCACATTTTAGATGCAAACTGTTAGAACTGCCATTATAAATTATCAGCTATTGCAGAGGTCTCTGATTTTAGACGGTTAACATAGTTTGTCTTCTATGCAACATGTAGAATATGTGTGCCATTCTGTGCATGCGTGCGTGCAGAGTCACGCCAGTCATGTCAGACTCTTTGTGACATCGTGGACTGTAGCCTGCCAGGCTCCTCTGTCCATGGGATTCTCCAGGCAAGAATACTGGGGTGGGTTGCCATGCCCTCCTCCAGGGGATCTTCCTAACCCATGTCTTATTGTGTCTCCTGAATTGGCAGGTGGATTCTTTACCACTAGCGCCAGGTAGGAAACACCATTCTGTATATAATGCATATTTCTCCATAGTGAAAAATTTATTATGGCCAGGTAGATCTTAATGGCCTCATTGAAGAAATATCTACTACTTTTTCAACTTCAAACCAATCAGTAGCATTTTTCTGGGCTGCTTTATAACAAAATTGACTTAGAAATCATTAAGTTGCAAACTGCTGAGTCTTAATGGTCCTAGAATTCATGTTGCCCAGGAGGTGAATGGTAGTAATCAAGTCTTTTCCCCCTTTACCTTTAAAAGGACACAAATAGCTGTAACTATAAGCCTGAGTGTTCTGCAGCCAATGACACTGGCTTCGTTGACATCCCTCAGCGGGAGAAGGCCCTTATGAAGGCAGTGGCAACCGTGGGCCCCATCTCTGTTGCTATTGATGCAGGCCATGCATCCTTCCAGTTCTATAAATCAGGTAGGTGTTTGTCTTTTATTATAGAAATTCAGGCAGTCAGAATTGGAAGACACCACCATAATTGACTTTGACATGGAGTCCTGTTTTCTAGGACTAAAGAATTTTGCGTATATTCATTTAATAACGGTGTTTCCACTTGACATTATACTTTAAGCATTTTCTCATGATGACAAACTCTTCATAAATATTTTTAAATGGCTATGTAGTTAATTCTTTATATACAACCTGTATGTAATATTCTTCAATTGTTGGGCCCTTTTTCAAAGTGTTTTACTATTATAGTTAGAACTGTTAAGAATCCAGTAGTTGAAGTATTTTTTAGTTTTAAGTGGAAATTTCTAGTAAGTTGAGTTTTATTTTTATTTTTTCATCAGTCATTGTTTTTGGTTGACTATTTAAGTCTTATTTGGAATTTGTTTATGATGTTTCATTGAATTTTGAGATGCTTCTATTAATTAGTCGATAGGATGAGTTACTTTCATGTGTCACTTGGAGCTCCTTATCCCAACACTGAATTTTACTCTCCCAGGTATTTATTATGATCCAGACTGCAGCAGCAAAGACCTGGATCATGGTGTTTTGGTGGTTGGCTATGGCTTTGAAGGAACAGATTCAAATAACAATAAATTTTGGATTGTCAAGAACAGGTATAAAACCCCAAATGTTATATTTTAAATTGAAAAGGGGAGTATTTAATTAAAGGTGCAAAAATTTTGAAATCCCAAAAAGTCGTTCTCCTTGTTAGAGTAAACAGAGAAGTACTAATATATGATTATAAGATTCTTTAGTGAGTTTGTTGGGGTTATTATTATGTATTTGTAACACTGCATTTTTAAATTCTGAAAATTTTCTTAATTCAGAAACACATCTAGCCCAACGGTTTTAGATAAAGAATTTTTCACCTGTATAGTTGAGAGCTGCCTTCCTTTTTCTTTTTTTTTTTTTTTTTTGAGAGGTGGAGATTTTATTTATTTTTGGCTGTTCTGGGTCTTCATTGCTGTGCTTTTCTTTTTTTAATATAAATTTATCTATTTTAATTGGAGGTTAATTACTTTACAATATTGTATTGGTTTTGCCGTACATCAACATGAATCCGCCACAGGTATACACGTGTTCCCCATCCTGAACCCCCCTCCCACCTCCCTCCCCATACCATCGCTCTGGGTCATCCCAGTGCACCAGCCCCAAGCATCCAGTATCATGCATCAAACCTGGACTGGTGATTCATTTCATATATGATATTATACATGTTTCAGTGCCATTCTCCCAAATCATCCCACCCTCTTCCTCTCCCCCCGAGTCCAAAATGCCTTCCTTTTTCTGTCTCTAAGTTTTGAACAAGGAATAGTGGGCAAAAAACATTTGCCTCTGCTGATTGTTTCAGTCTGAAAGATTGCCCAAGAGTCCAATGGCCTCTGTGCATCCTTTCTTTCTATTATCATTTGATGTCCTGCCATTGCATTTTACTCCCAGTGCTTAGAGAGGTCTTTGAGGGTTGTAAGAATCAATTTTCACAGCTAAAGCTCTTTAAAGTGAGGTGTAAGATAGCCTGTGGAGACAGACTGCTACATTGGAATCTCAGTTCTGCCTCAATTTCTTACCTTAAAAAGTAAAGATAAGGACCCATAGGAGTAATATAAATATATGTAACAGAACTTACAATTGTACCTAATACATGATAAGTACTATTTTAATTATTAGTTATTATTAATGAAACTAATGTGTACTTGATTCTTTGTATAAAATGGAAAACATGTTCTTCTTTCAGTTGGGGTCCAGAATGGGGCTGGAATGGCTACGTGAAAATGGCCAAAGACCAGAACAATCATTGTGGAATTGCCACAGCAGCCAGCTATCCCATTGTGTGAGCTGATGGATGGTGATGATAGAGGACTCAAGGACAGCATATCTGGAGGAATTTTATCTTAAAACTGACCAAACCCTTACTGTATAAGATCATACGCTTGAATCATTGAGGATCCAAGTTGTGATTTGAATGCTGTGACATTTTTATAAGGGTAAAATGTTACCACTACTTTAATTACTATTATAAATAGCTTTATAATGTTGAAGACTCATTGCTTAACTCTAAGACTTTTAAATTTTCATTTTTTAAAAGGATATATAAAACTGCCTTTTACAATAAATTTTAATTCAATACATAAAGGTGGAACTTTCTCTTTTTAATGCATTAACTTGTAGTAGTTGGGGTATATAATTGGCCTATAAAGACATAAGTGAATGTGTCAATGTTGCATTAGGACTAGACACTGGGTGACTTTCCAAATATTTTAGTTTTAAATATGCATATTTTATGTCAACTGTATTACCTAATGTTTCCAAAAGTAAATTCAATGGTTGTGATTAACAGATTTTCAGGTGCTTGTTAATAACTGGAGAAATGTGTTCAAGATCCATCAGAAATGAGGCTGAGCTACAAGAGTAGTCCTCTGGCCTCAGAAGACTGACAAGAGATCACTAGGGCACACTTTGGCTTAGCTACCTAATCTCTGAATTAAAGAACCTCAGAAAGGAACAAAAGAGGCTAATCATATGGCTATAGAGTGACTACAAATAAAACAGTATTTTTGTATACTTAAAAGATGGGAAGGAAATATGCCAAACTTCTGGATGAATTAGGGATGATTATTTTCTTTAAGCTGTTCTGAAAAAACCATGTATTTTTACTAGGAAAAAAGTTGTAAAAATATAGGTACATTTCTTGCAAGCTAAAGAAGCATGCATACATGTTTAAAAAGTCTCAGGTTCCCAGTCAAGGATATACAAAGAATACGCTGCAGAAGTATTGAATTTAGCCATAATCTATTGTGAAGGAAGTAGAGATGGAGGACAACTGGAACCTTATATCCCACAAAACCTTTAATAGTCTTTGTCCACAGCCATTTCTGGAAAATACAGTTTACCACATTCAGTCAGGCTTTCCTTCATCTTACTTTACAACAGCAGGCTAACTCAGTGCTGTCTGCAGACTCCTGAAACAAATAAAGGCTAAGCAAACATGTAGATGCTAAATTGAGTGAAAGTATGATGGCTTTTTATTTAAATAATAAAGTTTCAAGTCTGCAAAGCAGAATACCTCCTGTAGATGTCTTAAATTGTATTTTAGTATATTTGATGTTTCTATAACTTTAGCTTGCAAAAAGTTCCAAACCACATCTAACAGGATTATTTTTTCAGAGGAGACAGTAGAGCTGGAAACAAACTTGATCATCACAAAAATCTGAAGTACAAACTTACTGCAAGTATTTCTATAGTCCAGATATTTGAATAGTTCCTTATAATAATTAAATTGCAAAGGAAGTAAAGAACGATGAGAGAGAATTCGGCAAATTAATTTTTGTGGGTATGTAGCTCTGACACTTGCATGCATGTATGCTAAGTCACTTCAGTCATGTCTGACTCTTTGCAACCCAATGGATTGTAGCCCACCAGGCTCCTCTGTCCATGGGATTCTCCAGGCAAGAATATGGAGGGTTTTACCATGCCCTCCTCCAGGGGACCCAGAAATGGAACCCATGTCTCTTAAGTCTCCTGCACTGGCAGTAGGTTCTTTACCACTAGTGCCACCTGGGAAGTCAAAGGGAAGGAAAGGGCTCTGTAATAAAGCTTCATTCATAGCACATACTTCAGTCAGTATGTATTGAAGGTATTTTGGGGCTTCCCTGTGGCTCAGCTGGTAAAGAATCCACCTGCAATGTGGGAGACATGGGTTTAATTCCTGGGTTGGGAAGATCCCCTGGAGAAGGGAAAGGCTACCCACTCCAGTATTCTGGACTGGAGAATTCCATAGACTGTAGTCATGGGGTCACAAAGAGTCAGACATTCTTAAAATTTGTAAACATTTTAAAAATTCTTAAAATCAAGTATAGCCTGCCTATTTCTGCTAATAATTGGTGATTGATAAAAGTTAGAGCAGTAAGGCCACATTAAGTGTTCTGCATGTAAAATTTGAATTTGGTCATATTTTCTAATCTTAGTTACCTTTTGACTGGTATAAAAGCCTGAAAATCAAAGGAAAACTTCTGGGATTTAGAAAAGCAAATATCAGTGATATCTTCACTTTAAGCAGTGGAGAAGGAAATGGCAACCCACTCTAGTATTCTTGCCTGGAGATTCCATGGACAGAGGAGCCTAGTGGGCTCCAGTCCATGGGGTTGCAAAGAGTCAGATATGACTGAGCGACCATCACTCACCGACTCACTTTAAGCACAGAATTTCACAAATGTCCATGATCATCTCTACTTCTAAATAATAGACTATTGCCAAGAGCTACTCCATGGTCTTGTTCCTTAGTACCATATTTTGAAACTTTTGTAATTTATATATATTCAAGTATTAAAATCCCACTTTTATGTGACAACACTATACAGGCTCTGGGGGCATGGGAGTAAAGCAGTCACAGTCCCTCCATCATGGAGCTCCCGTTCTCATGTTGCTGAGCCTGTACATAACCTCCATCCCTGCCACAATGGCCGCTTTGTTCACAAGCCCATTGGCAATGATAGGAGTGGCTGGGTAAAGAATCTGGCATCCACAGCACACTTCATCCTATTCACTTGATTTACCGATGTCACCCTTAGGTGAGCATTCACCTAGGACTCAAATATACTCATGCTTTTTGCCCATTCAGAGAGCTCTATCCACATACCTCTTCTCCAGACCTCTTTGTTGTCTCCAGACCAATGTTCCAGATCTCTGATCATCCAGCCAAACCATGGCCACAGTCTGTGGATCAGTATATACTCATACATCTGGCCATTTTTCCTTCTAAGCAAAATGAACAAGATGCTCAACATTCTGCTCGCAGGGAGAATTATCCTTTATCCCTGTTTAGGAATGTCCCAGAAAAGGACTTCAATGCTGCAGCTGTCCATTTCACTTGGCGCCTGCATATCATGCAAAACCTTCTGTAGCCCATATTTAAACATTCATTCTCTACTAAGACCCAGTAGCAATATAAAAGCTGTTCTCTAAAGAGTAGTTATCCACAGAGGATACCATGACTTTGTTCCAAAAGCCAAGGGTCTGCATTAAGATTTGCCTATCAGAGTCTCAATGGTTCCAAATAGCATCTCTCATTGCTATTGATACTTTAAACACAATTAGATCTACTGGATCACCTAGCCCAAGTGGCAGAACAGCTTACATGGCAACATGGGCATCCTGGACTTGTTAGAGAATCTTGTTCTGTCGTTCAGCTGCCCAGTCATGTCTGACTCTGCGACCAACGGACTGCAGAATACCAGGCCCCTCTGTCCCTCACCATCTCCAGAAGTTTGCCCAAATTTATGTCCCTTGCCTCGGTGATGCCATCCAGCCATCTCATCCTCTGACACCCTCTTCTACCATCGATCTTTCCCAGCATCAGGGACTTTTCCAATGAGTCAGCTTTTCACACACATCAAATGACCAAAACACTGGAGTTTCAGCTTCGAAGTCAGTCCTTCCGAGTATTTAAGGCTGATTGCCCTTAAGATGGACTGATTTGATCTCCTTGCTGTCCAAGGGACTCAGGAATCTTCCCCAGCACCACAATTTGAAGGCATCAATTCTTTGGCACTCTGCCTTCTTTATGGTCCAGCTCTCACAACCATACAAGACCACTGGGAAGACCATAGCCTTGTTTATATGGACTTTTGTTGGCAGAGTAATGTCTCTGCTTTTCAACACACTGTCTAGGCTTGTCATAGCTTTCCTGCTAAGAAGCAAATGTCTTCTGATTTCATGGCCACAGTCATCATCTGCAGTGATTTTAGAGCCCAAGAAGAGGAAAGCTGTCACTACCACCTTTTCTCCCTCCTTTTGCCATGAAGTCGTGGGGCCGTATGCCATGATCTTAGTTTTTTAGTATTCAGTTTTAAGCTGACTCTTTCACCCTCCTCCTTCACCCTCATCATGAGTCTCTTTAGTTCCTTTTCACTTTCTGCCATTAGAGTGGTATCATCTGCATATCTGAGGTTGTTTATATTTTTCCCACTTATCTTGATTCCAGCTTGTAACTCACCCAGCCCAGCATTTCTCATGATGTGTTCAGCATACAGATTAAACAAGCAGGGTGACAGCAGACAGTTCTGTCGTACTTCTTTCTCAATCTTGAACCAATGAGTTGTTCCATACAGGGTTCTAACTGTTGCTTCTTCACCTGCATACAGGTTTTTCAGGAGACAGGTAAGATGGTCTGGTATTCCCATCTCTTTAAGAGCTTTCCACAGTTTATTATGATCCACACAGTCAAAGGCTCTGGTATAGTCAATGAAATAGAAGTAGATGTGTTTCTGGAATTCCCTAGCTTTGTCTATGATCCAGCAAATATTGACAATTTGATCTCTGGCTCCTCTTCCTTTCCTAAACTCAGCTTGGACACTGGAAGTTCTTGGTTCGCATAAAGCTGTAGTTTAGCATGCAAGATTTTAAGCATGACCTTACTAGCATGGTGGGGCTCAGCTGGTAAAGAATCTGCCTGCATTGCAGGAGATCTGAGTTCAATCCCTGGGTTGGGAAGAGCCCCTGGAGAAGGGAAAGGCTACCCACTCCAGTATTCTGGCCTGGAGAATTTCATGGACTGTATAGTCATGAGGTCACAGAGTTGGACACGACTAAGCAACTTTCACTTTCACTTTACTAGCATGGGAGATGAGTGCAATTGTGTTTGTCTGAGTCCCACTCAAAACTAAGCTATTTGGGTTGCTCAATCAATGGACCAAAGTAGCTTGCCCAAATGAGAACTATGCTGCCTATAAAATCCAAAGAAGCACACTAAGCATTGGGCCTGCCTCTCTTTTGGTTATAAGAGGGGCCAGATGAAACAACTCATCCTTCTTCGTAGAAGGGATATCTTGACAGGTTCGACTGAACAACTAGAAATTTAACTGAGATGAGGAGCCACTGAATTTTTGTAGAATTTATGACCCACCCTCTGACATGAAAGTGTCTCTATTAATGGGACAAATAAGTCTATGGTAGTCGCTACTTCTTGCTCACTAGTTTCATTTAACATAATGTCACCAGTGTAATGAATCAGTATGATGTCTTGATGAAGGAAAAGACAATCAAGACCCATGCAATCTAAATTGTGACATAGAGCTAGAAAGTTGATATATACCCAAGGCAAGACAATTATAATGTATTATTGACCTTACCAGTTGAAGACAAACTGTTTCTAGTGATCTGTCCTAATATGTATGGAGAGAAAAGCATTTGCTAAATCAATATACTGTATACCAGGAACTAGGGGATTATTAATTTGCTTAAGCTATTTAATGGAACATCTGGAACAGCATCTACAGTTGGAATTACCACCAGGTTATATTAATGATAATTTACTGTATGTCCCCTAGATATATCTGTTTTCTTCACAGGTCAAATAGGCAAGTAGAATGAGAATGGGGTGAAAATTACAACCCCTGCATCCATCAAGTTCCTGATGGTGGTACTAATCATTGTAATCTTGAGGGAATGAGTCATTTCTTTTGGTTTATTATTAATATTGTGCTTGATAGAGGCAGTTCTAGTGGCTTCCAATAGGCTTTTCCTACCATAATAGCCCTCAGTCCACATGGAACCCCTTCATGAATCACAACTTTGTCATGGTGAAGGGACTTGAATAACTCAATGAAGCCATGCCATGCAGGGCCACCCAAGAAAGATGGGAAATAGTGAAAAGTTCTGACAAAATGTGCTCCACTGGAAGAGGGAATGACAATCCACTTCAGTATTCTTGCTGTAAGAACCCTATGACCAGTATGAAAAGGCAAAAAGATATGACACCAGAAGATGAGCCCCACAGGTTGGAAGTTTGCTACTGGGGAAGAAGGGAGGACAATTAATAATAGCTCCAGAGAGAATGAAGAGGCTGGGCAAAAGTGGAAAAAATGTTCAGTTGTGGATGTACCTGGTGGTAAAAGTAAAGTCTGATGCTATTAACAATATTGCATAGGAACCTGAAATGTTAGTTCTATGAACCAAGGTAAATTTGATGTGTTCAAGCAGGAGATGGCAAGAGTGAACACAGAATCAATGAACTCAAATGGACAAGAATGGGTGAATATAATTAATATAACCATTATATCCATGACTATGGGAAAGAATCCCTTAGAAGAAATGAAGTAGCCCTCATAGTCAACCAAAGAGTCTGAAATGCAAGACTTGGGTGCAATCTCAAAAATGACAGAATGACCTCAGTTCATTTCCAAGGCAAACCATTCAACATCATGGTAATCCAAGTCTATTCTGCAACCACTGATGCCAAAGAAGCTGAGACTGACCAGTTCTATGAAGACTTAGAAAACCTTCTAGAACTATAGGGGGTTGGAATGCAAAAGTAGGAAGTCAAGAGATACTTGGAGTAACAGGCAAGTTTGGCCTTGAGTACAAAATGAAGCAGAAAAAAGGGTAATAGAGTTTAGGAAAAAAGGTAATAGAGCTTTGTCAAGAGAACACACTGGTCATAGCAAATATCCTCTTTCAACAATAAAAAAGACAACTCTACACATGGACATCACCAGACAGTCAACACCAAAATCAGATTGATTATATTCTTTGCAGCCAAAGATGGGTAAGCTCTACACAGTCATCAAAAAAAGACCTGTAAATGACTGTGGCTCAGATCATGAACTCCTTATTGTCAAATTCAGACTTAAATTGAAGAAAGTAGGGAAAACCACTAGACCATTGAGAGAGTCATTTCCTAGGCAGGTTGACAAGAAGTCTAGGGGTCCCCAAGGAGAGAAGGGTCTGGAATTCTCAAGGAGGAAGAAAGGACAAACTTTTTTTCCCCTCTACATTCCTTAGGATTATATAACAATAATGTATCCTGCCTAAGGACAGTCTCTGGATTAAACCTTCTGGCTAATTCTTTTATCTTAAAATGTAAATTATGGGAGTTGGTCTGGTGAGGCTTTTACAACCTCCAGACATTCTTTGGATTCACTGGAGAGTATATAACTCCATTGCTAACACTAGCAAGGGGGTATTCTTTCTGCCCCCTTCTGATGTTTATGTCAGAAGCTTTCTCTATCTCCTTTATACTTTAATAAAACTTTATTACATAAAAGCTCTGAGCGATCAAGCCTTGTCTCTGGCCCTGGATTGAATTCTTCTCCTCCGGAGGCCAAGAATCCTGTCGTCTTTGCGTGGTTCAGCAGCAACGTTTCGCCATTCAGGTATGACCTAAATCAAATTGAGAACCCCCTGAACAGTATGAAAAGGCGAAATGATAGGATACTGAAAGAGGAACTCCCCAGGTCAGTAGGTGCCCAATATGCTACTGGATGTCAGTGGAGAAATAACTCCAGAAAGAATGAAGGGATGGAGCCAAAACAAAAACAATACCCAGGTGTGGATGTGACTGGTGATAGAAGCAAGGTCCAATGCTGTAAAGAGCAATATTGCATAGGAACCTGGAATGTCAGGTCCATGAATCAAGGCAAATTGGAAGTGGTCAAACAAGAGATGGCAAGAGTGAACGTCGACATTCTAGGAATCAGCGAACTAAAATGGACTGGAATGGGTGAATTTAACTCAGATGACCATTATATCTACTATTGCAGTCAGGAATCCCTCAAAAGAAATGGAGTAGCCATCATGGTCAACAAAAGAGTCTGAAATGCAGTACTTGGATGTAATCTCAAAAACAACAGAATGATCTCTGTTCGTCTCCAAGGCAAACCATTCAGTATCACAGTAATCCAAGTCTATGCCCCAACCAAGGGAATATTTCATGCAAAGATGGGCTCGATAAAGGACAGAAATGGTATGGACCTAACAGAAGCAGAACATATTAAGAAGAGGTGGCAAGAATACACAAAACAACTGTACAAAAAAGATCTTCACGACCCGGGTAATCACGATGGTGTGATCACTCACCTAGAGCCAGACACCATGGAATGTGAAGTCAAGTGGGCCTTAGAAAGCATCACTACAAACAAAGCTAGTGGAGGTGATAGAATTCCAGTAAAGCTATTTCAAATCCTGAAAGATGATGCTGTGAAAGTGTTGCACTCAATATGCCAGCAAATTTGGAAAACTCAGCAGTGGCCACAGGACTGGAAAAGGTCAGTTTTCATTCCAATCCCAAAGAAAGGCAATGCCAAAGAATGCTCAAACTACTGCACAATTGCACTCATCTCACATGCTAGTAAAGTAATGCTCAAAATTCTCCAAGCCAGGCTTCAGCAATATGTGAACTGTGAACTTCCAGATGTTCAAGCTGGTTTTAGAAAAGGCAGAGGAACCAGAGATCAAATTGCCAACATCCGCTGGATCATGGAAAAAGCAAGAGAGTTCCAGAAAAACATCTATTTCTGCTTTATTGACTATGCCAAAGCTTTTGACTGTGTGGATCATGATAAACTGTGGAAAATTCTGAGAGAGATGAGAATACCAGACTACCTAAACTGCCTCTTGAGAAATCTGTATGCAGGTCAGGAAGCAACAGTTAGAACTGGACATGGAAAAACAGACTGGTTCCAAATAGGAAAAGGAGTACGTCATGGCTATATATTGTCACCCTGCTTATTTAACTTATATGCAGAGGACATCATGAGAAACATTGGACTAGAAGAAACACAAGCTGGAATCAAGATTGCCGGGAGAAATATCAATAACCTCAGATATGCAGATGACACCACTCTTATGCAGAAAGTGAAGGGGAACTAAAGAGTCTCTTGATGAAAGTGAAAGAGGAGAGCGAAAAAGTTGGCTTAAAGCTCAACATTCAGAAAACGAAGATCATGGCATCTGGTCCCATCACTTCATGGGAAATAGATGGGGAAACAATGGAAACAGTGTCAGACTTTATTTTGGGGGGCTCCAAAATCACTGCGGATGGTGATTGCAGCCATGAAATTCAAAGACGCTTACTCCTTGGAAGAAAAGTTATGACCAACCTAGATAGCATATTCAAAAGCAGAGACATTACTTTGCCGACTAAGGTCCGTCTAGTCAAGGCTATGGTTTTTCCTGTGGTCATGTATGGATGTGAGAGTTGGACTGTGAAGAAGGCTGAGTGCTGAAGAATTGATGCTTTTGAACTGTGGTGTTGGAGAAGACTCTTGAGAGTCCCTTGGATGGCAAGGAGATCCAACCAGTCCATTCTGAAGGAGATCAGCCCTGGGATTTCTTTGGAAGTAATGATGCTAAAGCTGAAACTCCAGTACTTTGGCCACCTCATGTGAAGAGTTGACTCATTGGAAAAGACTCTGATGCTGGGAGGGATTGGGGGCAGGAGGCGAAGGGGACGACAGAGGATGAGATGGCTGGATGGCATCACTGACTCGATGGACTGAGTGAACTCCGGGAGTTGGTGATGGACAGGGAGGCCTGGCGTGCTGCGATTCATGGGGTCGCAAAGAGTCGGACACGACTGAGCGACTGAACTGAACTGAACTGAACTGAACTGAACTGAAATCCCTTATGATTATATATTGAAAGTGACAAACAGAGTCAAGGGATTATCTCTGGTAGACAGAGTGCCTGAAGAAGTATGGATGGAGGTTCATAACATTGTACATGAGGCAGTGACCAAAATCATTCCAAAGAGAAAGAAATGCAAGAAGACAAAGTGGTTGTCTAAGGAGACTTTACAAATAACTGAGAAAAGAAGAGAAGAAAAAGGCAAGGGTGAAAGAGAAAGATATACCCAGCTGAAGGCAGAGTTCCAGAGAATAGCAAGGAGAGATAAGAAAGCCTTCTTAAGTGAACAATGCAAAGAAATAGAGGAAAATAATATAATGGGAAAGACTAGAGATATCTTCAGGAAAATTGGAGATATCAAGAGAATATTTCATGCAAGGATGGGCACAATAAAGGACAGAAATGGTAAGGACCTAAAAGAAGCAGAAGAGATTAAGAAGAGGTGGCAAGAATACATGAAGAACTATACAAAAAAGGTCTTAATGACCTGGATAACCACAATGGTGTGGTCACTCAACTCCAGCCAGGCATCCTGGAGTATAAAGTCAAGTGGGCTCAGGGAGCATCAGTACAAACAAAGCTAGGGTAGGTTTTAGAATTCCAGCTGAGCTATTTAAAAATCCTAAAAGATGATGCTGTTAATGTGCTGCACTCAGTATGTCAGCAAATTTGGAAAACTCAGCAGTGGACACAGGACTAGAAAAGGTCAGTTTTCATTCCAACCCCAAAGAAGGACAGTGACAAAGAATGTTCAAACTACCATATAATTGTACTCTTTTCACATGCTAGCAAGGTTATGCTCAAAATCCTTGAAATGAGGCTTCAGCACTATGTGAACCAAAAACTTCTTGATGTACAAACTGGGTTTAGAAGAGGCAGAAGAACCAGAGATCAAATTGCCAACGTACATTGGATCATAGAGAAAGCAAGGGAATTCCAGAAAAACATCCACTTTTGCTTCATTGACTACATGAATGCCTTTGACTGTGTGGATCACAACAAACTATGGAAAATTCTTAAATAGAGGGGAATACCAGGCCAGCTTACCATCTCCTGAGAAACCTGTATGCAGGTCAAGAAGCAAAAGTTAGAACTGGACATGGGACCATGGACTGGTTCAAAACTGGGAAAGAAGTACATCAAGACTATATATTGTCACCCTGCTTATTTAATTTATATGCAGAGTACATCATGCAAAATGCCAGCCTTGATGAATAACAAGCTGGAACCAAGATTGCCAGGAGAAATATCAACAACCTCAGATATGCAGATGATAGCACTCTAATAGCAGAAAGTGAAGAGGAACTAAAGAGCCTCTTGATGAAGGTGAGAGACAAGATGGCGGAAGAGTAGGTGAATGTAGAGTACATCTCTCTCCTTGGATGCATTAGGAATACACCTTAGACAAAGAATATCTTGCAGTACACCAGCTCAGAGTGGCCAGGAGTCCCTGACCACCAGAAAGGAATATATAGATCCATATAAAACTTGGTAAGATGAAGGAAAGAGGGGGAAAAAAAGGAGAGTGAGCAGGGCTAGATCTGCACCCAGTGGGTGGGGGAACTGACACAGGGGTTGGCAATTCTTGCTGTAGCCCTACATACCCTGGACAGGGAGACAGTTCCTAGAAACCACAGTGGCTGGAAGCTCAAGTGCAGGGATTGGAGAGCAGTCCCAGGGTGAGGTCTGCTGTTGACTATGGGCAAATGGCCAAAGAGGATGTGAGTCAGGAGATCGAAGTTTGAAATGCCTGTGGAGGAAAGCTGAGCAGCTGTGGAGGCAAGGCGATACTCCTGAGTCACACACAGTGGGTGGAGCCATCACTGTAGCCTCTCTCTTCCCACACACCAGCACCAGCAACAGAGCAATAGAGAAAGACTCCATAGAGGGTGGCCCTTTAAGTGCCTAATGTGTGGAGCAACAGAGAAGAACCAGCCAAAGAGGCCCTCGGAATGTTAACTGCCAGAGGCTAGGAAAATACTCTAACTGGGCCATTGTTCTTGCAGCTTCCCTCATAGCTCAGTTGGTAAAGAATCCGCCTGCAATGCAGGAAACACCAGTATGATTCTTGGGTGGGGAAGATCACCTTGAGAAAGGGATAGGCTATCCACTCCAGTATTCTTGGGCTTCCCTAGTGGCTCACTTGGTAAAGACTCTGCCTGCAATGCAGGAGACCTGTGTTTGATCCCTGGGTTGGGAAAATCCCCTGGAGCTGATGGCAACCCACTCCAATATTATTGCCTGGAGAATCCCCATGGACAAAGGAGCCTGGTCAGCTGGAATTCCATCACCTCCACTAGCTTTGTTCCTAGTGATGCTTCCTAGGGCCCACTTGACTTTGCACTCCAAGATTTATATCTTTTCCCAAATTCGAGAAGTTTCAGACACTATTTTTTCAAGTACTTTTTCAGTGTTATTCTTTTTCGCCTCTCTTTCTGTGTTTCTGATGGCATGTGTGTTGACTCTTTTGTTATTGTCCTACAAGTCCTTGTTTTAAATTCTATTTTGTTGTTGTGGTTTCTCACATACGGTGATTTCTATTGATTTATCTTCATATCTCTGAATCTACATTCTGTTGTGTCCACCTTACTATTGAGCTTATACAGCAAGTTTTTCATTCTGATTATTGTATTTTTCAGTTCTTTAATCTTCATTTGCTTATTTTTTGAATTTTTATTTCTTTGGTTAGATTTTCTATTTTTTATGTTTCCAAAAATATGTAACTGCTTATTGAAACATTTTTAAGATGATTACTTTAAAACCCTTGTCAGATACTTATATCAGATATATCTTGGGGTTGGTAACTGTTCATTGTCTTTTCTCATTTCTTTTGTGATTTTCCTGGTCTTGGTAAAACACGTGTTTTTTGTTGTTGTTGTTGTTATATCTGAGATATTTTATATATTATATTATGAGATTATGGATCTTATTTAATCTTCTTTTTAGCAGTCATAGTTCAAGGGCCAGGTGGGTGTATTTGTTCAGCTTCCTGTCACGATCTTCCAAAGCATCCTGGCCAAAATGGGGCACTGATTCATGCTGCTCTATTGCAGATGGGTAGGGTAAAAGTTCAGATCCCTCCTCACCTCATCGTCATCTGTCTGGGAAAGGTGGGGCACTGACTCACATCACATTGTTGTCTCTGAGTGATATATCAACTCACTGCTTGGCTCTACTGCCTCCCAGGTGGGAAAGAAGAGTGAGCAGAAGGCTGACTTACACCATTTTGTTACTGCTGGCAGGGGTAAAGGGTCAGCTCCCCATGGGGCCCCACTGACATCAGGCGAGGGGAGAAGCAAAGCATGAACTTCCTCTCACTGCACCATTCCATTCTGCCTCGCTGATGCCAGATAAGGTAGAGAGTTAGCTCCCCAATAGGCCTTGATGACAGGGGTAAGAGAGGTGAAGCCTCGCTGTAACTACCTCTGCCTTTTACAACCTTGTGAAGTTTCACTGTTGCCATGTGGGAGTGGAGGATCAGGTCAAGGCTTGACCCCACTGATGTTCTCCTGAAGAAGCAGGGGGCAATCAGGCCACTGCCTGCATCTAGGAAAGTACAGAATTTCAGCCCTTTCAATACTACTCTTTCTTTCCTTATTTGTGTCTGGGTTTTAAAAATATGATGGCTTTGCTTTGTGAGATCTCCTGTTTTTATTCTCCTCTCTCATTTCAATTTAAATCTCCTCTTTTCATCATCTCTGTTTTCCTTATCACACTTGATTTTGATTCAACTGCAAGCAATTTCTTGCAGGTCAGCCCCAGCAGGTCAACTCAGAGTTCATAGCAGTTATATTGCTCTCTCTGTTTTTATTCTATCTTAACATAGGCCCCTTGCACCAAAGTGGTACTGGAGACAATAAACTTCCTTTTAGAGCTGCTGTTCTCAAACTAGCCCATCTCATTGTTTCCCTTGCATTCTTTTGCACAGATGCCACTAGTGTGCAGATGGTGTGTCTCTAAACCCATATTTTGAGATTTATGGGGATATCTTGTCATCTTTTTTCTTTTTTTGGTAAATTTATCCCTGATGCTTGATGTTTAATTTTGTTTTGATATCTAGTTGTTCTGTTTTTTTATGTAGTAGTTTAGAATGACTAAACAACTTTTTTGCCACTTTCATTGTCTTCCCAGAATCTCCTCTCTTTCTATTTTTCATTTTCTATCGTTCATTCTTCTCAGAACAGTCTGTGTGGTACTCTCTCCATTGTTTCTTCATGGATAAAATGGTATCACAGGTATTCGCAGGTTATCCAAACAGAAGAGAGAATTCTCATTTTGAGTCAATGACTGATTTAAGCCATCCCTCCCACAAGTTCAATGATGATGTGCTCAGTCGTTTCAGTCGCGTCCGACTCTGGTGCAACCTATGGACTGTAGCCAGCCAGGCTCCTCTGTCCATGGGGATTCTCCAGGCAAGAATACTAGAGTGGGTTGCCATGCCATCCTCCAAGGGATCTTCCCAACCCAGGAACTGAACTCATATCTCTGGCATCTCCTGCATTGTAAGCAGTTTCTTTACCCACTGAACCACCTGGGAAGCCCATTAGCGCATTAAGACCCCCTAAACCTTGTTCCTATTAGCTCATGGTATCAGAATGAGGAGAAGTAAACCTACATATCTGTCTCCTGACTGCCTTCCTAAGGCATGTAACTGGTCTGTTATCAACTGCACACAGGCCCTGAATGCATAGTTTCTCTAGTCCTACAGCGCTCCTTAAACTGCTGTTGTAAGGGACATATGCAGTAAGCAAGGGCACCAGTATAAAGACAAATGCTAATTGAATAGTGTCAGAGCAGCATTTCACATACTCCCATCCAGTACAGGCTATGGAGTAAGTGAAGAACAGAACCAGGACAAACCATGTCCTAGAGCAGGGCTGGTGGGCACTGTGAGTAGGCTGTGCAGGAGTGTCCTGTACACTAACAGGAAGCCAAGAGATCCACTCCACCCCATGTCTCTACCAAGAAATGGGAAGAGCCAGGTCTGACGGGAAACATTCTATTAAAAAAAAAAGAGTGCAGTTCATGGAATGCGCAGTTATGGCATAAAAGAATTTCAAATCTCTGTTTTCATAAAGCAAAAATCTCAAGTCTTTGCGATTGAGTTTCACATTAACTGGCACTTTATTTGCTTAAAACCTAAGCATTGTCAGTTTGAGAAGTAATCCACTGAGATACATAGATCTCTCCATCTAAATTCTAGGGTTTCTTCTTTTGATCCTTGATAAAAAAATTTTATCCAAGAAACAGAATAGATACATGAACCATTCGAGAATGAAATAGGGAATCAAGAAAGATTTAAGTTGTGGTGGCCCTTGCTTTTTAAAAAAAAAAAGTTCTTTAAAGACTGTAGCAGAATAAAAGGATCACTGGCTCCGAGTCGCCTAGAGACAACAAGTGATGAAACTAAAACAAACAAGTAAACCCACATCCCTAAACAAGTTTGCTGTTGCTGCTAAGTCGCTTCAGTCGTGTCCGACTCTGTGCGACCCCATAGATGGCAGCCCGCCAGGCTCCCTCATCCCTGGGATTCTCCAGGCAAGAATACTGGAGTGGGTTGCCATTTAGGCAACCTCAATTCCCTGCCCTGCCCCATGGTAAAAAACATGAATACTTTAGGTAGCAGTTCAGAATTTACCTTCATCTCTTACCTGCCCCATCAATGGAAGTTCAAAGTCATGATTTTTTTTGGACTTCCATATTTTTGTATATAGAATATAAACTCATACTAGATGATAACTAATTTTTTTTAAATTCAGGTCCAGAAAGAATCAATAACTTTTAATTAAAACCTTCTACATTTTGATTACTGTTCAACTTGCTTCCATTTAGCAAAAAGCAACATTTCATATGTTTACCTCAAATCTCATTGCTTTACAACTGTGGCATACCTTCCATTAAAAATAAAAAGGTGAAGCAGTCAATCCAGTGATTAATTTAACATGGCTTTCATTGGGAAAGGGGGGGAGGGGAAAGTGGGGGGTTATGACGAAGAGAGACCAATAGACAAAAAAGGTAAATTAAACATACAATTGTTTCCTTTAAAAAAAAGAAGAAAAAAATTATCATTTTCAATTATCAATTATTATCAATGGTGATAATTGAAGTAAAGGAAACTTCAGCTAGTCTTTTACAACCAACAATGTGGAAAGATGTATTTTTCAAGTTTAAAATTTCTATATTGACATTAATATTTTATAATTAGGCACAATACAAATATGCATCCAGTTAAAATTAATACATAAAACTCTTGCCACATGACTAAGACCAAGAAACTGATTCTTCCCAACTAATGCCTTTGCAATTTTTTAAGTCAGAGGCTTGGTTCCACAGTTGCCAAGCAATAGAGATTAAAATGAGTCTTAAAAAGTCATCTTTTAAAATGAAATAGAAAATAATTTTATCAAGAAATTAATTTCTCTAGTTGAGAATCAAAGGATAATTCAAAATCTCTTATTAAAGGAAGCCTATCCTTCTTTTAGAAATGGCCAATTTTCCATTGGTACTCAAGCTTAAAAAGAATTTATCATGTGAAATTTGCATAAGAAAATAATGAAAAACTTACTGGTAAAGGCTACTAATATGTCTTCCTTATGGTTACTAATAGATAAATATGCTCTAATTCTAAAGGATTAAGGCTGCTTCTCTCCAATAACTCAGCAAGTAATTTGTATTTTTGGAAACTAAAAGATCTTCATGATCCAGATAACCACAATGGTATGATCACTCACCTAGAGCCAGACATCCTGGAATGCAAAGTCAAGTGGGCCTTAGGAAGCATCACAACAAACAAAGCTACTGGAGGTGATAGAATTCCAGCTGAGCTATTTAAAAATCCCAAAAGATGATGCTGTGAAAGTGCTGCACTCAATATGCCAGAAAATTTGGAAAACTCAGCAGTGGCCACAGGACTGGAAAAGGTCAGTCTTCATTCCAATCCCAAAGATGGGCAATGCCAAAGAATGTTCAAACTACCGCACAACTGCACTCATCTCACACACTAGCAAAGTAATGATCACAATTCTCCAAGCCAGGCTTCAACAATACGTGAACTTCCAGATGTTCAAGCTGGTTTTAGAAAAGGCAGAGGAACCAGAGATCAAATTGCCAACATCCACTGGATCATCAAAAAAAAACACAAGAGTTCCAGAAAAACATCTATTTCTGCTTTATTGACTACTCCAAAGCCTTTGAATGTGTGGATCACAACAAACTGGAAAATTCTTAAAGAGATGAGAATACTAGACCACCTGATCCACCTCCTGAGAAATCTGTATGCAGGTCAAGAAGCAATAGTTAGAACTGGACATGCAACAACAGTTCAGTTCAGTTCAGTTCAGTTGCTCAGTCATGTCCAACTCTTTGCGACTCATGAACCGCAGCACGCCAGGCCTCCCTGTCCATCACGATATCACGGAGTTCACTCACTCTCATGTCCATCGAGTCCATGATACCATCCAGCCATCTCATCCTCTGTCATCCCCTTCTCCTCCTGCCCCTAATCCCTCCCAGCATCAGAGTCTTTTCCAATGAGTCAACTCTTTGCATGAGGTGGCCAAAGTACTGGAGCTTCAGCTTTAGCATCATCCCTTCCAAAGAAATCCCAGGGTTGATCTCCTTCAGAATGGACTGGTTGGATCTCCTTGCAGTCCAAGGGACTCTCAAGAGTCTTCTCCAACACCACAGTTCAAACGCATCAATTCTTCGGTGCTCAGCCTTCTTCACAGTCCAACTCTCACATCCATACATGACTACTGATTGCAGCCATGAAATTAAAAGACGCTTACTCCTTGGAAGAAAATTTATGATCAACCTAGATAATATATTCAAAAGCAGAGACATTACTTTGCCAACTAAGGTCCGTCTAGTCAAGGCTATGGTTTTTCCTGTGGTCATGTATGGATGTGAGAGTTGGACTGTGAAGAATGCTGAGTGCCAAAGAATTGATGCGTTTGAACTGTGGTGTTGGAGAAGACTCTTGAGAGTCCCTTGGATGGCAAGGAGATCCAACCAGTCCATTCTGAAGGAGATCAACCCTGGGATTTCTTTGGAAGGGATGATGCTAAAGCTGAAACTCCAGTACTTTGGCCACCTCATGAGAAGAGTTGACTCATTGGAAAAGACTCTGATGCTGGGAGGGATTGGGGGCAGGAGGAGAAGGGGACGACCGAGGATGAGATGGCTGGATGGCATCACAGACTCGATGGACGTGGGTCCGAGTGAACTCCGGGAGATGGTGATGAACAGGGAGGCCAGGCATGCTGTGATTCATGGGGTCACAAAGAGTCAGACATGACTGAGAGACTGAACTGAACTGACTAGACGGACCTTAGTTGGCAAAGTAATGTCTCTGCTTTTGAATATACTATCTAGGTTGGTCATAACTTTTCTTCCAAGGAGTAAGCGTCTTTTAATTTCATAGCTGCAATCACCATCTGCAGTGATTTTAGAGCCCCCCAAAATAAAGTCTGACACTGTTTCTACTGTTTCCCATCTATTTCCCATGAAGTGATGGGACCAGATGCCATGATCTTCGTTTTCTGAATGTTGAGCTTTAAGCCAACTTTTTCACTCTCCTCTTTTCACTTTCATCAAGAGGCTTTTTAGCTCCTCTTCACTTTCTGCATAAGGGTGGTGTCATCTGCATATCTGAGGTTATTGATATTTCTCCTGGCAATCTTGATTCCAGCTTGTGTTTCTTCCAGTCCAGGGTTTCTCATGATGTCCTCTGCATATAAGTTAAATAAGCAGGGTGACAATATACAGCCTTGATGCACTCCTTTTCCTATTTGGAACCATTCTGTTGTTCCATGTCCAGTTCTCACTGTTGCTTCCTATTCTGCATACAGATTTCTCAAGAGGCAGTTTAGGTGCTCTGGTATTCCCATCTCTTTCAGAATTGTCCACAGTTTATTGTGATCCACACAGTCAAAGGCTTTGGCATAGTCAATAAAGCAGAAATAGATGTTTTTCTGGAACTCTCTTGCTTTTTCCATGATCCAGCAGATGTTGGCCATTTGATCTCTGGTTCCTCTGCCTTTTCTAAAACCAGCTTGAACATCAGGGAGTACACGGTTCATGCATTGCTGAAGCCTGGCTTGGAGAATTTTGAGCATTACTTTACTAGCATGTGAGATGAGTGCAATTGTGCGGTAGTTTGAGCGTTCTTTGGCATTGCCTTTCTTTGGGACTGGAATGAAAACTGACCTTTTCCAGTCCTGTGGCCACTGCTGAGTTTTCCAAATTTGCTGTCATATTGAGTGCAGCACTTTCAGAGCATCATCTTTCAGGATTTGAAAGAGCTCACCTGGAATTCCATCACCTCCACTAGCTTTGTTTGTAGTGAAGCTTTCTAAGGCCCACTTGACTTCACATTCCAAGATGTCTGGCTCTAGATTAGTGATCACATCATCATGATTATCTGGGTTGTGAAGATCTTTTTTGTACAGTTCTTCCATGTATTCTTGCCACCTCTTCTTAATATCTTCTGCTTCTGTTAGGTCAACAGACTGGTTCCAAATTGGGAAAGGAGTATGTCAAGGCTGTATATTGTCACCCTGCTTATTTAACTTATATGCAGAGTACATCATGAGAAACGCTGGGCTGGATGAAGTCAAGGTGGAATCAAGATTGTTGAGAAAAATATCAGTAACCTCAGATATGCAGATGATACCACCCTTATGGCAGAATGTGAAGAACTAAAGAACCTCTTGATGAAAGTGAAAGAGGAGAGTGAAAAAGCTGGCTTAAAACTCAACATTTAGAAAACTAAGGTCCTGGCATCCAGTCCCATCACTTCATGGCAAATAGGTGGTGAAAATAATGAAAACAGTGAGAGACTTTATTTTTTTGAGCTTCAAAATCACCACAGATGGTGACTGCAGCCATGAAATTAAAAGACGCTTCCTCTTTGGAAAAAAAGCTATGACCAACCTAGACAGCATAAAAAGCAGAGACGTTACTTTGCAAACAAAAGTCTGTTTAGTCAAAGCTGTGGTTTTCCCAGTGGTAGTGTATGGATGTGAGAGTTGAAAAATATCATTATGTTGTTGGACAATATCTTTATACTGAGCTCCATAGAATTGATGCTTTTGAACTGTGGTGTTGGAGAAGACTCTTGAGAATCCCTTGGACTGCAAGGATATCCAACCAGTCCATCCTAAAGATCAGTCCTGAATATTCACTGGAAGGATTGATGCTGAAGATGAAACTCCAATACTTTGGCCACCTGATGGGAAGAGCCGAGTCATTTGAAAAGACCCTGATGCTGGGAAAGATTGAAGGTGGTACCGGGGTCCAGCCCCAGCAGGATCCAGGGGTTCCCTCAGGATGGACGGAGTTGGCGAGAGATAGAGAGAGAGAGATGGGGAGATGAAGCTTAGGTGGAACAGGCCTGTAACTTTATTTTTAAAAAGAGCTTTTATACCTTGGGTTGTACATAGAGGGGCATGGAAGATGCAGAGTCATGCAGGGTCAGCAGTTCTGACCCTTATCGAAACCAGGCTTTCTTTCTGCATACCTTTCCATATGCAAAAGTCTTATGTGATTTACATCATCTTCTGGCCTGGAGGCCTGTTAACATTTTATGACCCTTTTTTCTGATAAAGTTTTGTCAACCAGAAAACTTATTTTCTCTAAAAGTGTTTTTTCTCTAAGTCTGGCACCACTCTCAGAAAGTACTAAATAAAGTTACATTCCTATGGGGCAAAGGTGCAGTGGGTTATAACAAAGAAAAAAATTATTAACTCAAAGGTCTAATGTTGCTAACACCAAAGCTACTACTTATTTTTCCTACATATCAACTGTATTAACTAATATACTCCCAGGCACACAATGGGTAAGGGATATGGAAACTTGGCAGCAAGCATTGGCTCAACAATGAAATCTTTACCAGCACTATTCTAATAATTTTTACTCCTCAAAGGGCTCTATGCCTATTAGGACTTTAGAATGTTTAAGTTCCCTTGCCTTTCATGGTTGGGAAGCTGTGAACAATCATGTGCGTTAGTCGTAAGAGTATGGATAGACCTGCCACATAAGTTAGAATGCTAACAGAGTGGTTTGAATTGAAATATTCCTTTCATGCCCAGGAGACTTATCAACTAGAGCCCTAAGTTGATTTTCTCCAGAGAAAGGTGGTCGGGGATAGCCCCCTGTTAATGCCAGAAGAGTTGGTGAAAGGCATAATATAGTAAAGAGTAGACAGACAGACTTTGGTATCGGGGTAGATGCTTGAGCAGGTCCAGGGAGTCCCTCGAGTCCTGATCCGCCTTGCCTGTCAGGTGTCTCCTCATGACCTTGTCATGGGTGGGATCTCGTGTGCTGGCTCCCGGCAAGGTGAGAGGAGAAAGGGACGACAGAGGATAAGATGGTTGGATGGCATCACCAACACGATGGACATGAGTTTGAGTATGCTCCTGAATTTGGTGATGGACAGGGAAACCTGGTGTTGTGCAGTCCAAGGGGTCACAAAGAGTCTGACACGAATGAGCGACTGAACTGAACTGATAGTCACTTTTCTCACAGCCTTTAAAATCCTGGTGTTCACAGAAAACTGTAGAATCTAAAATATAAGTTGACTTTTCATGAATTTAGGTCCTTTGGACTTAACCTATTTTTTGGTCACATCAAACAATCTACATAAATGTCAAGTAATTGACTAAATTCTGAACACTTTTAATCTAAATATGATTTTCCACATTTTATTAGATCTCTGATAATGTGTTGTTAGAATAAGCACACACATACATTTTCAAAATATTTCATTTTATGCAATCCAGGCACTTTTTATTAAATTAACAAGAAAAGTTTAATACTCAGATGGAAATGCAAAAGATCTAAATGACTAAAACAATTTTATAAAATAAAAATAAAGTTAGAGAACTTATATTATTTGATTTGAAAAATTACTATAAAACTATAGTAATTGGAATGAGGTAGGAGGTTGGAGGGAGGGGACATACATATACTTATGGTCAATTCATGTTGATATATGGCAGAAACCAACACAATATTGCAAAGCAATTATCTTACAGTTAAAAGTAAACATTTTTAAAATGTCAAAAAACTATAATAATCATGATAGTGTGATATTGGCATAAGGATGGACATACAGAACAATAGAGCAGAATGGCAAATCCAGAAATAAACACAAACATTTATGTCTGTTCAATTAATTTTCTATACAGGAGCCAAAGTACTTCAATGAACAATGATAGTCTTTTCCATAAATAGTGATAGAATAACTGAATATTTGTTTAGGGAGAAAGCTTAATCCTTATCCCATACCCCATATTATGCATAAAAATTAACACAAAGTGGATCATAGCCCTTACTTTAAAGGTTAAAAATATAGTTTCTAAAGGGTGAAAATTTTTTATAACATGGATTTCTTTACAAATAACGTTAAACAAAAAGAAAAAATCAATAAATTAGACTTCATCATAATTAAACCTTCTGCAATTTGAGAGTCTGTTAAGAAAACAAAAACTAACCGTGTGATGAAAAGT
Organism: Oryx dammah; assembly: GCF_014754425.2. Taxonomy (NCBI): domain Eukaryota; kingdom Metazoa; phylum Chordata; class Mammalia; order Artiodactyla; family Bovidae; genus Oryx; species Oryx dammah. The sequence goes on along the minus strand of NW_024070185.1, from coordinate 82,011,619 downwards.
TTTATATACCATGATCATCGATGTCAAATCCCGGTTATGATACTGCACTATAGATTTGCAAAATATTACCATTGGAATAAAATGGGTACATCTCTTTACATTTCTAGAATCTGCATATTAATCTATCAGTTCAGTTCAGTTCAGTCACTCAGTCGTGTCCAAGTCTTTATAATTATCTCAAGGTAAAGGCTTAATCTAAAAAGAGCACATCACAGACTGAGAGAAAACATTTGCAAAATATAAATCTAACAAACAGCTTATATACAAAATATATTTCAAGATTTTAGAGATAAAAAATAAGATGATGAAACTTAATAAAGGTAAAAAATTTGAAGACCACGTACTGAAAAAGTTGCATATAAATAATGACAGGAAAATATGTTCAACATAATTGTCTATCCCAGAGATGCAAGTGAAATCTTCATCCAACTGAGTGGCTAAAATTAAATGACTGACACTTTTCTGGTTCCAGGCTAGATGTAAGCACATGCCCCTATCTATGTTTCTCACACTGCTTTCAAAACAAAGAACCAAAATAATTCTAGATGAAATTTATAAAGCAAGCAACAAAAGATTCCAGAAGTAAAGGGAAGAAGATAGATTGTACAGAGACCTTGAGACTAGAGAAAAGCCAGTGGTGATTTCCTGTAGGTTTTGTTTGTTTGTTTGTCTGTCTTTGTTTTTTGCCTTACATATCATAGCCTGGGCACTTAAGAGTCCTGTGACTTGGAAAGAACAATGGGCAAAAAGAGAAAAACTTCCAGAAAAAGCCCACTTTCTCCAGCATAAGTACCAGGAAAAAGGACAAAAAACTTTTGACCATTCCTTCCCAATTTAGGAAAACATAAAAGAACACACACAAAGACATACACACTCATTCCTTAATTGTCACTGGCCATTACAGCTGCAAGGATTGTAGACAGTCTTGTCTTTTATCCAACCCTGCAATAACAGGGAGGCACCTTCTTGTCAGCCATGGAGCTGACACTCATTCCTGACACTCATTCCTGACAAGTAATAATGGAGTAGCACTTTGAATTTACAGCCATGGAGACTGGGCAAAGACTGATTTTCAGTCTCTTCCCTTCAGTAACTAGGTGGAACTCAGCGCTCGCCAAATGACCACAGACTTTGGGAACACGCTTGCCTTTCATCACTGATCTGCAATAGCAAGGTGGTGTCCCTTTCCCTCCACATGGAATGCTGCAGCTGCAGAGAATATCAGCAAAGTTCTGTCTGTGCTTACCACCCTTCAGAAAAAGGGATACCCTCTCAACTAAATAAGGGGGGATGGGGGTACAGAGGACTATACAGAGAAGTGAACTAGAGAAAGGAATTTTCTTAATCTTTGCATGAAGTCCTGGGCAGAACTCTAAACAGCCCATGCATAAACCAAAAAAATAAGAAAAGGTTTAAGAACTGAACACTGATGTGGACTTCTGCCCAGGTTTCAAATGCTGTCATAATTAAAAAAAAAAAGTTAAAAAAAACCCCTGAATTTTGAAATAAGGAGCTCATGATATGAGCCACAGTCAGCTCCAGGTCTTGTTTTAGCTGACTGTATAAGAGCGTCTCTGTTATCATCTCTTGGGTTGTTGAAAAAGTTTGCTATGAACAGTGTTCTCTTGACAAAACTTTGTTATTCTTTGCCCTGTTCATTTTATACTCCATGGTGAAACTTGCCTGTTATTCTAAGTGTCCCTTGACTTCCTATTTTGGCATTCTAGTCTGCTATGATGAAAAGGACATTTTTAATTTTTTGAGTGTTAGTTCTAGAAGGTGTTGTAAGTCTTCATAGAACCAGTCAAGTTCAGCTTCTTCAGCATCAGTGCTTGGGGCATAGACTTGGGATTACTGTGATGTTGAATGGTTTGCCTTGGAAATGAACTGAGATCATTCTGTCATTTTTAAGATTGCACCCAACTACTGAATTTCAGACTCTTTGGTTGACTATGAGGGCTACTCAATTTCTTCTAAGGGATTCTTGTCCACAGTAGTAGATAAAATGGTCATCTGAATTAAATTAATCCATTCTCATCCACTTGAGTTCACTGATTCCTAAGATGTCAGTGTTCACTCCTGCCATCTCCTGCTTGACCACATCCAATTTACCTTGTCGTGGACCCAACATTTCAGGTTCCTATGCAATACTGTATTTTACAGCATCAGACTTTACTTTCACCACTAGACACATCCACAACTGAGCAATGTTTCTGCTTTTGCCCAGCCACTTCATTCTTTCTGGAGCTATTAGTAATGGCCTCCCACAAGGGATCAGTCACACTGGGGCTTCCCAGGTGGCGCTAGTAGTAAAGAACCTGTCTGCCAATGCTGGAGACTCAAGAGACATGGGTTCAACCCCTGGGTCAGAAAGATCCCCAGGAGGAGGGCATAGCAGCCCACTCCAGTATTCTTGCCTGGAGAATCCCATGGACAGAGGAGCCTGGTGGGCAACAGTCCACAGGGTCGCTGAGAGTCAGATGCAACTAAAATGACTTAGCATGCACACAGACTTCCTCAGTAGCATATTGGACATCTTCCTGGGTGTCTTGTGGGGGGAGCTTATCTTCTAGTTTCATATATTTTTACCTTTTCATACTGTCTATGGGGTTCTTATGGCAAGAATGCTGGAGTGGTTTACTATTCCCTCCTCCAGTGGACCATGTCTTGTCAGAATTCTTCACTATGACCTATTTGTCTTGAGTGGTCCTGCCCCTCATGGCTCATAGCTTCACTGAGTTATGCAAGCCTCTTCATCACACAAGCCCCTGTGATATATGAAGGGGTTTGTTCCACTGCCTTCTGATACTTTTCAAGTGACTTCATACTTCCATCTTTCCAAAATTTTTATCTTTTCGAGCAAAGAACACTTCCAGGTACCTTTTATATTCTTCCAGGGAATTGAAATTTTTTCCAATAAGCAAATTTTGTAAAGAGAAAAATAAATGGGAATCTGAAGGTGTAACGTCTGGTAAATACAGCAGATGAATCAGAACTTCCCAGACAAGCTGTAACAGTTTTTGCATGATCATCAAATAAACATGAGGTCTTGTTTTATCCTGATGGAAGATTATGCGTTTCCTGTTGCCAATTCTGGAAGCTTTTCTGTGAGTGCTGCTTTCAGTTGGTCTAACTGGGAGCAGTGCTTGTTGGAATTAATTGTTTAGTTTTCCAGAAAGAGCTCATAATAGAGGACTGCCTTACAATCCCACCATATACACAGCATCACCTTCTTTGGATGAAGATCGGCCTTTGGTGTGGTTGGTAGTGGTTTATTTGACTTGCCTCGTGATCTCTTCCATTTCACATTATTGTTTAGCATCCACTTTCCATCACCCATCACAATTTGTTTTATAAAGGGAACATTTTCCTTATGTTTCAGTAGAGAATTGCATGCAGAAATACAGTCAAGAAAGCTTTTTTCACATAACTTATGTGGAACCCAAACATTAAAGTGATTAACATAACCAAACTGGTGCAAATGATTTTCAATGCCTGATTTGTATATTTTGAGTATGTCAGCTATCTCCTGCATGGTATAATATTCAATTCAGTTCAGTTCAGTCACTCAGTCGTGTCCATCTCTTCGTGACCCCATGAACCGCAGCATGCCAGGCCTCCCTGTCCATCACCAACTGCCGGAATCTACCCAAACCCATGTTCATTGAGTCAGTGATGCCATCCAATCATCTCATTCTCTGTCGTCCCCTTCTCCTCCTGCCCTCAATCTTTCCCAGCACCAGGGTCTTTTCAAATGAGTTAGCTGTTTGCATCAGGTTGCCAAAGTATTGGAGTTTCAGCTTCAATATCAGTCCTACCAAAGAACACTCAGGACTGATCTCCTTTAGGATGGACTGGTTGGATCTTCTTGCAGTCCAAGGGACTCTCAAGAGTCTTCTCCAACACCACAGTTCAAAAGCATCAATTCGTTGGTGCTCAGCTTTCTTTATAGTCCAACTCTCACATCCATACATGACTACTGGAAAAACCATAGCCTTGACTAGACAGACCTTTGTTGACAAAGTAATGTCTCTGATTTTTAATATGCTGTCTAGGTTGGTCATAACTTTCCTTCCAAGTATAACATTGATTGTTCTTAATTAATATCTCAGTTTGATTGCTATCAACTTCAATTGGTTTACCCAACCATGGAGCACTGTCCAGCAAGAAATCTCTAGCACAAAACTTCGCAAACCACTTTTGACATGTTTGATCAGTCACAGCACTTTGTCCATACACTGCACAAATCAATTTTTGTGTTTCAGTTGTGTTTTCACCTTTTTTGAAACAATAAAGCATAATATGCCAAAATTTTACTTTTTTTCTTTCATCTTCAATATTAAAATGGCTACACAAAAAGTCACCAATTTTGATAAGGTTTTTCTAATGCATGTATTGTGACAGCTGTCACAATACAATCTAATTGTTTCAAATGAAGTTAAAGACAAGTAAATGCTACTAGAGCCATCATAAGAAGAACAAAAATTAAAGAACCTTTTGGCCAACCCAATAAATCACAGAGAGAAAACGACCTGAGGGACCTATGGGACAGAAACCAAAGGTCTGACAGTTAAATCATCAAAGCACCAGAAAGAGAGAAGAAAGAGTGCGAATAAATATTTGCTGAATAAATATTTAAAGAAATAGTAACTGTGAAGTCCTAATACTTAGAAAAAGACACACACAAAAATCTAATGTCTGAGGAAGCTGAGCAAACACTAAAAGAAAAATCCAAATAATCTGTACCAAGACATATCAGAAGAAAATTTTTGAAAAATAAACACAAAGAAACATCCTTGAAAGTAGCCAGAGATAAATGAGGGTTAACCTACAGGAGAATAATGATTTGAGGAACAGCTGATTTATCATTAGAAATGATGGAAGCCAGAAAAGGCACAACCTTTCTAAAGTGCTGAAAGAATGAACTGTCAACCAAAGTTTTACATCCAGAAAAAAATATTCTCTAAGAACAAAGATGAGTGGTTGCTTTGGCAGCACATATACTAAAATTGGAACAATACAGAGAAGATTAGCATGGCCCCTGTGCAAGGATGACATGCAAATTTGTGAAGCGTTCCATATGTTTTGGAAGTGTAAAAAAAAAGAAAGAACAAAGGTGAAAACTATATTTTCAAATGAAACAAAACTCAGAGAATCTGTCACCAGCAGATCTTCTCTAAAAGAATGATTAAAGTAAGTTCTTCAGACAGAAAGGAAATGAGAGCAAAAGAAAACTTAGAACACCCAAAATGGAGACAAATCAACAGGAAGAGTAAATATATAGTTAATACAATATACTATTTTTTCTATCTTTTGAGGTTTTCCTTTTTAGTGGGTGAAAGTAAAAATGATAACACTGTCTAATGTGATTCTCAGTGTAAGTAGAAGTAATATTTAAGACAATTGTATTATAAAGAGGGAGGTTAAGGGCTGATAAAGTTTCTATATAATCTTTGAAGCAGTAAAATATTAATACTAGTAGCCAATGATATGTTACAGAGCTGGGAGAATGGATTACAAAAGATGAAGACAAAATTTTAAAAAACAAAACTACATGCTATGCACAAAATCTCACATGAAATGTAATGATTTAGGTATGCTGAACCTAAAAGTACCAAAAAGATATATAACATGCAAACACTAAGCCAAGAAACCTGGAATGACTATATTAATATCAGACAAAGTAAATTTCAGAGCAAAAAAATTACCAGAGACAAAAACAACGTTACATAACTATCAAATAGTCTATTCATGAAGAAAATATAACAGTTCTAAATATCTATTCATCAAACAACAGAGATTCAAAATACAGTAGATGAAGTAAAATCTGACAGAATTGAGAGGAGAAACGGACAATAGATTATAGTTTGGATGCTGGGCTTTCCAGGCGGCGCTAGGGGTAAAGAACCCTCTTGCCAATGCAGGAGATGCAAACAGATTCAGGTTCTATCTATGGGTCAGTAAGATCCCCTGAAGGAGGACATGGCAACCCCCTCCAAAATTCTTATCTGGAGAATCCCTTGAACAGAGGAGCCTGGAGGGCAACAATGAATAGGGTCACAAAGAGTCAGATGTGACTGAAGCGAGCCAGCACACACACATAGTTTGGGATTTTAACACCCCTCCCTCATAATTGACAGAAGTAATGAACAGAAATTCAGAAGAGATAGAAAAGAATTGAAGGACCCCATCAATCAACATAATCTAGGGAACTCCTTGGTGGCCCAGTGGTTAGGATTTGGTGCTTTCACTGGTGTGGGCTACATTTGATTCCTGGTCAGAGAAATAAGATCCCACAAGCCATGTAGCATGGCCACACACACAGACACACACAGACACACACACAGACACACACAAGCAAAAAAACAGGATCTAATTGAAATGTACTGAACAACAGCATAATACATCATTTCAAGTATACCTAGAAGATAAAGACAGTCTATGTCCTGCATGTTCATTGGAAGGACTGATGTTGAAGCTGAAACTCCAGTACTTTGGACACCTGATGCAAACAGCTGACTCATTTGAAAAGACCTTGATGCTGGGAAAGATTGAGGGCAGGAGGAGAAGGGGACGACAGAGGATGAGATGGTTGGATGGCATCACCGACTCAATGGACAAGGGTTTGGATGGACTCTGGGAGTTGGTGATGGGTAAATGGGAATTACCCGATTACCAAATTACCCCAAATTACCAAAACAGTGGGAAATTTAAAGAACAGTGGGCAATGTGGCTATAATAACAGTACTTGAAATTTGCTATGAGATTTAATCTCAACTGTTCTTACCACAGAAAAAAAGAAAAAGAAAATGGTAACTGTGTGAGGTGATGAATATGTAAATTATATTCTTTGTGATTATCACAATATATATGTAAATCAAAGTATCAAGTTATACACCTTTAATGTAAATGATTTTTATTTATCAATTATACCTTAGTGAAACTGGGGGTGATATAACATCATAAATTGAAATTTTAAAAAACATATTATTATTAATTACAATTCTCAAAAAAAAAAAAACAATTTGATAAAACATGAGCAGGATCTGTATGGCAAAAAATACAAAATGTTAACTAAAAAAATAAAGAAAACAAATAGAGATACATGCAATGTTCATAGAGTAAAAGACTTAGTGTAGCTCAGATTCCTGAGGTTTTGGAGTAAAGTTTGCCTTTACCTCATGATAACCACCCTCCATCTGAAAAGCAGCTTCTGATTTGCCATCAGATCCTGATAGACACTAAACTCCTGAACATGGGAAAGCAAGTGACTATGTGACCCAAAATATCTATCATTTACTTGTGTAATCTGCTTCACTGAATCAAAATAACGGATACATAAGACTATTTCTTTGTTAAATGGGATAGCAAAATATAAGACCAGACCAGGGTTTCCCTGTGGTCCAGTGGTTAAGAATCCACCTGCCAATGCAAGGGACACAGTTTTGATCCCTTGTCATAGAAGACCCCACATGCCAAGGAACACCTGAGCCCATGTGCCACAACTTCTGAACCCATGCTCTGGAACCTTCCAACAGTAACTACTGAAACCCATCTACTGTATAGTTCATGCTCTGCAACAAGAGAAGCTACCACAATGAGAAGCCTGCTCACTGCAATTGAAGAAAGCCCATGCACAGAAACGAAGACCCAGTGCAGCCAAAAATTAGTAAATTATATCTTACAAAGAGACCAGACCAAAATAGAATCAGAAAGTATAAGCAAACTGTATAACAAAGTAGTTCACAGTATCATGGTATCAATACTTATTTTAGAAAACTGCTGAACAAAACCACCTGCATACCTGGGCAGCCGTAATGATAATCACTTGCAAGAGCTGTTTTGCAACAAGAGGTCTATGTAAGGGATACGGTGCTGTAGCAGACGTGACGGAGCGACTTCACTTTCCCTTTTCCCTTTCATGCACTGGAGAAGGAAATGGCAGCCCACTCCAGTGTTCTTGCCTGGAGAATCCCAGGGACGGCAGAGCCTGGTGAGCTGCCATCTATGGGGTCACACAGAGTCTGACACGACTGCAGGGACTTAGCAGCAGTAGCAGCAGCAGCCAAAAACTAACTGGGAGAATTCAGGAGGGGCCTAAAAGAGGGAGGAGATGTCAGTCCATATTCTACCAAACTCCCATAATCCTTCTCACTGAAATTCATCTTGGCTGAGAGACGCGCACACACCACCAGGAAGGACCCTGAGTCATACCGAATACAGGTCAAGCAAGGTGATTGGCCAGAGAAAACCCAGAAACTAATCCCATTACCATAAAATCCGAGATTGTAAGCCACCTGGTTACAGTTCTCCTGGTTTCCCTTACTTTGCTGCTCTCTGCCTGAATACCACTTCCCAATAAAATCTTTTGCTTTGTTAGTATGGGTGTCTCCTTGGACAATTAATTTCCAAGTGTTAGACAAAAGCCCACTCTCAGGCCTTGGAAGGGGTCCCCTTCCTGCAACACTTACTCTTATTGAGTCAACACATGACCCTTCCCAGTGCACCTTAGAGCCCTATGGGGAGTCCCCTATAAACATTTAACAGAGGATGAAAGAGTACTCTTCTTAGGTTACAGATGTGTCTGCAAGGGATGGTGGCAGAATGATGACCCTAAAAAGCTGTAGTGAAGAGAAATCCTCCTTAGAGGGCAGAGTTTGGGGAAAGTGAAAGTGAAGTCACTCAGTCGTGCCCAACTCTTTGTGACCCCATGGACTGTAGCCTATCAGGCTTCTCCGTCATGGGATTTTCCAGGCAAGAGTACTGGAGTGGGTTGCCATTTCCTTTGCCAGGGGATCTCCCAGTTCTACCCAGGGATTGAACCTGGGTCTCCAGCATTGTAGGTAGATGCTTTTACCGTCTGAGCCACCAGAATTTGGGCAGGTATATTTAATTGTCCACTTTGTTTGAAGGAAGATATGTTTAAAATCATGCTAATTCCCTTGGACTGCAAGGAGATCCAACCAACCATCCTAAAGGAAATCAGTCCTGAATATTCGTTGGAAGGACTGATGTTGAGGCTGAAACTCCAATACTTTGGCTACCTGATGCAAAGAACTGACTCATTTGAAAAGACCCTGGTGCTGGGAGAGATTGAAGGCGGGAGGAGAAGGGGATGACAGAGGATAAGATAGTTGGATGGCATCACCAACTCAATGGACAAGAGTTTGAGTAAACTCTGGGAGTTGGTAATGGTCAGAGAGGCCTGGCGTGCTGCAGTCCATGGGGTCGCAAAGTCAGACATAACTGAGTGACTGAACTGAACTGAGCTGATGTTTAAGATCATATTAATTCAAGATTAATGATTCAATGAGTTCACTGGTAGTCTGCGACTGGAAAATTATCAAGGAGACTTGGAAGAGACTATGTGGCTGTACTTCTAAGAACCAAACAGAGAGGGAGGATACAAATAGTCACTACTGGACAGGACAAGAGGGTGAAAAACAAGTAGAATTTGGGTATTTATTCCTTTGGCTCTCTATACTGAGCCTTGAGTTGGCCATTTTAATGTTGCTCTTCTGAAGACCATAGCTCCTCTTGGGGCAATTTCTTGCCAAGCTGTAGTTATATACCCAGCCCCCACCATAGGCCTTGTGGTGATAATGGCTCCATACAGCCACTAGTCACAGGGTGTGTCTCACCAACCCTGCCCATATTTTATTAAATTTCCTTAAGTATCCCATTGTTTCCTAACAATTGACCACAGCAACCCTGATCATAAACTCCACGAGAGTAGGGATTTTTCTCTCAATATTGTTTGTCAAAATCCCAGCATCTAGAATCATGTCTACCACACAGCAAGTTTTCAATAAATGTTTGTTGATCAAATACATGTATGGCCCACTTTCTCTCCGTTAGATCACTGTAGACTTAAAAATAGTCACAACCTAGAAACTGAGAGTTACGGTTTTGTTTTTTTCTGTTGTTGTTGGAATGTTTAGGACATGGAGCCTGGGAGACAGCATCTCAAGTGACCCTCAGAGAATTTTTCCGAAGAGGAAAGGGGAAGGAGTCAGGCCATATTCAAATTTGCAACAAAGGGGGCAGGTAGTCTGAACATCAAAGATTATTGTTGCAAGTTGTGAATTTAACACTATTCTGTGCAAGGGAAGATGCAAGAGTCTGGGCTCACTAAAATCATTCCTTTCAGATGCATTTCAGCTTTCTGTGGCCAGCATCTTGGGTTTTCACATCCCCATCTTGGGATTTCACTCTCCCTACAGGGAGTGGCTGCAGCCTGATGGCTATCAGATAGCAGGTATTCTTCTTCCTGAATTCCCTTAAGACTCACTGGCTCACACAGAAGAGCTGCAACATTCATGACTGTGAAGTCATTGTTTACTGATACGGCAGGAAATACTCCATTTCACAATATGAATAGCAATTCATTTGGCATCACTAATAATCAGTTTTCAAAAATGCATGTTATCTGCTATCTGGTGTTGGAATGGATGTGAGAAAACAACATAAACTGATACAGTTTTTCTGAGGACAATTTGTTGGCGTCTGTTAAATATTTAACATTGACAGGGCCTACATGCAGGCTCATGGTTAAAATGGCTCATTATGTTGACCTCACAAAGAATGAAGTCACACTGACCCTTGAGATTGATCACATTGCTCAAGCAGACATTCTGTTTTCCCACTAGTGCCGACTTTCTCAAGGCTATGCAACCACCAGATTCCAGACCTCAGGTTACATGACCACAAGACCCTAGCTGCAGGCTAAAAATTAACCACCTGCTCAGAGAGTTTTTCATTGGCGAGGTATGAGAAGGACTCCATCAGGAAGAGAGGACACTGGTTCTTCTCAAGGGCCAGTCACTCTCTTGGTTTCCCCTTAATAAGTTTCCTTTTCTTGCCTGACTATCTGGCTCACTCTCTTTTCTCTACACTTGCCTTACAAATGTGACCTTTTTTTAATGCCATCTGGCTTTCAGGATCTTGATTCCCCTGCCCAGGGACTGAATCAGGACCTTGACAGTGAAAGCACAGAATCCTAACCACTGGACCACCAGGGAATTCCCATGTATATACATTTTAACTGGGCAAGTCTATCATTTTGGCATTTCTGTTAAAGAAATAATCACAAACATACAAAAAATGTATGGGCAATGATGTGTACTATATATTATTTATAAAAGTGAAAACTGGAAATAAACTGAACATCAGTCACAAAGAGATTGATTAAATAAGCATGATATATCCCTACAATGCAGCCAAGGAAAAGAATGCCTTAGTTTTACATAGCCTGACTAGATGGGCTTCCCTGGTGGCTTAGACTGTAAAGAATCTGCCTGAAATGCAGGAGACCAAGGTTCAACCCCTGTGTCAGGAAGATACCCTGGAGAAGGGAATGGCTACCCACTCCAGTATTCTTGCCTAAAGAATTCCATGGACAAAGGAATCTAGTGGGCTACAGTCCACTGGAGTCGCAAAGAGTTGGACACAACTGATTGACTTCCACATCACTTTCAACCTGACCAGATAACTGGATCAGGAGACACTTTGTGCAAAAACAAGTAGTAAATAAGTAGTGATCATGCTTTTTGAAAAATGCAGTTAGCTCTAACATAAAGTCTAGAAGTCAACATCAGTTAATATTGGTTTTATATGGAAGATGGGATGGAGAGTAGAGGGAAATTCCATTATCCAGCAAAGACTTATAATTTAAAGAGAAACATTAAAATATACTTACATTAAAAAATAAACAGGGACAACTGAAGTGTTTAAAAGAGGCTTATTTAATAGCTCTGCTCAGCACAGAATGCAAGGACGATAAAATATCAAGTTGTGAAGCTTATTACAGCACTGATAAATGTAGTCGGGATGACCATCTACTGAACTGTCACATTTTGCTCTCCTAGTACAAGTTCAATGGTATTTACCTTAAAAGCTGCATTAAAGAAAAAGAAGGGTAGTTGATTGTTAACGGCATTGTTTATGGAAAATACATTTTTTTGTCCTTCCCAAAGAGCCCACATGACACCAAGTAGGGTCCATTTTCGCAAAGATGGAAAATTCAATCTGATTAACGATATATATGCATGACCATCGGGAGTTGACCAACATAGAAGACTCCTTACCCAGCTGAGGTAAACCTGAATTCCTTTCACGCTGGCGTGGGGCCTAGCCAGGGAAGAGGGTTGAGGGTGGGGTGTGGAATGTGGCAGGAGCTCGTCTCCACTGGAGACGCGCCTAGATCCCGGCTGTGGGGAGACCCACCCTGTCTCCCAGTGAAGAGGAAAAGTTAAGTTTTTACATAACTTCCTGCTCCTTCTGCCTCTGTAACTCAGCTTGCTCCTTGAAAAGTCTAGATCACGTAGGTCATGTAGTCTCAGAAAGGGGGGACTCACAATACTAGGAACTGGAGCTTATCTCACTCACCATTGTCCTACTCTTTGCAACTGCCCAGCCGCTGCAAACCTGCTTATTCATGCCTGTCCATGTAAAGGTCAGGCATCCCCCTCCCCATCTTGACTGCTGTTTCCAAGCATGCAAAACCCCTTAGTTTAAACCAGCCTATTAGCAGCTAGTGTTGCCCACTATAGTCTGTCTATAAAAACTCTGTAATCCCTTTGTTCTGGGCTCAGAGCTTAGAGTGTTAACTCCTTTGGGCCCGCTGGCATAATAAACTTGACTTCTCCAACTCTCCTGAGTGTGGTGCTTGGTTTCTGCAACACCAAGACCCAGGCGTGGGAGCATGCCCACAGACTCCTGCAGGGCAGGTGAGGACGTGCCCAGTCCAGCACTAGCACATCCACTCTGGCGGGAAGACGCCTCCGGATCCAGCCAAGCAAGGCAGGAGAATACGCCCAGACGCAGGACTGAGGCGGATTCCCTGAACGAGGCATAGCGAGGCCAGAGGACGCCAAGAGGGAGCAGCAGCGGCTGGGGAGCAAGGGAAGAGCCCGTTAGCGCCCGCTGAACTGTGTCCATTGCCCTCTCTGCTGGCCCAGAGCCCTGTCCACCCTGGCAGCAGAGAACTGAGGAGGCTGAGCACCAGGGGCAGAGTGTTCCAGGCATGGGCCGGGCTGAGAATTTCCTAGGAAAGCTGCTGAAGCTTTATGTCTCTGCTCACGTAGATTGCCCTAACTTCTTGATGACTGTATTCCTTTTTCACCTTATGAATAGGACCAAACTTTAAAAATCATTGTTACAGAAAAAATGATATGTTTGATGTGAATTAATATTGACCTTATTAATATTAACTAAATTACATATAGTTGATATATTAACTTTAAATATATAAATATTTACTAGTAATTTGTATTAATATTAACTAGGATCTAGTTAATATTAATATATATTAATATATTAGTTCTTATTTAGTTAGTATAGTAACATATTGCACATGTTAACAAGCACAATATATGTAATTTAGTTAAAAGATGTCCCTATAATATTATTCTCATATGTACTTAATTTGGTTAAAAACAAACCAGGATGTTTACTTAAGGTGGCAGCAGAGTCATCTCTGAGAAATACATGATTTTTGTTTTTGCCACACTGTTGTGGGAGCTTAGTTACCTGACCAGGAAACCAACCCAAGGAAGCTCTGAGTCTTAACCATGGAACTGCCAGTGCTTTTCTTGATTATCATTTTCTTATTTTGGATTGTGTGCATTTTCATACATTAATCATTTTTGAAATTCCTCTTTTCCCTTTCCTGAGATAAATTCTGTTTGTCTCAAATACTTTCTTTTATAGTATTGCTGTGCTCAATGTTCAAATGTCTTATTTGCCTTATTCCCAAAATGTGTCTTGACTTCTTTTGGCAACCTTGAGTTTTAACGTGAGCATTGATGGAAAAAGAATGCCTATTCTTTTCTTTGTATTAAAAAAATGTGAAAGACATAGTGATGGAATAAATATTAGGTATTAAAGCAGGACTCCAAGCAACAGTTAGAACCAGACATGGGACAACAGACTGGTTCCAAATTGGGAAAGGAGTATGTATTGTCACCCTGCTTATTAAACTTATATGCAGAGCACATCATGTAAAATGCCAGGCTGGATGAATTACAAGCTGGAATCAAGATTGCTGGAAGAAAATATCAATAAACTCAGATACATAGAAGTGAAGAGGAACTAAAGAGCCTCTTTCACCTGATGTAGGTGAAAAAGAAGAGTGAAAAAGCTGGCTTAAAAGTCAACATTCAAAAAATGAAGATCTTGGCATCTGGTCCCATCATTTCATGACACATGGATGGGGAAACAATGGAAACAGCGAGAGACTTTATTTTCTTGGGCCCTAAAATCACTGCAGATGGTGACTGTAGCCATGATATTAAAAGATGCTTGCTCCTTGGAAGAAAAGCTATGAACAACCTAGACAGCATATTAAAAAGCAGAGACATTACTTTACTGACAAAAGTCGGTATACTTAAAGCTATGGTTTTTCCAATAGTCATGTATGGATGTGAGCTGGACTATAAAAAAGCTGAGCACCAAAGAATTGGTGATTTTGAACTGAGGTGTTGAAGAAGACTCTTGAGAGTCCCTTGGACTGCAAGGAGATAAAACTAGGCAATCGTAAAGGAAATTAGTCCTGAATATTCATTGGAAGGACTGATGCTGAAGCTGAAGCTCCAATACTTGGGCCACCTGATGCAGAGAACTGACTCATTTGAAAAGACCCTGATGCTGGGAAAGATTGAAGGCAGGAGGAGAAAGGGAGGACAGAGGATAAGATGGTTGGATGGTATCACTGATTCAAGACACATGAGTTTGAGCAAGCTCCTGGAGTTGGTGATGGACAGGGAAGCCTGGCGTGCTGCAGTCCATGGGGTCGCAAAGAGTCAGGACACAACTGAGTTACTGAACTGAACACATATTCAAGTTTCTCAAACTGTCTCCAAATGATTTATGAAAAAATTGCTATTTCAATCGGGAGCCAATAGAAGACCACCCCTCGCATTTGGCGGTTAAGTTAAAATTTAACCTGTTCTCTTCAGGATCTTTGAGATTCTGGGCAGATTACTTTTAAGACACTGCTCTGCTGCTAAGTCACTTCAGTCGTGTCTGACTCTGTGCAACCCCATAGACAGCAGCCCACCAGGCTCCCCCGTCCCTGGGATTCTCCAGGCAAGAACACTGGAGTGGGTTGCCATTTCCTTCTCCAATGCATGACAGTGAAAAGTGAAAATGAAGTCGCTCAGTCGTGTCCGACTCTTCGCGACCCCATGGACTGCACTAAAATGCATAAAAGCCTCCAGAGAGACCACTACGGTGGACGCGGCGGTCTATGGGAAATGTAGTCTTGGAATCCGTCTGTTTCACCGCGCAGCACTCTGGGAAGAGCATTCGGGGCTTCTTCCGCGCGTGTGCAGCCGTAGCCCCGCCTCCTCACTCGTCTTCTCTGAACTCTAGGGGAGCGGTGTCGTAACGTGGGGTTCTGCTCGGAAAGTGAAGGGTGCGCACCTGGGGTGAGAGTGCGAGGAGGCGGGGGGTAAGCTGGGAGGGGTGCCTTTGTGCCTAGCGATGAGAGCGGAAAATCTTTGAAACGCACTCCCACCAACGCTGGTGTACATGTCCGAGCGGGCCCTCAGCCTGGGGAAGGCAAGTAAGGGGTGACCCGGGCCTTCGGGCTCCGAGGGTGCAGGTCGGGTTGGTCCGGTTAAGAGCAGGTGTTCAGTCTAGGCCTGGTTGTGTGGGACCTTGGATTTGTCCCCGCCTGACAAGGGAAAAAATCCATGTCGGCGACAGGAGAGAGAGTGAATTTACACCGCTGATTATGGCCATGGGTCTGTAATGAGAACCCTAGCTCTGGAGCCAGAAGGGCCTGGGTAGATGCCAGGTCTGTCACCTGTAAACAGGGTTACAGAAGGAACCTGGATAAGAGTCCAGTTTCCCATGTGAAAATGATACTAATGATGACTGATGGCGTTGTTTTGAAACTTAGACCTACGCCATCCCTTGCAAAGTATTTAGACAAGTGCCAGATAATGAGCACTGACTAAGTTCCAGTGCTATAGTTGGAAGACACCTTATTCTTTTTCACTGGACTGGTTTATGTAACCTCACAACCACTTTAACAAAAACGGAGGCTCAGGGTGGTGAATCGATGTGCTCAGGTCATAAGTTAGTGGTGAGGGAGTTCAGATTGAAGGGCAGGTGTGTTTTACTTACAACCTCAGGCTTTATCTAAATATCACAACAGCCTAAAACCATCATTGTAGCCTTCACAACCCTTAATAAAGTGGCCTGCCCCCAGTTTCCAGAAATATAAGGAACATGAATGTAGATGGGATCCTACCATGTGTCAGATGTGTTCTGGGAATTCTCCTGTCTCTTCCTGTCACTTGGGGCAGACAGAGGTTCCTGGCCCCTTCTGCATTGTCAGGAAGTCTCTCTTTTACATGTAGTATTATAATAAATTCCAAGAATTAGGCATTTGCTCCTAAAATGAATTTGTTTCTTAGATCCACATCCCACTTACTTTGAAATAAAGTGATCCTTGTGAGTTTGAAGGAGGGAGCAGGGAGCAGGGAATTAGAAGCAGGGAGTCTCTGTAAAAGGGAGTCTTAGCTGGAAGAGAGCATGCATGAGACTTTAGATCTCGCTCCAGAATCTCATAGCAGAGACAGACTGGGCCTAGAAAGGAGTAGATCCTAAATTTGCAAGATCAGAAGCTGTTCTTAATCCCCCTGCTCAGAATGAGCCAGTCTTGGTGATGATGCCACCTCCAGAAGCCACCAAACTCTTGACTGTGGGGAGTTTGGGCCATTGCTGAGTAGAGCAAAGTGAGCTGAGGTGGTCCAGGGGCAGGCTACTCAGGAAGAGACATTTTGTTGGAGAGCTTGTGAGGGCAAGGGCTGAGGGTAAGAAATAACCAGCAGAGGGAGGAAATGCTGTCTCTGTTCCCCTTAAATGGCCCCCACATATTACAGATGCTGTGCTGCGGTCACATGTGTCCATCACATGTGACACGTGACATCCTGACCTCACAGAATCCCAGGATGATGATATGTGAAGGGCTTTCCAAGGTCATCTATTTTAACTCTCTTGAAAACTTTAAAGACATTGAACCTGAAAGGTTCAGTAATTTGTCCAAGAAAAAAATTAGAACAGTGCACTTGATGCTGTCATCGGTTTGTCACCAAAAGCATCTTATCAAAAAGGCCTTTTAACAAATACATCACAGCTAAAACAATTAAAATTTCTTGCCTTATAGCATCCTATCTAGGCTTTCTGTAGATTGTTTATATCAGGGGTAAATAATATTAATAGTAAGAAAAATAGATAAATGATACATACTGAGTATTTTTCTGCTAAGTTAGTTTTAATGAAAGAATAGTGTCTTATTCTTTGGTGTATTTAATTAAACTAATCTGTTGTTTTTATTTGTGTTAGAAGGACACATTCATTATTTTTAAACAGTTGAGAAAAGTTTACATTCATTTGGTAAAAAAACACAGATGTAATCCTCATGGTCATCTCAGAGTCACACAGAGAGAGGAGGTGCCCCCTGTGCATGATGCCTCTCATGCCTTTTCAAGGCCCAGAGGAGGATGAGGAAAATAAGGAAGATGATCCCCAGTTCGGGTGCTGAGATTTGGGGAGGTGAATCTGGGAGCTATACGACAGGTTAAATCTCATGACATCTATCTTCTTTCTGTCCTCTCAGCTGAACCACAATTCTCTACTCTCCCAAAAGCAGAAAATGAACATAATTCAGGTGAGCTCTTTATGCCTTCCCCATTCTGCATTGTATTGGATTTATAAGTCTAAGAAGCAGACATGTATTAATGGAAGAGGAAAAACAGAAATACATCAAGTCAATCTTGAGGGATAATATATACACTGTCTTACTATTCACTGTGATGTTTGCTGTCAGCCTTTGATCGGTAACCTTTGTCAGGGTAAGTAGGTTACTTCCAGGAACCAGTTTGCTAAGATTTTACATTAGTCATGAATGCATATTAAATTATGTTGATTAAACAACCTGCCTGAAATGCAGGAGACCCAGGTTTGATCCCTGGGTTCAGAAGATCCCCTGGAGAAGGGAATGGCTACCCACTCCAGTATTGTTCCTGGAGAATTCCATGGACAGAGTATCCTGGCAGGCTACAGTCCATGGGATTGCAAAGAGTTGGACACGACTGAATAACTAACACACACACACACACACACACACACATTTTGTTATCTATTGGAGAAAAACTATAGCTTATTTCCTTTATAAATACTGTAAACAGTATGATAGATTTTCTAGTGTACTAAACGGAGAAGCCAGTGGCAACCCACTCCAGTACTCTTGCCTGGACAATCCCATGGATGGAGGAACCTGGTAGGCTGCAGTCCACGGGGTCACTAAGAGTCGGACACGACTGAGCAACTTCACTTTCAGTTTTCACTTTCATGCATTGGAGAAGGAAATGGCAACCCACTCGTGTTTTTGCCTGGAGAATCCCAGGGATGGGGGAGCCTGGTGGGCTGCCGTCTATGGGGTCGCACAGAGTCGGACACGACTGAAGTGACTTAGCAGCAGCAGTGTACTAAAATCCCTGTGTAGACCTTAATTGCTAATAAGTTTGGTAAGTTGCTTCTTACATGTTTTCCTAGGACTTTTTGCTAGTACTATATTTAGGATTTTTATTTTTGTATTCACAAGTTGAATTACACATACTTTTTTGTTTCTGTGTCCATTTATGGTATCATGGCATGGTCATAATCTCATGAAAGGAAATGGGACATTTTCCTGCTCCTTTAATAATATTTTAGATGAGAAAATTGTGTAGGTTTTGTGACGCTCACCAATGAATTAGGGCCTTATGAAGACTTTTTGCATGAAGATTTTCAGTATTTATTGGTCATAAGTCTTGGCTGGATTTGTACTTTTTTCTTTCATCATTACATTTTCATAGAAAGTTGTTCATTTTTATTTAAATGTGTTTATATGAGCTTGTTTATAGAATTCTCTTAGGATTTCAAAGTATTTGTTTCTTAATCAGTAATTTCCTTTTTGATCAGCTTTAAAATTTTATTTCAGTATAATTGTTGCCAATCAGGAAAGGGCAAGGTATGTTCTATTAGGCCCAATCTAAAGCTAAGAATTTCTATGTCTGAGGGTCTTAGTATTCTGTGCTAGCAGTGGAATCTAAATATTGTGAGTAGAAGAAGATACACTTGCCTTGTTTGTGATTTTTACCTTTGGGTACATACCTGTCAGCACCATTTGTTGACAAGAATATGCTTTCTCCATTGAATTGCATTAGCACTTCTGAGGGAAATCAACTATCATCCTACGTATGGGTCTGTTTCTGGATTCTGTTTACTTCTTTTTTATTTTCTAAATATTTTTATTGAAGTATAGTTGATTTATAAATTTCTGCTGCATGACAAATTGACTATATTGAATATATATGTGTGTGTGTGTATATATATATATTTAGTACATTCTTTTTTATATTTTGTTCCATTATAGTTTATCACAGGATATAGAATATAGTTCCCTGTGCTACACAGTAAGACTTTGTTGTTTATCTATCATATATATAATAGTTTTCCTTCCCTCCTCTGCCTCTGCTCCCACTTGGCAACCACAAGTTTACTTTTTGTATCTTTGTGGACTCTGTTCATTTCTGATGATCTTAAATCCTTTTGCTAATACCACATTTTCTTGATGAGTGTCTCTTACAGCAACTGTTGAAATAAATAACATGTGTCTTCCTACTTTTTTAAAGAGTGTTTTGGAGATTCAAAGTTCTTTGCTTCTCTATAGAAAGTTTTGAAAATCAGCTTGTTGATCTCAGGAAAACCTGCTGAGATTTTGATTTTGACTGCACCAACTCTATAGAATCTGTAATATAGCTCAATTTGAGGAGAATTGGCATCTTGTTCAAAATGAATCTTCCAATTCATGAGCACATTATCTCTCTCACTGGGGGATTCAGAGGGTTTTCTTTCTCTTTTTTCTTTTTGTCTTGGCCACCTTTTTCAAGTCTTTATTAAATTTCTTACAGTATTGCTTCTGTTTTGTATTTTGGGTTTTTAGCCATGAGTCATGTGGGGTCTTTGCTCCCTGACCAGAGATCGAACCCATACCCCCTGCATTGAAAGGTAAAATCTTAACCACTGAGTCTACAGGGAAGTCCCAAGGTTTTCATTTTTATTCTTTTGAGTCAAAATCATAGTTCTGACTTACAGTTTTTACAGTTTAAAAGAAAAGTCTGTGTTTTGAAGATAAGACTCTAGTGGTGTAGTAGTGAAAGCAGGAACAATATAGGAAGCTATTTCTGTAATCCTAGTAAGGGATGATGATTGTAAGAGAGTTATTTACAAGAAGTAGTCGGATTCTGGAGGTACCTTAGGTAACAGCCAACAGTCTAAGAGGGTGTGTTTCTTCTCCACAACTTTACAAATAGAGTATGTCATCAACCTTTTTGCATTTTTACAAATGTGATTGAAAAATGATAACTAAAATTTAGTTTTACAAGCTTTCTTCTTCTCATAAGTGAGGTGGAACATCTTTTTTGTTTGTAATTCATCTATATTTCTTTTTTATTGAACTGTTTATTTCTTATCCATTTTCCTGTTGATGTGCTAATTTTTAACTACTATATCCAGCATATCTTTATAGCCATTTTTTTTTGCAATATAAATTGTACAATTTTCCTAGTTTTTTGTATTTTTTCTCTGCTCATGCTTTTTATTTTAATTTTTGTTTTTAACTGTGGTGAATTGTTTGGGCATTTGAAAAATATTTATTGAAATATAGTTGATTTACAATGTTGTGTTAGCTTCAGGTATATAGCAAAATGATTCAGTTATACAAATATACTCACACACACATATTTGTACACAAACACACATGTATATGTTTATACAGTGTATATATTCTTTTTGAGATTCTTTTCCATTAAAGGTTAATACAAGATAATGAGTATAGTTTCCTATGCTATACAGTCAGTCCTTGTTGGTTATCTATTTTATATATAGTGATGTCCATATGTTAATCCCAAACTCCTATTTTATTCCTCCCACCTTTTCTGTTTGGTAACCATAAGTTGTTTTTTATGTCTTTGAGTTTATTTCTCTTTTGCAAATAAGTTCATTGGTATCTTTTTAGATTCTACATATAAATGATATCCTATATTTGTCCCTTTCTCTTTTGCTTACTTCACTTAATATGATAATCTCTGGATTCATCCATGTTTTTGCAAATGACAATTTCTTTTTTGTGGCAGAAAAGTATTCCATTGTATGTATGCATGTATGTCTGCTTTTGTGTATATGTATAACTTTATCCATTTTACTGTGGAGGAACATTTAGGTTGTTTCCATGTCTTGGCTATTATAAATCCGTTAAGTTCAGTTCAGTTGCTCAGTTGTGTCCAACTCTTTGTGATCCTATGAACCAAGTATGCCAGGCCTCCCTGACCATCATCAACTCCTGGGGTTTACTCAAACTCATGTCCATTGAGTTGGTGATGCCATCCAGCCATCTCATCCTCTGTTGTCCCCTTCTCCTCCTGCCTTCAATCTTTCCCAGAATCAGGGTCTTTCAAATGAGTCAGCTCTTCACATCAGGTGGCCAAAGTATTGGAGTTTCAGCTTCAACATTAGTCCTTCCAATGAATACCCGGGACTGATCTCCTTTAGGATGGACTGGTTGGATATCCTTTCAAAACAAGGGACTCTCAAGAGTCTTCTCCAACACCATAGTTCAAAAACATCAATTCTTTGGTGCTCAGCTTTCTTTACAGTGCAACTCTCACATCCATACATGACCACTGGAAAAACCATAGCCTTAACTAGATGGACCTTTGTTGACAAAGTAATGTCTCTGCTCTTTAATATGCTCTCTAGATTGGTCATAACTTTCCTTCCAAGGAGTAAGTATCTTTTAGTTTCATGGCTGCAATCACCATCTGCAGTGATTTTGGAGCCCCCAAAAATAAAGTCAGCCACTGTTTCCACTGTTTCCCCATCTATTTCCCATGGAGTGATGGGACCAGATGCCATGATCTTAGTTTTCTGAATATTGAGCTTTTAACCAACTTTTTCACTCTCCTCTTTCACTTTCATCAAGAGGCTCTTTAGTTCTCTTCACTTTCTGCCGTAAGGGTGGTGTCATCTGCAAATCAGAAGCTATTGATATTTCTCCCAGCAATCTTGATTCCAGCTTGTGCTTCCTCCAGCCCAGCATTTCTCATGTTGGACTCTGCATATAAGTTAAATAAGCAGGGTGACAACATACAGCCTTGACGTACTCCTTTTCCTATTTGGAACCAGTCTGTTGTTGCATGTCCAGTTCTAACTATTGCTTCCTGACCTGCATAAAGGTTTCTCAAGAGGCAGGTCAAGGTGGTCTGGTATTCCCATCTCTTTCAGAATTTTCCACAGTTTATTGTGATCCACACAGTCAAAGGCTTTGGCGTAGTCAATAAAACAGAAATAGATGTTTTTTTGGAACTCTCTTGCTTTCTCGATGATCTAAAGGATGTTGGCAATTTGATCTCTGGTTCCTCTGCCTTTTCTAAAACCAGCTTGAACATCAGGGAGTTCAAGGTTCACATATTGCTGAAGCCTGGCTTGGAGAATTTTGAGCATTGCTATACTAGCGTGTGAGATGAGTGCGATTGTATGGTAGTTTGAGCATTCTTTGGCATTGCCTTTTTTTGGGATTGGAATGAAAACTGACCTTTTCCAATCCTGTGGCCACTGCTGAGTTTTCCAAATTTAGTGACATATTGAGTGCAGCACTTTCACAGCATCATCTTTTAAGATTTGGAATTCCATCACCTCCACTAGCTTTGTTTGTAGTGATGCTTCCTAAGGCCCACTTGACTTCACATTCCAGGATGTCTGGCTCTAGATGAGTGATCACACCATCATGATTATCTGGGTTGTGAAGATCTTTTTTGTACAGTTCTTCTGTGTATTCTTGCCACCTCTTCTTAATATCTTCTGATTCTGTTAGGTCCATACCATTTCTGTCCTTTATTGAGCCCATCTTTGCATGAAATATTCCCTTGGTATCTCTAATTATCTTGAAGAGATCTCTAGTCTTTCCCATTCTGTTGTTTCCCTCTATTTCTTTGCACTGATCGCTGAGGAAGGCTTTCTTATCTCTCCTTGCTATTCTTTGGAACTCTGCATTCAAATGGGTACATCTTTCCTTTTCTCCTTTGCTTTTGGCTTCCCTTCTTTTCACAGCTATTTGTAAGGCCTCCTGAGGCAGCCATTTTGCTTTTTTGCATTTCTTTTTCCTTGGGATGGTCTTGATCCCTATCTCCTGTACAGTGTCACAAACCTCTGTCCATACTTCATCAGGCACTCTGTCCATCAGATCTAGTCCCTTAAATCTATTTCTCACTTCCACTGTATAATCATAAGAGATTTGATTTAGGTCATACCTGAATGGTCTAGTGGCTTTCCCTACTTTCTTCAGTTTAAGTCTGAATTTTGCAGTAAGGAGTTCATGATCTGAGCCACAGTCAGCTCCTGGTCTTGTTTTTGCTGACTGTATAGAGCTTCTCCTTCTTTGGCTGCAAAGGATATAATCAGTCTGATTTCGGTGTTGACCATCTGGTGATGTCCATGTGTAGAGTCTTCTCTTGTGTTGTTGGAAGAGGGTGTTTGCTATGAGCAGTGCGTTCTCTTGGCAAAACTCTTATTAGCCTTGCCCTGCTTCATTCTGTACTCTGAGGCCAAATTTGCCTGTTACTCCAGGTGTTTCTTGACTTCTTCCTTTTGCATTCCAGTTCTCTATAATGAAAAGGACATCTTTTTTGGGTGTTAGTTCTAAAATGTCTTGTAGGTCTTCATAGAACTGTTCAACTTCAGCTTCTTCAGCATTACTGGTTGGGGCATAGAGTTGGATTACCATGATATTGAATGGTTATTATAAATAGTGCTGTGGTAAATATTGGGGTGCATGCATTTTCAAAGTATGGTTTTCTCCAGGTATATACTTAGGAGTGGGATCACTGAATCGTATGGTAACTCTATTCTTAGTTATTTTAAGGACCTTCCATAATGTTCTCCATGGTGACTGCACCAGTTTACAT
This sequence comes from Oryx dammah, assembly GCF_014754425.2. Lineage (NCBI taxonomy): Eukaryota > Metazoa > Chordata > Mammalia > Artiodactyla > Bovidae > Oryx > Oryx dammah. The sequence continues at coordinate 81,987,602 of NW_024070185.1, read as the reverse complement.
TCCCACCAGCTATGTAGGAGGGTTTTCTTTTCTCCACACACTCTCCAGCATTTGTTACTGGAAAATGTTTTGATGATGGCCATTCTGATTGGTGTGAGGTGATACCTCACTGTACTTTTGATTTGCATTTCTCTAATAATTAGTGGTACTGAGCATCTTTTCATATGCCTATTAGCCATCTGTATGTCTTCTTTGGAGAAATGTCCATTTAAGTCTTCTGCCCAGTTTTTGATTGGGTTACTTGATTTCTTTTGTTATTTAGTTGTATGAGCTGTTCTTTTGTTATTTAGTTGTATGAGTTACATGAGCTGTTTGTATATTTTAGAAAGTAATCCCTTGTTGGTAGCATCATTTCCAGATATTTTCTCCCCATCTGTAGGTTGTCTTCCATTTTGTTTATATTTTCCTTTGCTGTGCAGAAGCTGTTCCATTCAATTTAGGTCCCACTTGTTCATTTTTGTTTTTATTTTAATTACTGCAGGAGATAGATCCAGAAAAATGTTGCTGCGACTTATGTCAAAGAGTGTTCCGCCTGTATTTTCCTCTAGGATTTTTATATCCAGTGTTACATTTAGGACTTTAATCCATTTATTTTTCTATATAGTATTAGTTCATTATTCTACATGTAGCTGTTCAGTTTTCCCAGTACCACTGGTTGAAGAAGAGACTCTTTTCTCCATTGTATAATCTTGCCTCATTTGTTGTAGATTAATTGACCAAAAGTGTTTGGGTTTATTTCTGGGTTTTCTATCCTGTTTCATTAATCTGTATGTCTGTTTTTGTGCCAATGCCATATTGGTTTTTTTCCGATTTATTTTTTTTAACATACTTTTAAATTGGAGGATAACTGCTTTAATAATCCCATCATAGATCACAGCCTTATCATAGAGAAGGGGCTTGCATACCTCAGTGAAGCTATGGGTGGCCATGCAGGGCCACACAAGACGGACGGGTCATATTAACGAGTTCTGAGAAAATGTGTTCCACTGGGAAAGGAAATGGCAACACACATCAGTATTCTTGCCTGGAGAACCCATGGAAAGTATGAAAAGGCAAAAAGATACGACACCAAAAATGAGCCTCCCAGGTCAGGTTTCCACTGTGCTACTGGGGAAGAGCAAAAGATGACTCTACACATGGACATCACCAGATGGTCAGTACCGATTTTAGATTGATTATGTCCTTTGCAGTAAAAGATGGAGAAGCTCTATCCAGTCAGTTAAAATAAGACCTGGAGCTGACTGTGGCTCGGATCATCAGCTCCTTATTGCAGAGTTCAGGCTCAAATTGAGGAATTAGAGAAAACCACTAGGCCATTTGGGTATGACCTAAATTACATCCATTATGATTATACTATGGAGGTGATGAATAGATTCAGGGGATTAGATTTGATAGACAGAATACCTGAAGAACTGTGGACAGAGGTTCATGAAATTGTACAGTGTTACAGTGACCAAAACTATCCCAAAGAAAAAGAAATATAAGAAGGCAAAGTGGTATTTGAGGAGGCTTTACAAATAGCTGAGGAAAGAGAAGCAAAAGGCAAGGAAAAAAGGGAAAGATATACCCAGCTGAATTTAGAGTTCCAGAGAATAGCAAGGAGAGATAAGGAGGTCTTATTAAATGAACAATGCAAAGAAATAGAGGAAAACAATAAAATGGGGAAGACTAGTGGAGTCGCACAGAGTCGGAAACAACTGAAGCGAAAGCAGCAGCAGCAGCAGAGGTCTCTAAAGAAAATTGGAGATACCAAGGGAACATTTCATGCAAGAATTGGCATGATAAAAGACAGATATGCTAAGGATCTAACAGAAGTAGAAGAGATTAAGAAGGAAGAATATTCAGAACCATACAATAAAGGTCTTTTTCAGTTATGATTTTCTCAGGATATGTGCGCAGTAGTGGGATTGCTAGATATATGGTCATTTTATTCCTAGCTTTTTTTAGGGAATCTCCATACTGTTCTCCATCGTGGATGTAGCAGTTTGCATTCCCACCAGCAGTGAAAGAGGGTTACTTTTTCTCCACACCCTCTCCTGCATTTATTGTTTGGGGATTTTTCGATGATGGCGATTCTGACTGGTGTGAAGTGATACTCATTTTAGTTTTGATTTTCATTTCTCTAGTAATGAGCTGCCTTGAGCATCTTATCATGGTGTTGTTGGCCATCTGTATGTCTTCTTTGGAGAAATTTCTTTGGAGAAATGTCTGTTTCGGTCTTTTGCCAATCCCAGTGTTCAATGTGGCACTATTTACAATAGCTAGAACAATGAAGCAGCCTAAATGTCCATTGACAAATTAATACATAAAGAAGTTGTGATACATATATACAATGGGATACTACTCAGCCATAAAAAGGAACACGTTTAAGTCAGTTCTTGTGAGGTGGATGGACCTCGAGCCTGTTATACAGAGTGAAATAAGTGAGAAAGTAAAATATATACTTTAACACATATATATGAAATCTAGAAAACTGGTACTGATGAACCTTTTTGCGAGGCAGGAATTGAAATGTAGTCTTAGAGAACAGATTTTGGACACAGTGAGGGGAGGGGAGGAAGGGACAAATTGAGAGAATAGCATTGAAACATATACATCACCATATGTAAAATAGAAAGCTAATGGGAAGTTGCTGTATAACATTGGGAGCTCAGTGCAGTAGTCTGTGATAACCTGGAGAGGTTGGATGGGGTGGGGGCGTGGAGGGGAGGTTCAAGAGGGTGAGGACATATGTATACATATAGCTGCTTTCATGTTGTTGTGTGGCAGAACCCAACACAATATTGTAAAGTGGTTATTCTCCAAGCTAGGCTTCAGCAATACATTAATCGAGAAAATACAGATGTACAGGCTGGATTTAGCGTCACATCTTGCTGAAGCCTAGCTTGAAGGATTTTGAACATGACCTTGTTACCACGTGAAATGAGTGCAGCTGTATGTTAGTTTGAACGTTCTTTGGCACTGCTCTTCTTTGGGATTGGAGTGACACCTTTTCCAGTCCTGTGGCCACTGCTGAGATTTCCAAATTTGCTGATATACTAGGTGCAGTACTTTAACAGCATCATTTTTTAGGATTTGAAATAGCTCAGCTGGAATTCTGTCACCTCCACTAGCTTTGTTTGTAGTAATGCTACCAAAGGCCCACTTGACTTCATAGTCCAGGATGTCCTGCTCTAGGTTAGTTACCACACCATTGTGGTTATCCAAGCCATTAAGAACTCCAGGCTGGATGAATCCTAAGCTGCAATGAACGTTGCCAGGAGAAATATCAACAACCTCAGATATGCAGATGATACCACTTCAATGGTAGAATGTGAAGAGGAACTAAAGAGACTCATGATGAGGGTGAAAGTGGAAGGTGAAAAAACTGGCTTGAAACTCAACATTCAAAAGACTAAGATCACAGCGTCTATCCCATCACTTCATGACAAATAGAAGGGGAAACAGTGGAAGCAGTGACAGATTTCTTTTCTTGGGCTCCAAAAATCACCGCAGATGGTGACTGCAGCCATGAAATTAAAAGACGCTTGCTCCTTGGAAAGAAACCTATAGCAAACCTAGACAGTGTATTAAAAAGCAAAGACATCAATTTGCCAAAAAAGGTCTGTATACTCAGAGCTATGGTTTTTCCAGTAGTCATGTACGAATGTGAGAGTTGGGCTATATAGAAGGCTGAGCACTGAAGAATTGATTTAGGCTTGTGGTGCTGGAGAAGACTCTTGAGAGTCCCTTGGAGTGCAAGGAGATCAAATTAGTCAGTCCTAAAGGAAATCAACTCTGAATATTCATTGGAAGTACTGTTGCTGAAGCTCCAAAGTTTGGCTACCTAATGTGAAGAGCCAACTCATTGGAAAAATCTTCTCCAGCACCACAGTTTGAAAGCATCAGTTCTTTGGTGCTCAGTGCTAGGAATGACTGAAGGGAAAAGGAGGAGGAGCCATCAGAGGATGAGATGGTTGGAGATGAGACAGCATCCCCGACTCAATGGACATGAATTTGAGCAAACTCTGGGAGATAGTGGAGGACAGAGGAGCCTGACATTCTACAGTCCATGAGGTCACAAAGAATTGGACACAACTTAGCAACTGAGCAACTCAACAGTAACTTGGTTTACAATGTAGTGTTGATTTCTGCTGTACAACAACATGAATCGGCCATAATTATATATATATATATATATGTGTCCTCTGCCTCTTGAGCCTCCCTCCTCACTCCCATCTCACACCTCAAGTTTGTCACAGAGTGCCAGGCTGGGCTCCCTGTGTTAAATAGAAGCTTCACACTAGCTATATATTTTACACGATAGTGTACAGATGTCGATACTGCTTCCTCATTTCGACCTTCTCTCTCCTTCCCCCACTGTGTCCATGAGTCTGTTCTCTACTGCTGTGTAGTTGAGCTGTACTGTTTATCTAGAAACCATATAGATGCATTATTTGTTTTTATGTTTCAGATGTATTTCATTCTGTATAACAGGCTCTAGGTTCAGTCACCTCACTACAACTGTATAAAACTTGTTCCTCTTTAGGCTGACTAATATTCCATTGTATATATATCACATCATCTTTCTTGATTCAACTGGTGATGGATATCTAGGTTGCTTCCATGTACTGTTGGTGTTGTTCAGTCACTAAGTTGTGTCTGGCTATTTGTGAGCCCATGGACTGCAGCATGCCAGCCTCCTCTGTGCTTTACTATCTCTTGGAGTTTTGCTCAAACTCATGTCCATTGAGTCAGTGATGTCATCCAACAACCTCATCCTCTTTCGCCCCCTTCTCCTCCTTTCTTTGGTCTTTTCCAGCATCACAGTCTTTTCCAATGTGTTGGTTCTTTGCATCAGGTGGCCAAATTATTGGAGCCTCAGCTTCAGCATCAGTCCTTCCAATAAATATTCAGGGTTGATTTCCTTTAGGGTTGACTGGTTTGATCTCCTTACTGTCCAAGGGACTCTCAAGATCTTGTCTTCTCCAGCACCACAGTTTGAAAGCATCAGTTCTTTGGTGCTCAGTGCTCTTTATGGTCCAACTCTCACATCTGAATATGACTACTGGAAATAAACCATAGCTTTGGCTATACAGACATTTGTTGGCAAATTGATGTCTCTGCTTTTTAATACACTGTCTAAGTTTGAAAGAGGAGAGTGAAAAAGTTGGCTTAAAGCTCAACATTCAGAAAACGAAGATCATGGCATCTGGTCCCATCACTTCATGGGAAATAGATGGGGAAACAGTAGAAACAGTGTCAGACTTTATCTTTTTGGGCTCCAAAATCACTGCAGATGGTGACTGCAGCCATGAAATTCAAAGACGCTTACTCCTTGGAAGAAAAGTTATGACCAACCTAGATAGCATATTCAAAAGCAGAGACATTACTTTTCCGACTAAGGTCCGCCTAGTCAAGGCTGTGGTTTTTCCTGTGGTCACGTGTGGATATGAGAGTTACTGTGAAGAAGGCTGAGCACTGAAGAATTGACGTTTGAACTGTGGTGTTGGAGAAGACTCTTGAGAGTCACTTGGATGGCAAGGAGATCCAACCAGTCCATTCTGAAGGAGATCAGCCCTGGGTGTTCTTTGGAAGGAATGATGCTAAAGCTGAAACTCCAGTACTTTGGACACCTCATGCGAAGAGTTGACTCATTGGAGAAAACTCTGATGCTGGGAGGGATTGGCAGGAGGAGAAGGGGACAACCCAGGATGAGATGGCTGGATGGCATCACAGACTCGATGGACGTGAGTCTGAGTGAACTCTGGGAGCTGGTGATGGACAGGGAGGCCTGGCGTGCTGCGATTCATGGGGTCGCAAAGAGTCGGACACGACTGAGCAACTGAACTGAACTGAACTGAACTGAATGCTTCCTAAGGTCCACTTGACTTCAACTCCAGGATGTCTGGCTCTAGGTTTGTGAGGACACCTTCATGGTTATCTGGATCATTAAGATCTTTTTTGTATAGTTCTTCTTTGTTCTTGATATCTCTTCTTAATCTTTTCTGCTTCTCTTAAATACTTGTTTCTGTACCTTATTGTGCCCATCTTTGCATGAAATGTTCCCTTAGTATCTCTAATTTTCTTGAAGAAATTGATAGTCTTTTCCATTTTATTGTTTTTCTCTGTTTCTTTGCATTGTTCACTTAAGAAGGCTTTCTTATCTCTCCTTGCTGTTCTTTGAAACTTTGCATTCACTTGGGTATATCTTTCCCTTTCTCCTTTACTTTTTGCTTCTCTTCTTTTCTCAGCTATTTGTAAGGCCTCCTCAGACAACCATTTTGCCTTCTTGCATTTCTTTTCTTTGGGATGGTTTTGGTCACCACTTCCTATACAATGTTATGAACCTCCATCCATAGTTTCTCAGGCACTTTGTCCATCAGATCTAATCCCTTGAATCTATTTGTCATTTCCACTGTATAATCAAGGGATTTCATTTAGTTCATACCTGAATGGCCTAGTGGTTTTCCCTACTTCCTTTAATTTAAGTCTGAATTTTGCAATAACGAGCTCATGATCTGAGCCATAGTCAGCTCCCAGTCTTGTTTTTCTTGACTGTGTAGAGCTCTATCTTTTGCTGCAAGCAATATAATTAATCTGATTTAGGTGTTGACCATCCATTGATGTCCATACATAGAGCTGTCTCTTGTGTTGTTGGAAGAGGGTGTTTGCTATGATCAGTGCATTATCTTGACAAAACTCTTGTTAGTCTTTGCCCTGCTTCATTCTGTACTCCAAGGCCAAACTTGCCTGTTAGTCCAGGTGTTTCTTGACTTCCTACTTTTGCATTCCAATCCCCTATGATGAAAAGGACATCTCTTTTTGGTGTTCATTCTAAAATGTCTTGTAGGTTTGGCTTCAACTTCTTTGGCATTATTTTGGGGGGGCATAGACTTGTATTACTGTGATATTGAATGATTTGCCTTGGAATTGAACCTAGATCATTCTGTCATCTTTGGGATTGCACCCAAGTACTGCATTTCAGACTCTTTTGTTGACTATGAGGGCTACTCCATTCCTTCTAAGGGATTATTGTCCACAATAGTAGATTTAATTGTCATCTGAATTAAATTCACCCATTCCCTTCCTAAAATGTTGATGTTCACTCTTACCGTCTGCTCTTTGACCACATCCACTTTACCTTGATTTATAGACCTAACATTCAGGTTCCTCTGCAATATTGTGCTTAACAGCACTGGACTTTACTTTCACCACTAGATACATCCACAACTGAGCATTGTTTCCACTTTGGCTCAGCCTCTTCATTCTTTCTGGAGCTATTTCTTCACTCTTCTCTAGTAGTATATGGGACTTCTACCAACCTGGGGGCTTATCTTCCAGTTTCATGTCTTTTTGCCATTTCATAGTGTTCATGGTGTTCTCAAAGCATGAAAAATGAAGTAGTTTGGCATTCCCTTCTCCAGGGGACCTCATTTTGTCACAACTCTCCACCATGACCCATCTGTCTTGGGTGGCCCTGAATGGCACAGCTCTTAGTTTCATTGAGTTACAAGGCTGTAACTGATATTATCATTTTGGTTAGCTTTCTGTAATTGTGGTTTTCATTCTGGAGGCCATGGGATTGCAGTTCTTGCTTCTGTCTACCCTCTGATGGATGAGGATAAGAGGTCTGTGCAAGCTTCTGATGGGAGGGAATGGCTGTGAGGATAACTGGATCTTGCTCTGGTGGGCAGGACTCTGCTCAGTAAATCTTTAATCCAGTTTTCTATTCATGGGTGGGGTTGAGCTCCCTCCCTGTAGTTTGGCCTGAGATGGACCCATCCTGGAGTCTGCATTTTCTATGGTAGTGCTAATGTCGACCTCCTCCAAGAGGACTTTGCCAACACACCACACCTAGCAGGACTGCTGCTGCCAGTGCCCTTGACCCTGTGGCAGGCTACTGTCAACCTACACCTCTGTAGGAGACTCCCATACACTCACAGGCAAGTCTGGCTCAGTCTCTTGTTGGGTCATTCCTCCTTTCCCCTGAGTCCTATTGCACACAAGATTTTCTTTGTGCCTTCCAAGAGTCTCTGTTTCCCTCAGTTCAGTTCAATTTAGTCGCTCAGTCGTTTCTGACTCTTTGCAACTCCATGAACCTAAGCACGCCAAGGCCTCCCTGTCCATCACCAACTCCCGGAGTTCACCCAAACCCATGTCCATTGAGTCAGTGATGCCATCCAACCATCTCATCCTCTGTCGTCCCCTTTTCCTCCTTCTCTCAATCTTTCCCAGCATTGGGGTCTTTTCAAATGAGTCAGCTTTTCACATCAGGTGGCCGAAGTATTGGAGTTTCAGATTCAATATCAGTCCTTCCAATGAACACCCAGGACTGATCTCCTTTAGAATGGACTGATTGGATCTCCTTGCAGTCCAAGGGACTCTCAAGAGTCATCTCCAACACCACAGTTCAAAAGCATCAATTCTTCAGCACTTAGCTTTCTTTATAGTCCAACTCTCACATCCATACATGACTACTGCAAAAACCATAGCCTTGACTAGACAGACCTTTGCTGGCAATGTAATGTCTCAGCTTTTTAATATGCTATCTAGGTTGGTCATAACTTTCCTTCCAAGAAGTAAGCGCCTTTTAATTTCATGGCTGCAATCACCATCTGCAGTGATTTTGGAGCCCAGAAGAATAAAGTCAGCCACTGTTTCCCCATCTATTTCCCATGAAGTGATGGGATCGGATGCCATAATCTTTGTTTTCTAAATGTTGAGCTTTAAGCCAACTTTTTCACTCTCCTCTTTCAGTTTTATCAAGAGACTCTTTAGTTCTTCTTCACTTTCTGCCATAAGGGTGGTGTCATCTGCATATCTGAGGTTATTGATATTTCTCTCGGCAGTCTTGATTCCAGCTTGTGCATCATCCAGCCCAGTGTTTCTCATGATGTACTCTGCATATAAGTTAAATAAGCAGGGTGACAATATACAGCCTTGATGTACTCCTTTTCCTATTTGGAACCAGTCTGTTGTTCCATGTCCAGTTCTAACTGTTGCTTCCTGACCTGCATACAGGTTTCTCAAGAGGCAGGTCAGGTGGTCTGGTATTCCCATCTCTTTCAGAATTTTCCACAGTTTATTGTGATCCACACAGTCAAAGGCTTTGGCATAGTCAATAAAGCAGAAATAGATGTTTTTCTGGAACTCTCTTGCTTTTTTGATGATCCAGCAGATGTTGGCAATTTGATCTCTGGTTCCTCTGCCTTTTCTAAAACCAGCTTGTTTCCCTAGTCCTCTGGAAATTGTTCTGTAGTCAAATTGCACTGACCTTCATACCTGGGGATTCCTGGTCCCTTTATCAGATCCCCGGATTGGGAAGTCTGATGAGGGGCCTAGAACTTTTGAAACACATTGAGAACTTCTTTGTTATAGTTGTTTTCCAGTTTGTGCATCACCCACCTGGCGGCTCTATGGTAGGGCTCCAGGCTCTATGCTAGGGCTAATGTCAACACATTGCACCTCCCAAGACTGCTACTGCTAGTACTCCTGTCCCCACAGCAGGCTACTGCTGACCCACACCTCAGGAGACCCTGAAACACTCACAGGCAGGTCTGGCTCAGTCTCTTGCGGAGGTCACTGCTCCTTTCCCCTGGGTCCTGGTGCACACAAGATTTTATTTATGCCCTCCAAGAGTCTCTGGCAGGTATGGGGTTTGATTTTAACATGATTGTGCCCCTCCTACCATCTCATTGTAACTTCTTTGTCCTTGGACGTGGGTTATCTTTTTTTTGGTGGATTCCGATATCCTTCTGTCAGTGGTTGTTCAGCTGCTAGTTGTGATTTTGATGGAGAAGGGTGCACATCCTTCTACTTGGCCATGTCCTGGCTATTGTAAATAATGTTAAATGAACATTGGGATGTGTGTCTTTTTGAATTGTCATGTTTTCATGCTATATGCTCAGTAATGTGGTTGCTAGGTCATATGGTAAATTTATTCCTAGTTGGTTAAGGAATCTTCATGATGTTCTCTGCACTGGCTATACCAATTTACATTCTCAGTAGTACAGGAGTGTTCCCTTTCTCCACATCCTCTCCACCATTTATTGTTGGTAGATTTTTTGATGATGACAATTCTAATTGGTGTGAGGTGATACCTCATTGTAGTTTTGATTTGCGTTTCTCTAGTAATGAGTGACATTAAGCATCTTTTCATGTGTTTGTTGTCCATCTCTATGTCATCTTTGGAGAAATGTCTGATTAGGTCTTGTCATTTTTTTAATTTGGTTTTGTGTTCCTTCTGTTGAGCTGTTTATGTATTTTGTAGATTAATTGTTTGTCAGTTACTTTGTTTGTAATTATTGTCTCCCATTCTGAGGGGAGACATTCTGTATTTTCTGTATTTTCATTCTGTATTTTCTGTGTTTTCATCTTTACAGTTTCCTTTGCTGTGCAAAAACTTTTAAGTTTAATAAAGTTCCATTTGTTTATTTTTGTTTTTATTTCCATTGCTCTAGGAGGAGGTCAAAGAGGATCTTGTTGTGATTTATGTTAAGGAATGTACTGTCTGTATTTTCCTCTAAGAGCTGTGTATTTTCTTACCTTTAAGTCTTTAATTCAACTTGAGTTTGTTAGGAAGTATTCTAATTTTATTCTCTTACATGTAGCTGTCCAGTTTTTCCAGCTAAGAGGCTCTCTTTTCTCCATTGTATATTCCTGCCTCCTTTTTCAAAAATAAGGTACTCATGGGTACATGGGTTTATTTCTGGGGTTTCTATCCTATTCTGCTTAGCTGTATTTTGGTTTTTGTGCCAGTACCATATTGTCTTGATGAGTGTAGCTTTGTAACATAGTCTGAAGTCAGTAAGGTTGATTCATTTATCTCCATTTTTCTTTCTCACAATTGCTTTGCCTATTCAGGGTCTTTGGGGTTTCCAAACAATGTGTAAAATTTTTTGTTCTAATTCTGGAAAAATTCCATTGGTAATTGGATAGGGATTGCATTGAATATGTAGATGACTTTGGGTAGTATTCTCAAATTTTCACAATATTGATTCTCTTAGTTTAAGAACATGGTATATATCTCCATCTGTTTGATCTCTTTCATCAATATCTTATAGTTTTTTGCATATATGTCTTTTATCTCTTTAGGTAGGTTTATTCCTAGATATTTTATTCTTTTTGTTTCAGGGATGGATGGGATTGTTTACTTTCTGATTTCCCTTTTTGATTTTTTATTGTTAGTATCGGATACAGGGGATTTCTGTGTATCGTTTGGTATCCTGCAACATTACTGAATTCGTTGATTAGCTCTAGCAATTTTCTGGTGGCATCTTTAGGGTATTTTATGTTTAGTATCCTCTCATCTGCAGATAGTGAAAGTTTTGCTTCTTGTTTTTCAGTCTGGATTCCTTTTATTTCTTTTTCCTTTCTCATTGCCATGGCAAGGACTTCCAAATCTATATTGAATAATAGTGGTGAGAGAGTCGATTCCTAGGCAGGTTGATACGAAGTCTGGGGTCTCTGAAGAGGAGAAAGGGGTCTGGAATTCTCAAGGAGGAGGGAGGAAAGGACATCTTTTTTTCCCCTCTACATTCCTTAGTCTGATGATTACACAACAAACAACTCAGTTTAAACTCTGTACTAAGGATTGATGTTAAAGCTGAAACTCCAATACTTTGGCCACCTGATGCGAAGAGCTGACTCATTTGAAAAGACCCTGATGCTGGGAAAGATTGAGGGCAGGAGGAGAAGGGGACAACAGAGGATGAGATGGTTGGATGGCATCACCGACTCAGTGGACATGAATTTGGGTAAACTCTGGGAGTTGGTGGTGGACAGGGAGGCCTGGCGTGCTGTGGTTCATGGGGTCGCAGAACCAAACACGACTGACTAAACTGAACTGAAGGATTATATAACAACAACGTGTCCTGCTCGAGGATAGTTTCTTCTTCCTGAAAACCTTCTGGCTAATCCTGTTTTCTTAAAATGTAAATTATGGGAGTGGGTCTAGTAAGATCTTTACAACCTTGAGACGTTCTTTTGATTTATTGTTAATAACTAATTTTAGAAGTTATTATAATTAATAACTAACACTAGCAAGGGGGGCATTCTCCATCCCCCTTCTGATGTCTATGTCAGAGGCTTTCTTTGTCCCTTCTCTTACTTTAATAAAACTGCTACAGAAAAGCTCTTTTGAGTGATCAAGCCTGGTCCTTGGTCCTGAAGCTAAATCTGTTTTGAAGATCACAAATCTGACAGCATTCACCGTAAGCTATCAGTGGCAAGAGTGGGCGCCCATGTCATGTTCCTGATCTTAGAGGAAATGCTTTCAGTTTTTCCCCATTGAGAATGTTGTTTGGTGTGGGTTTGTTGTATATGGCCTTTATTATGTTCAGGTAGGTTCTTTCTATGCCAGTTTTCTGGAGAATGTTTATCATAAATAGATGTTGAATTTTGTCAAAAGCTTTCTCTGCATCTATTGAGATGATCTATGGTTTTTATTTCTCAATTTGTTAATATGGTGTATCACATTTATTGACTTATGTATATTCAAGAATCCTTGCAGCCCTGGGATAAACCCCACCTGATCATGGTGTATGATCCTTTTAATGTGTTGTTGGATTCTGTTTGCTGAAATTTTTTTGAGGATTTTTGCATCTATATTCATCAGTGATATTGGCCTGTGATTTTCTTTTTTTGTGATATCTTTGTCTCATTTTGGTGTCAGGGTGATAGTGGCCTGATAGAATGAGTTTGGGAGTATTCCTCCTTCTGCAATTTTTTGGAAAAATTTGAGTAGGATGGGTATTAACTATTTTCTAAATGTTTGATAGAATTTGCCTGTGAAGCCGTGTGACACTGGGCTTTTGTTTGTTGGAAGATTTTTTTTTTTTCCTAATTTTTTCCCTGAATTCTTTTTATTTATTTATTAAATTTTATTTTTTTACTTTACAGTACTGTATTGGTTTTGCCATACATTGACATGATTCCACCACAGGTTGGTGGGAGGGCGGTTCAGGGTTGGGAACTCATGTACACCTGTGTTTGTTGGAAGATTTTTGATCATGGTTTTCACTTCAGTGCTTGTGATTGGTCTGTTCATATTTTCTGTCTCTTCCTGGTTCAGTCTTGGAAGGTCATACTTTTGTAACAGTGTGTCCATTTCTTGCAGGTTGTCCATTTTTCTGGCATATAGTTGCTCCTGGTAGTAGTCTTTTATGATCTTTTGTATTTCTGCATTGTCTGTTGTAGCTTCTTCTTTTTCATTTCTAATTGTGTTGATTTGAGTCTTCTCCCTGTTTCTTTGATGAGTCTAGCTAATTGTCAACTTGGTTTATTGTCTCAAAGAACCAGCTTTTAGTTTTATTGAACTTTGCTCTTTTTTCATTTATTTCAAAATAAATCAAACATCTGATCTCTGTGCTTTCTTTCCTTCTACTAACTTCGTCAGGTTTTTTGTTCTTTTTCTAATTGCTTTATATTATAAGGTTAGGTTGTTTATTTGATGTTTCTTGTTTCTTGAGGTTGGCTTGTATTTCTGTAAACTTTACTCTTAACACTTCTTTTGTTGAATCCCATAAGTTTTGAGTTGTCTTTTTTGGGGGTAGTAACATACTGTTTTGATGACTGTAGCTTTGTAGTATGATCTCTAGTCAGTTAGCCTGATCCCCTCTCCCCATCCCCCCAGTTCTATTTTCTTTTTCAAAATTACTTTGTCTATTCAGAGTCTTTTGAAAACATTTGATCTTTATATTGTCGAATTTAGCATTTTTTTTTAATTTTATGCTTTGTTGATTTTTAGTCATTGTTGGCCATTACCCACTATAACGATATAAAAGAATTGTTCTTTGTAGTCTTTTAGAATATGGTTTTATTTTTACATTTAAATCTTGAATATATTTTAATTTTTCCTGCTCTGTGGTGTGATATATAGACCTCTCTTTTCCAGATGGCCATCTATTTATCCAAATGACATTTGTATCCAGCCTTTTCTCACTCATTAAATGATGTTATCTGTATTTAAATAGGAAAGTGATTCTGTTTATTATTCTTCCTACTATCTGCTTTCTCTAGTTTAAGCTTAGACATCTTTCTGAGCTCTCACTAGTGCACTGCTCCTTTTGCCCACTTCTGTGTTTGCATTAGACTGTGGGCAATAGTGTTCTAATTTTTTTTTTTTATCTAGTATTACCTTACCCTCTATCTTCCAGAATTTTTTCAAAATTCAGGCCTTGTGCTGGGGTTTTTCTGCATTCCTCTTTTGTCATATTTTTATTACTTTAAAAGTTTTTTATTTTACCTGAATCTGTTTTTGGAGACAGGAGATATAAGTGTGTGTGTTTAGTCTATTCCTTTAAACTAGAGAAACAATTTTTGGTTGTAATTCTCCCTGGTGGCTCAGACAGTAAAGTGTCTGCCTGCAATTCAGGAGACGTGGGTTTGATCCCTGGGTCGGGAAGATCCCTTGGAGAAGGAAATGGCAACCCACTCCAGTACTCTTGCCTGGAAAACTCCATGGACAGAGGAGCCTTGTAGGCTACAGTCGACAGGGTTGCAGAGTCGGAGACGACTAAGTAACTTCACTTCACTTCACTCTTAATATTTTTGTTTTTCTTTTTACCACTGAGAATTTATTTCTCAGTCTTCCTGGCTTATGTTTATACCTTACTTTAAATTTTTGCTATTCCCTTGAATTTATTCCTTGATTGTTTTCTTTCCTAAAATTTCCATATCCTTTCTGAACCAACCCCTTTTCTCTAATGACTTCAATTACCATCTTAAGGATTAATGTCTCCTAAATCCTTTTTTTCATTTTAGACCTCCCTTCTCCATTCCAGGATCATGCAGCCAATCATGAAATAATTCTATTTGTAAATTCCACAGGTGTTTTGAGTACAGTTGAACAACATCTACTCTCTGTGACCCAACCTCTGGTTCTTATTTATTTTTACAGTCTCTGTGTATGGTATCAGCATCTATCAGTTGGTTGTGGAGCATTTCTTTGTATAGCTATACAAAAAAAAAAAAAAAAAAAATAGTGACCAGATGTTTTTCCTCTAAGGATTAATTCTCATTCTTTATCTTTTGCTTTGCCTTAGGATAGATCATCCCTAAAATTGGGTAGTTTGTTTTGTTGCTGAAGATATTGTCCACTAATGAGGAGAGATTTTTTTTCCTAGTTGACATTTGCAAGTATTTGAAGATATTTTTGATTGATGCTATTGATATCTGATTAGTAGAAGTAGGGATACTGGTAAACATCCTGGAATACACAGGACAGTCTTCCACAGAAAAAGCTTTATCTGCTCCAGAGTGTCAGTAGTGCCAAATTGAAGAAACCCTGTTCTAGTGTAAAGGCAGAGTTGTCCATCTTTTATAGCATTTTGTTTTAAACTCTAAACAGTTAAACATATGTTAGGAGAAAAACATGGTTTGAAAGTATACACTCACCCCAGTGTTCATTGCAGTGCTGTTTATAGTAGCCACAGACTAGAAGCAGCCTAAATGTTCATCAAAGAATCTACATAGATATGGTTCATATATACAGTGGAATGTTACCCATTAAAAAATGAAATAATGCCATTTGCAGCATCACGGATGGAAAGGTGGGGAGGGAGGGATAAATTGGGAGTTTGGAATTGACATATACACACTGCTATGTTTAAAATGATAACCAACAAAGACCTACAGTATAACACAGGGAACTCTGCTCAGTATTCTGTCATAATCTAAATGAGAAAGGAATTTGAAAAAGAATATATGTATATATGTGTATATATATATATAAATCTCTTTGCTGTACACTTGAAACTTACAGAATATTTTAAATCACCTATAGACCAATATAAAGTAATCATTAAAACATAAACAGAAAACATAGTATGAGTTAGTTTTCAAAAATATTTTCTACATCCTGATTCTGAACCCTCAGATTGAGTAGAAATATATTATTACAGGCATCAGTGTCATTCAAGGATGTGACCGTGGAATTCACCCAGGAAGAGTGGCATCAGATGGACTCTGCTCAGAGGACCCTGTACAGAGATGTAATGCTGGAGAACTACAGCCACCTCGTCTCAGTGGGTGAGCAGACCTTACCATGCAACTTCCTCAAGAATGCAGATTCAGTTTTTTCTTTTTTAAAATATTAATCACTTTTATTGAGGAATATTAAATGAAAAATAAAATTCAGCACTTCATTGTACAAATCAATAAGTTTAAAAAGTTATGCAGTGGATTACCATCATCAGAGTCATGGCTTGGAATATTTTCATCATCCCCCCAAAATGCCTTGTACCCCTTTGCAGTGAGTCCCTTCCTCTCATACCTCTTCTCAGATGCCAACCAATCACTGATCTGTTTTCTATTTCAGTACTTTTTCCTTGTTTTGAATCTTATATAAATGAATTTATATATAGTATCTTTTGTCTGACTTCCACATTCAGCATGATGCTTTTGAGACTCCTGTGTGTGTATCACCAGTTTATTCTTTTTATCCTGAGTAGGATTCTTTTGTGTGCATATACTACAGTTTGTTATTCTTTCAGCTCATGGCTACATGGGTGTTTTTCTAGTTTGGAGCTGTTACGAATAAAGCTTCTATGAACATTCACATATAAGTCTTTGTGTCAATATGTTTTTATTTCTTATGTAAATACCTAGGAGTCGGCTTACCTAGTCTTCTGGTAAGTTTATATGTAACTTATTCAGAAAGTTCCAGATGTTTCCCCATTGGGTCTACTGTTTTTCATGCCTATAAGCAGTGCCTAAGAGTTCCATTGCTGTTTGGTTACCAGCATTTGGTTTGGTAAGTCTTACTATTTTTAACCATTGTAGTTATTGTCTAGTTGCATCTAGTTGCATCTTATTGGATTTTAATTTGCATTTCTCTGGTAATTAACAGTGTTGAACTTCTTTTCATGTGCTTTTTAACCATTCATAATCTCCTTTAATGAAGTGTTTCATCAAATCTCTTGCCCATTTTTTTTCATTTTGTTTTTTGGTTTGAGTCTTATTGTTGAGTTGAAGGAGTTCAGATCTTACCAGATACATGTTTTGAAAATGTTTCCTCTCCAGGTCTGGCTTGCCTTTTTAGAAGAAAATGTTTACAGATGGTTTTGGTTTGCATATATACTTAAAAATTTTTTATATGACATGATTAAGATTCAGGGATTAGAACAATTGTATTCTTCATGTTTCCCCTAATGGTTATATCTTACATAACTATAGTATAGTCTTAAAACAAGGAAATAGGCATTGGTACAATTAATGTGAATATCTTTGTATCATTTTTTTACTTTATAATTTTGTATTGTGGCATGGTTGATTTATAATATCATGTTACTTTCAGGTGTACAGCAGAGTGATGCAGTTATATATTCTTTTCCAGATTCTTTTCCCTGATAGGTTATTACAAAATACTGAGTATAGTTCTCTGTGCTACAGAGTACATCCTTGTTGTTATCTATTTTATATTGGGTTGGCCAAAAGGTTCATTTGTTTTTTTTCCCATAAAATGGTCTAGTAGTGCTTTAGTTGTCTTTAATGTCATTCGAAACCAGTATTAGATTTTATTGTGACAGCTGTCATATCAGCATCCATTTTAAAAAAACTTACCAAAATCGGTGAATTTTTGTGTAGCAATTTTAATATTGAAGATGGAAGAAAAAAGCAACAATTTTGACATGTTATGCCTTATTATTTCAACAAAAGTAAAAATGCAACTAAAACACAAAAATAGATTTGTGCCATGTATGGAGAAGGTATTGTGACTCATCAAACAAGACAAAAGTGGTTTGTGCAGTTTTGTGTTGGAGATTTCTTGCTGGACAATGTTCCATGGTCAGGTAGACCAGTTGAAGTTGATAATGATCAAATAGAGACATTAACTGAGAAGAATCAATGTTACATCAAGTAGGAGATAGCTGACATACTCAAAATATCCAAATCAAGATTTGAAAGTCATTTGCACCAGCTTGGTTATGTTAATCACTTTGATGTTTAGGTTCCACCTAGGCGAAGTGAAAAAACCTTCTTAACCGTATTTCACATGTATTTCTCTACTGAAACGTAATAAAAATGTTCCATTTTAAAAACAAATTGTGATGGGTGTTGAAAAGTGGATACTGTGCAATAATGTGAAATGGAAGAGATTGTGGGGGCAAGTGAAATGAGCCATCACCAATCACACTAAAGGTGTCTTCTTCCAAGGAAGATGGTGTTGTGTGTATGGTGGGATTGTAAGGGAATCCTCTGTTATGAGCTCCTTCTGGGGAACCAAACAATTAATTCCAA
Organism: Oryx dammah; assembly: GCF_014754425.2. NCBI lineage: Eukaryota > Metazoa > Chordata > Mammalia > Artiodactyla > Bovidae > Oryx > Oryx dammah. The sequence goes on along the minus strand of NW_024070185.1, from coordinate 81,969,380 downwards.
CAAGAATTGCTCCCAGTTAGACCAACTGAGAGCAGCACTTGATGAAGAGGATCCAGAATTAGTCAACAGAAAATGCATAGTCTCCATCAAGCTAATGCAAGACCACGTTTCTTTGATGACTGGGCAAAAACTGTTACACTTTGGCTGGAAGTTCTGATTCACCCACCATATTCACCAGCCATTGTACCTTCAGATTTCCTTTTAAGGTGGAATAAGGTGAAGTCGCTCAGTCGTGTCCGACTCTTTGCGACCCCTTGGACTGTAACCTACTAGGCTTCTCCGTCCATGGGATTCTCCAGGCAAGAATACTGGAGTGGATTGCCATTTCCTTCTCCAGGGCATCTTCCCAACCCAGGGATCGAATCCAGGTCTCCCGCATTGGAGGCAGATGCTTTAACCTCTAAGCCACCAGGGAAGTCCTTTTATTTTGGTCTTTACAAAATTCTCTTAATGGAAGAAATTTCAGCTCCCCTGGAGACTGTAAAAGGAACCTGGAAAAATTCTTTGTTCAAAAAGATAAAAAAGTTTTGGGGAAATGGAATTATGAAGTTGCCTGAAAAATGGCAGAAGCTAATGGAAATTACCTTCTGCGGTTTTTTGAAATAAGGAAGACAGAAGGATAAGTGTTAGCTCTTCTCTAAATGTTTGCTAGAATTCACCTGTGAAGCTATCTGGTCCTGGACTTCTCTATGTTGGGAGTTTTTTAAAACACAGATTCAATTTCTATACTAGTAATTAGTCTGTTTATATTTTCTGTATCTTCCTGGTGCAATCTTGGGAGATTTTACCTTTTAAGAATTTAACTGCTTCCTCTTAGGTGTCCATTTTTTGTTGATTTTGTTGGCCTGTAGTAGTCATTTATGAGCCTTTATTTCTGTGGTGTGGGTTGTAACTTCTATTACAATTCTAATTTTATTGATTTTTGGCCCTCTCTTTTTTCTTGATATGTCTGAGTGAAGGTTTACCAATTTTGTTTTTCTTTTTAAAGAAGAAGGCTTTGGTTTAATTGATTTTGCTATTATTTTCTTTGTCTCTATTATTTTTGCTCTGATTATTATGATTTCTTTCTACTACCTTTTGGTTTTGTTTGTTTTTTCCTAGTTGCTTTAGGTGTAAGGCTAGGCTATTTTTTTTTTTCCTTTTTTTGAGAATTTTCTTGTTTACTGAGGTAAGCTTCAGTTGCTATAAACTTTCCTCTTAGAACTACTTTTGCTACATGCCATAGGTTTTAGACTGTCATATTTTCATTTTTCTCTAGGTATTTTTTGATTGCCTCTTTGATATCTTCAGTGATCCTTTGGTTGTTTAGTTGCATGTTGTTTAGCCTCCACGTGTTTGGTTTTTTTTGCAGTTTTTTTCCTACAGTTTATTTTGAATCTCATATCATTGTGGTTGGGAAAAAAAAAGTTTGATATGATTTGAAGTTTCTTAAATTTACCAAGTTTTGCTTTGTGGGCCAGCATGTAATCTCTCTTGGAGAATATTCCATTGACACTTGAAGAGAGTATGTATTCTGCTACTTTTGGATGGCTTCCCTTGTGGCTCAGTGATAAGGAATTTGCCTGCCTGTGCAGGAGATGCAGCTTCAATCCCTGGTTCAGGAAAGTCCCCTGGAGAAGGAAATGGCAACCCACTCCAGTATTCTTCCCTGGGAAATCCCATGGACAGAAGAGCCTGGAGTCCTCTGTCCATGGGGTCACAAAAAGGTCAGATACAGCTTAGCAACCTAATAACAGCTCTCATATGGAACACTATAAATATAAGTTGAGGCCAGCTGGTCTAATGTATCATTTAAGGCCCCTGTTTCCTTATTCATTTTCTGTCTGGATAATCTATCCATTGATATAAGTGGGGCATTAAAGTTCCCCAGTACTACTGTGTTACTACTGACTTCTCCTTTAATAGCTGTTAACATTTGTCTTATATATTGTGGTGCTCCTGTGCTGGGTGCATACATATTTAGAATTGTTTTATCTTCCTCTTGGATTTATCGCTCGATCATTATGTAGTATCCTTCTTTGTCCTCTGTAACAGTCTATTTTTAAAGTCTATTTTGTCTGATATGGTATTACTACTCCAGCTTTCTTTTGATCTCCTTTTGCCTGGAACACCTTTTTCCATCCTGTCACTTTCAGTCTGTATGTGTCTCTAGATCTGAGGTTGGTCTCTTGTAGACCACATATGTACAATTCTTTCTTTGTCTCTCAATTCAGCTAGTCTCTGTCTTTTGGTCAGAGCATTTACTCTGTTTACATTTAAGGTAATTATCAATATGTAAGTTCTTATTGCCATTTTGTTAATTGTTTTAGATTTTTTTTGCAGGCCTTTTCTTTCTTTCCTTTGTTTTCTTCTCTTGTTTGGATTCCTTTTCTTTTCTGTGTGTTTATCTTAGATTTTTGTTTGCAGTTACCATGTTTTCATATAGCAGTATGCATATATTGATATATGCATGATTGTTTTAAGTTGCTGATCTCTTAATTTCAATTTACATTTCAGAAAGCCTTGTACTTCTACTCTCCATATCTCACAATTACTGGTTTTGATATATTTGTGTGTGAATAATTTCCTACCTTACTATATGTTTGTCTTTACTAGTGAGCTTTCCCACTATGTAATTTTCATGTTTCTAGTTATTGCCATTTCTTTTCCACCTAGAGAAGTTCTGTTGGCATTTATTGTAAAGCTGGTTTGGTGGTGCTGAATTCTCTTAGCTTTTGCTTGTCTATAAAGCTTTTGATTTCTCCATCAAATCTGAATTTTGTTCTGGGTAAAGTGTTCTCTTTTGTAGATTTTTCCCTTTTAGCACTTTAAATACATTGTGCCACTCCCCTCTGGCCTGCAGAGTTTCTGCTGAAAAATCAACTGATAGTCTTATTTCCTTGTATGTTGTTTTTTGCTTTTACCTTCTTTTGATTTTTTTTCTTTGTCTTTAATTTTTGTCAGTTTGATCTCAGTGTCTTGACATGTTCCTCCTTGGGTGTATCCTGCATGAATTCCCTGTTCTTTCTGGACATGGGTGATTGTTTCCTTTCCCATGTAGGGGAAGTTTTCACCTATTATCTCTTCAAATGTTTTCTCAGTCCCTTTCTTTCCTTCTTCTTGGACCCCTACTATCCAAATGCTATTGCCTTTGACCTTGGCCCAGTGGTCTCATAAACTATCCTCATTTCTTTTCATTCTTTTTCTTAATTTCGTTTCACAGCAGTGATTTCCATCACTCTTCTAGCTCACTGATTTATTCTTCTGCCTTGTTTATTCTGTTGCTTCTTTCTGGTGTATTTTTGTTTTAGTTACTGTATTCATCTACTCTCTTTGGTTGTTCTTTATACTCCTAACTCTTTGCTAGAAACCTCTTGTAACTTCTCACTCTGTGCATCCATTCTTTTCCTCAATTTTGTGTTCATCTTTACAATAATTACTCTGAACTCTTTCTACGATAAATTGGTTATCTCCACTTCACTCAGTTGTTCTGGGTTTTATCTTGTATCTTCTTCTGGGAAATGCTGTTTTTCCATCCCTTTTAAAATTTCTATTTGTATTTTTATGAATATAGTGCTTTCTGTAGGGGATGTCCTATGTGTCCCATCAGTACACTCCCCTCTCATCACCTAAGGGCCAGAGATCAGCTGGTCCTAGGACAGGTTCTGACCTGTTTGAGGACTCAGTTCTTCAGACTGCATGATTGTAATTTTTTTGCTTCTTGCGTCTGTCCCCTGGTGGGTGAGGTTTGTCTGGAACCTTTGCATGCTTCCTGGCAGGAGGGTCTGGTACCTGCCTGCTGGTGGAGGAGCTGGGTCTTGTCGCTCATGTAGGCAGGGCTGTGTCAAGGGGCATATCTGGAGGTGGCTATGGGTTCTAGATGTCATTAGGCAGCCTATCTGCTGATGGATTGGGCTTGCTCCCACCTTGTTGGTTGTTTGGCCTGAGGTGTCCCAGCACTGGAGCTTTTAGCCTGTTGGGTGGGGCAAAATCTCATTGCCAAGAACCAAAAATGTCTACTTCTAGCCAGAGTTTATGTCCCTGCTGTGTCTGCCACCAGCTTATAGACCCTAGAGAGAGCCACAGCTGCCATAGGAGACCTCCAAGTCTGGCAGATAGGTCTGGCCCAAGCTCCCATGGAGTCACAACCTTTTTTTTCTTTTTCTTTTTCATTTCGGAGTCACTGCTTTGCCCCTGGGCCCAGTGTATGCAGGACCTTGTATGTACCCTCCAAGAATGGAGTATTTCCCCAGTCCTGTGGTACTCCTGCAATTAAGACCTACTAGTCTTCAAAGCCACATGGTCTGGGGGCTACTCCTCCCTATTCTGGACCTCTAGGCTGAGAAGTCTGGCATGGGCCTCAGAGCTGTCACTCCTGTGGGAGAATTTCTGCAACAATTTATTTTCCAGTTTGTGGTTCACCCACCTGGGTGATGTAGGATTTGATTACATTGTGAGGACTCCCCAACTACTGTGTCATGGTTTCTTCTTTGTCTTTGGATGTAGAATATCTTTTTTTTCTGGTAGATTCCAGTCTCTCTTATCAATGGTTATTCAGCAGTTAATTGTGATTTTGGTGTGCTAGGCCATATGTGGATTCGTGTAATCACCACAACAATTCAGATGCAGAACTGTTCCATCACCACAAAGATTTCTTCCATGCTACCTCTTTATTTTCATATTCATCCTTTCTCCCACACTATGCATAATCTCTGCCAACTATTAATTGGCTCTTCATCTGTACAATTTCCAGGACATTATGTAAATGGAATCATGCATATTCTGACGTGTTGAGATGGAAATTCATCCAAGTTGTAGTGTGTGTGTATCAACAGTTTATTTTTTACTACAATGGTATTCCACTCTATAAATGAATGTGTTATAGTTTGTTTAGCCATTCACTTATTAAAGCATATTTGGTTGTTAATAATTTGGGGCTATTATAAATAAAGATACTACAAACAATCATGTTCAGATTTTTGTGTAAGACAAATTTTTCTCTGGGATAAATGCCCAGAAATGTGATTGGAGTTGTATGCTAAGTATATATTTTGTTCTTTAAGAAACTATCAAACTCTATTGTCAAAAAGATTACAAATAACAAATGCTGGCAAACATATGGAGAAAAGGGAACCTTTGTACACTATTGGTGGGAATATAAATTGGTGCAGTAAGCAGTAAATGTGGAAAACAGTATGAAGTATCCTCAAAATACCAAAGATAGAACTACTAGCAATTCCACTCCTGGGTATATATCCAAAGGAAATTAAAACACTAATTCAAAAAGATACATGCACACCAATGTTCATAGCATTATTTACAATAGCCAAAATATGAAAGCTACCTAAGTTTACATCCACAGATAAATATATATATAAAGTGGAATATTTACTCAGCTATAAAAAAATTTCTATATGCAACAGCATAGATGGACTTGGACTGTATTATGCCTTAGTGAAATAACACAGACAGAGAAAGACAAACTGTTCGGTGGATTAGTCACTGAGTTGTGTCTCAGTCTTGTGACCCTATGGCCTGTAATCTGCCAGACTCCTCTGTCCATGGGATTCTTCAGGCAAGAATACTGGAGTGGGTTGCCATTTCCTTCTCCAGGGGATCTTCCTGACCCAGGATTGAACCTGGGTCTCCTGCATTTCAGGCAGACCAACTGAGCTACAAAGGAAGCTTTGTATTTGTAGCTTTCCAAATACTGTATAATATCACTATATTATATAGTGGAACCAATATAATATGTGGAACCTAAAAATAAGACAAACTAGTGAATATTACAAAAAAGAAACAGACTCACAGAGAAAACAAACTAGTGGTTACCAGTGAGGAAGGTGAAGGGGGTGGGGTAAGATGGAGGTAGGGGAGTAAGATGGACAGACTACTATGTTTAAAATAAATAAGGTACAAGAATATATTGTATAGCACAGAGAATGGACCAATATTTTATAGTAATCATAAATGGAATATAACCTTTAAACTTGTGAATGACTGAGAATGTAACCAATATTTTATAGTAATCATAAATGGAGTATAACCTTTAAAATTGTGAATGACTATATTGTACACCTGAAACTTATATAATTTATAGATCGATTATACCTCAATTTAAGAAAATAAAAACTGCCAAACTGTTTACTAAGAGTGGCTGTACCATTTTGCATTTCCACCAACAGTTTGTGAGAAATCCAGTTACTTTTTATCCTTCCTAGTACTTGGTATTGTCACTATTTTTTGTATTAGAAAAATGCTTTTTCTACATCTTTTGAGATGTTTTTTTTTTTCTTTCATTTATTTAATGTGGTGTGGCACATAGATTGACTTGTATATAGTTAACCATCCTTGTGTCCCAAAGGTAAACCCCACTTGTTCATCGTAATAGGTATGTAGTAATATTTCATCTTGGTCTTAACTTGCCTTTTTTTAATAGCTAGTGATAATTAAAATATTTTTCACATGTTCATATGCCATCTCTATATCCTTAGATAGTAAATGTCTGTTCATGACTTTTGCATATTTTTTTCTATCTTTATTGAGGTATAATGTCAAAAATTGTTATATCTAAGGTATAAGACACTAGGGAAGCCCTAGTGGCTTAGTAAAAAATTTGCCTGCAATGCAGGAGAATTGCAGGAGATGTGGGTTCACTCCCTGCAGGTTCATGTCCTGATCTTCAGGAAGATCCCCTGAAGTAAGAAATGGCAACCCAGTCCAGTATTCTTACCTGGAAAATTCCATGGACAGAGGAGCCTGTCAGGCTGCAGTCCGTACGGCTGCAAAGAATTGGACATGACTGGGCAACTGAACAATAGCAACAAAGGTATAAGACTTGATGTTTTTATATATGTATCAGTTCAGTTCAGTCACTCAGTCATAACCGACTCTTTGCGACCCCATGAATTGCAGCACGCCAGGCCTCCCTGTCCATCACCAACTCCCAGAGTTCACTCAGACTCAAGTCCATTGAGTCATTGATGCCATCCAGCCATCTCATCCTCTGTCGTCCCCTTCTCCTCCATTATTTCACAAAGTATATATGTATACTTTGTGAGATAATGGCCACAATCAAGCTAATTAACATACCCAGCACCTGACATAGCTACCTTTTTTGGAGGTTGGAGGTGGAGCCTTGAGTACACAAAAGATCTACTCTCTTGGCAGACTTCAAGTATAAAATACAGTATTGTTAACTATAGTCACATTTGTGTATTAGATCTCCATAGCTTATTCATCTTGGTTAATTGAACTTTGCATCCCTTTAACTAGTATCTTCCCATTCTCTAGCTCTCCAAGCCCTGGAAACCAACATTCTACTCTCTGTTTCTATGAGTTTGTTCTGAATTCCACCAAGATCGTGCAGTATTTGTCTTTCTGTGTCTGGTTTATTTCACTTAGCATAATGTCCTCTAGTTTTATCCACGTCAGGGCAGAGGTCAGGATTTCCTTCCTTTTTGTGGCTAAATAATATTCTATTGTTTGTATGTATACCACATCTTCTTTAATCATTCATCTGCCAGTAGACATTTTTGGATTGTTTCCATATCTTGAGTATTTTGAATAATACTGAAGTGAACATGGAGTGCAGATACTGATTTCACTGGCTTTGAATACCCAGAAGTAAAATTTCTGGCTCAGAAATTAGTTCTGTTTTTAGTTTTTTGAAGAAACTTTATTATTTTACATAATGGCTACACCAATTTATATTCCCACCATCTGTGTAGGAGGGTTCTGTTTTCCCTACATCCTCAGCAACACTTATCTTTTGTCTTTTTGATCATCACCGTTTTCTAACAGGTGTGAGGTGATACCTCATTGTGGTTTTGATTTGCATTTTCCTGATGATTAGTGATGTTGAGCACATTTTCATATTCCTGTAGGACATTTGTATGGCTTCTTTTGAGAAATAACTACTCAGGTCCTTTTCCCATTTTTAACCTGATTATTTGCTTTTGTCCTGTAGAGTTGTAAGACTCTTATATTTTTTTAGATATCTACTCATAATTATTATTATAGTTTTCAAATATTTTCACCCATTCTCTGAGTTAACTTTTTCATTCTGTTGATTATTTCCTTCTCTATCCAGAAGCTTTTTGGTTTTATCTCACTTGTCTGTTTTTGCCTTTGTTGTCCATGCTTTTGTTGTCATATAACAACCATTGCCAAGACTGATATCAAGGAACTTTTACCTAAGTTTTCTTCTAAGTGTTTTGTGATTTCAGATCTTACCTTTATGTCTTCAGTCCATTTTGAATTGATTTTTGTGTATAGTGTGAGACAAGAGTCCAGATTCAGTTTCTACATGTGGATGTCCAATTTTCCCAGTACTATTTATTGAAGAGACTGTCCTCTCCCCATTTTGTGTTTGTCGCACTCTTGTGAAGACCAGCTGACTGTAGATGTTTGGATGTATATCTGGGCTCTCTGTACCGTTCCATTGATCTGTAAACCTCATTATGCCAGCATAAAACTGTTTTCATTACTCTCGTGACTATGTCAGTCCAGTTCAGTTCAGTTGCTCAGTTCAGTTCAGTCGCTCAGTCGTGTCCAACTCTTTGCAACTCCATGAATCGCAGCACGCCAGGCCTCCCTGTCCATCACCTACTCCCAGAATTCACTCAGACTCACATCCATCGAGTCAGGATGCCATCCAGCCATCTCATCCTCGGTCGTCCCCTTCTCCTCCTGCCCCCAATCCCTCCCAGCATCAGAGTCTTTTCCAATGAGTCAACTCTTCGCATGAGGTGGCCAAAGTACTGGAGTTTCAGCTTTAGCATCATTCCTTCCAAAGAAATCCCAGGGCTGATCTCCTTCAGAATGGATTGGTTGATCTCCTTGCAGTCCATGGGACTCTCAAGAGTCTTCTCCAACACCACAGTTCAAAAGCATCAATTCTTCAGCGCTTAGCCTTCTTCACAGTCCAACTCTCACATCCATACATGACCACTGGAAAAACCATAGCTTTGACTAGGCGGACCTTAGTCGGCAAAGTAATGTCTCTGCTTTTGAATATGCTGTCTAGGTTGGTCATAACTTTTCTTCCAAGGAGTAAGTGTTGCTCAGTCGTGTCCAGCTCTTTGCAATCCCATGAACCACAGCACGCCAGGCCTCCCTGTCCATCACCAACTCCCGGAGTTCACCCAAACTCATATCCATTGAGTCGGTGATGCCATCCTCCATCATCCCCTTCTCCTGCCCTCATTACTATATAGCCTTATAGTATATTTTGAAGTCAGAAAGTGTGGTGCCTCTAATTGTTCTTCTTTTTCAAGATGTTTTGGCTATCCAACATCTTTTTTGTTTCTGTATGAAATTTAGGACCATTTTCTCTATTTCTATAAAGAATGCCACTAGGATTTTGATAGGAATTCAGTTCAGTTCAGTTCAGTCACTCAGTCATGTCTGACTATTTGTGACCCCATGGACTGCAGCATGCCAGGCCTCCCTGTCCATCACCAACTCCCAGAGTTTACCCAAACTCATGACCATTGAGTCGGCGATCCATTAAATCTATAGATCACTTTGGGTCACGTGGATATTTTAACAGTATTTCTTCAATTTGTAAACATGCGATGTCTTTCCATTTACCTGTATCTTTAATTTCTTTCATCATTTTATAATATTCAATGTACAAGTCTCTGACCTCTTTGGTTAATTTCTAAGTATTTTTTAATTTCCTTTCTGGATAATTCATTGTTGGTATAGAAACACAACTGAATTTTGTAGGTTGATTTTTGTATCCTCTAACTGTACTAAATTTATTTATTAGTTTTAATACAGTTGTTTTGGTTGAGTCTTTTGGATTTTCTACATATGGAATTTTGTCATCTGCAAAGAGAGATACTTTTCCTTCTTATTTTTTATTTAGATGTTTTTTGTTTCTTTTTCTTGTCTAATTACCCTGGGTAGGACTTCTCATGGTTCTAATAGAAGTGACAGTATGCATTCTCACTTAGAGGGAAAACTGAAAGTTGAAAACTGAAAACTGAAAGCCTATTGGTTATAGGCTTTTCATATGTTGCCTTTACTAAGTTGGGAAAATTGTCCTCTGTACCTATTTTGTTGAGAATTTTAATTTTGAATGGGTGTTGAACTTTGTCAAACACTTTTCCCACATTTTTTGTGATCTTTTCTTCTTTCATTTTTATGGTATAGCACATAGATTGATTTGCATATAATTAATACACATCCTTGTGTACCAAGGGTAAATCCCACTTGTTCATGGTTTAAGTTCTTTTAAATGTGCTGTTAAATTTATTTGCCAGTCTTGTTGAGGATTTTTGAATGTCTGTTCTTTAGGGAAATTAGCTTATAGTTCTCTTGCAGTAACTTTCTCTGGTTCTAGAATCAGGGGTGATGCTGACCTTGTAAAATGAGTTTGAAAGTGTCCCCTGTCCTTTTTTAAAAATGTATGTATTGGAGTATAGTTGATTTATAATGTTGTGTTAGCTTTAGGCATATAGAAAAGTGGTTGAGTTATATGTATACATATATTTGTTCTTTTTCATATTCCTTACCCATGTAGGTTATTACAGAATATTGAGTGGAGTTTCCTGTGCTTTACAGTAGATCCTTGCTTTCCATTTTTTAAAAGAGTTTAGGAAGAATTGGTATTAATTCCTTGAGTGTTTGGTAGAATTCTACCATAAAGCCATCTGGCCCTGGACTTTTCTTTCTCAGGTTTTTGATTACTGATTATTGTTGTTTAGTTGCTAACTCCTGTTTGACTCTTGCAGCCTCATGGACTGTAGCCCACCAGTCTCATCTGTCCATGGAATTTCCCAAGCAAGAACACTGGAGTGGTTGCCATTTCTTTCTCTAGGGGATCTTCCTGACCCAGGGATTGAACCCATGTCTCCTGCATTGGTAGGTGGGTTCTTTACCACTGAGCTGCCAGCGAAGCTGCTTGATTACTCCTGGACAAATACCGGGTCAAAAAGGAAATGAAAAGGAAATTCTAAAAGTATCTTAAGGTCTCCTTATTTTTTAATAGGTCAGTTCAGGCTTTTGTTTCTTCATGATTCAGTTTTGACAGGTTGTATGTTTCTAGTAATTTATCCATTGTATCTGTTGTAATATCTCCTCTTTTCATTTTTATTTTATTTATTTGAATTTCTCTCTTTCCCTTTAGTCTAGTGTAAGGGTTTGTTGACTTTGTTTAGCTTTTCAAAAAAACAACTTCTAGTTTATATTACTTTGTTCTCTATTTCTGCTCTAATCTTTATTATTTTCTTCTTCCTACTGACTTTGGCTTAGTTCTTTTTTCTAGTTCCTTGTGATGTAAAATTAATTATTTCTTTGATATGCTTCTTCTTTGTGTAGACATTTATAAGTTTCTTCTTATACTGCTCTTGCCTCTCGTAAGTTTTAGTATGTTGTGTTTTTGTTTTTCTTAAGATACTTTTAGAATTCTCTTTTCATTTCCTTTTTGACCCAGTAGAGTATGTTACTTAATTTCCACATTTTTGAGTTTTCTTTTTTTCTACCTGTTGATGTCTAGTTCAGTAAAGATGCTTAGAATGATTTCAAGTCGTCTTAAGTTTGTCAAGGCTTGGTTTGTGACCTAACATCTATCATGAAGGATGATCCCTCTGTGCTTGAAAGAATGTGTATTTTTCTCTTGGGTGAAATCTTCTGGATATATCTGTGTTTATATATATACACACACACATGCAATCTAGAGTTAGATGTGTATATGCTTATAATGGTTATATCTTCTGTGGAATTGACCATTTTTTTTATTTTATGATGACCTGTTTAGTCACCAGAGACAGTATTCTGTCTGCTCCTTAAATATAGCCAGTTAACCTTTCTTTTTACCATTTCTGTGGAATGTCTTTATCCATCCCTTCACTTTTAGCCTATATTTGTCTTAAATTTAAATGAATCTCTTGTAGATAACACATCTCTGAATCTTGTTTTTTAATCCATTCATGTATTCTATGCCTTTGATTTGAGAATTTAATATGTTTACATTTAAAGTCATTATTGATAAGTGAGGACATACTGTTACCATATTGTTAACTGTTTTCTCTCTTACAGTTGTTTTGTCCCTTTCTTCCTGTCTTGTCTTTTTTTGTTATTTAGTAATTCTTATATGATTTCTTTTGATTCTTCCTCTCAGTATCTTTTGCATGTCTATTGTATTTTTTTCTTTGTAGTTAGCTTGACTTTTTCCAAAATATTTTGTAGTTATAACCATCTATTTTATGTTAATAGCCTCAACTGCTCACAAAATCTCTACACTTTTACTCTTTCCCCCATACTTTTTGTTCTTGCAGTCAAAGTTTGCTTCTTTTTATATTATGGAACTATTATATAATCTTTATCTAATTTTTATCTTAGCATAAAAAGTATTTTAACTATTACTTTGTTACATTATTCTGTATTTATTTGCCTTCATCAGTGAGACTTTCAATTTGCTATTTAATGTATTTTCACTTCATTTTGAAGAACTCCCTTAATTCAACATATGTTATAAGTCAGATCTAATAGTTACAAACTCAATTAGTTTTTTGAGTTTTATTTTTCTCAGAAAAGATTTTATTTTCTCAGAAAAACTTATTTTTCTTCATTGCAAAGGATACTTTTGCTAAGCCTAGTATTCTAAGTTGGCAGGTTTTTTCTTTTAGTGTTTTGAAGGTGACGCCCTACTCTCTCCTAACCTGCAAGGTTTGTGCTGAGTAATTGACTAATAAATAGTCTTATGGGAGCTCCCTTCTATGTGATGAGTCACTTTTCCCGTGCTGCTTTCAAAATTCTCTTTGTCTGTAATTTTTTGACAATTTGATGATATGTCTCAATGTACTTTAGGTTAATTAATCTTTTTTGGGACCTTTGAGTTTAATCAATCTGGATGTTCATTTCCTTCCCAAGATTTGAGAACTTTTTAGCCCTAATACCTTTTTTATTCTTTTACTTCTTTATTAAAATATATTTGACATATAACATGGTATAAACTTAAGGTATTCAACTTGTTAATTTGATACATTATATGGTGATATGTTTGCCATTGTAGTGACAATTAGCACCTCTATCACACTACATAATTTTTCTTTCTTTTTAGTCTGTGTGTGTTTAGTCGCTAAGTCGTGTCTGACTCTTTTGTGACCCCATGGACTGTAGCCCACCAGGCTCTTCTCTCCATGGGATTTCTCAGGCAAGAATACTGGAGTGGGTTGCTATTTTCTTCTCTAGAAGATCTTCCTGATCCAGGGATTGAATCCATGTCTCCTGCATTGTGGACGGGAGCCACTGAGGAAGCTTTTCTTCTTAGTAGTTGGAGTAATTAAGTTATAATCTCTTTTTGATGATTATAATACAGTATTGTTGCCTATTTTTACTGTTCTGTGAATTATATCTCTAGGGCTTATTTACCACTCGTTACAAGTTTGTAATCTTAAATAACTTCTATCCTGCTCCGTACCACCCACCACCCCTGCCCTCCCCCCATTCTTGGAAACAGCAGTTTTATTCTCTGTTTTTACAAGTTTGGCATTTAAAAATTCCACATATAGGTAATATCATGTAGTATTTGTCTTTTTCTGTTTGACTTTTCTCACTTAGCACAATGTATAATGTGCTAAAGGTCCATCCAGTGTTGTAAATGAAATGACAAGCTATCCTTCTGTCTCATGGCTAAATATTCCATTGTATATATGTACCACATTTTCTTTATCCATTCATCTATCAATAGACATTTAGGTTGTTTCTAAATCTTGACTACTGTAAGCAATGCAGCAGTGAACATAGGGGTATATATGTCTTTTTTTGTTTTCTTTAGATAAATGCCCAGAAGTGAAATTGTTGGACATGTTAGATCATTTTTAAATTTTCTGAGAAGCCTCCATACTCTTTCATCAAGGCTGCTCCAGTTTACATTCTCACAGTGTTCCCTTTTCTCCACATCCTCACTGACACTTGTTATTTCTTATCTTTTTGATAATAGCTATTTTAACAGGTGTGATGTGATACCTCATTGTGGCTTTGATTTGTATTTCCTTGACGATTTATGATGTAGAGCATCTTTTTATATACCTGTTGGCCATTTATATGACTTATTTAGAAAAATATTCAGGTATTCTGCACATTTTTAATTGAATTGTTCTTTTGTTATTGAGCTGTATGAATTCTTTATATATATTGGATATTGTCCTATATGTGATTTTCAGATTTTTTCTCCCATTCTGTATGTTGTTGTTTCATGTTGCTATTTCTTTTGGTGTGCAAAAGCTTTTAAGTGTGATGTAGTCCCATTTGTTGATTTTTACTTTTGTTGAATTTCTTTTTTTTTTTTGGTGTCATATTCAGAAAAGTATTGCCAAAATCAATGTTAAGGACATTCTTCCTTGTGTTCTCTTCTATTAACAAGAATTTTATAGTTTCAGGTTTTGTGTTTAAATGTTTGATCCATTTCAAATTAATTCTTGTGGGTGGTGTAAGTTAAGGCTCCATTTCTATTGCTTTGCATGTGTTTATCCAGTTTTCCTAGCACCATTTATTGAAGAGGCTATCTTTTCCCCATTGGGTACTCTTGGCTACCTTGTCAAATATTAGTTGATCTTATAAGCAAGTATTTAATTTTGGGATCTCTATTCTGTTCCACTGGTTTGTACATTTTTGTGCCCATACTATACAGTGTTTACTACTGTTGTTTGAAATTAGGAGGTATGATACCTCCAGCTTAGTTCTTTTTCCTCAAGGTTGCTTTGGCTATTCAGGGTCTTTTGTAATTCTATACAGATTTTAAGATTTTTTTTTTCTATTTCTGTGAAGAATGCCATCATCATTTGATGGAGATTGCATTGAATCTAATGATGACTTTGGGTTATATGGACATTTTAGCAATTCTTATGATCCATGCACACAGTTCCATTTGTTTGTGTCTTCTTTGATTTCTATCAGCAAAATCTTGTAGTTTTCATTGTAGAGATTTTTACTTCCTTTTGTTAAGTTTATTTCTAAATGTTTTATTGTTTTTGGTGCTGTGGTAAATGGAAGAGTTTTCTTTCTTTTACATGTTTCATTCATTCTTAATGCATAGAAATAGATTTATACCTCAATATTTTATTTTGGGTGATTGTAAATGTTACTGTATTTTAAATTTCTGTCTCCTTGTCAGTTGCTAGTTTATAGAAACATTTTTATATGATGTTCCTTTATACTGACCCCTTGCTGAACTTTCTTGTGAGTGATGAGAGCGGACACATTTGCCTTGTTTCTAACCTCAAGAGGAAAAACATCTTGTCTTTCACCAAGAAATAGCTGAAGATTTTCTTCAGCTATTCTTCATCAACTTGAGGAAGTTTTCCTCTATTCCTTGTTTTCAGAGAGTGTTTATCATGAATGAGTATTGAATTTTGTCAGATACTTCTGTATCTACTGCTGTGATTATGTTTTTTTCCTTATTTGCCCCATTAACATGGTTGACTCCACTGGCTGATTCTCAAATAATAAATTGGCCTTGCATAATTGGAATAAACCTTACTTGGTCATATATTTTTATTTATTGCTCAATTACATTTGTTAGTATTTTTAAAGTAGTTTTCCACTTTTATTCATGAGAGACATTGGTCTATATTTTTATACTGTGTTTATCTAGGATTTACAAATTCATAATGTAAATTTATATTATTTATATAATGCTGGCCTCATTCAATTCATTGGAAATTTTTTCCTCCTGTTCTGTTTTCTTGACGAGACCATGTAGAAGTTTTGTTTATTCTTCTTTAAATGTTTGGAGGAATTCCCCAGCAAAAGCACCAGGGCCGGGAGATTTCCTTTTTGGATGTTTTAACTTACAAACTCAGTTTCCTTAATAGTTATAGTACTATTTAAATTAAGTCTATTAGATTTAAAGTATAGAGTTTCTCATACTATTCTCTTATTTTCATTTTAATGTCTGTAGGATCTGTATTTATATCCTTGTTTTATTCATCATGTTGATAATTTGTTCTCTCTCAAATAAAATTTATGAGTTTCATTGCTTTTTTCAACCAGCTTCTATCTGTCAACTACAAACTTTTCTCCATAGTTTTTCTGTTTTTAATTTCACTTATTTCTACTCTTTATTTTTTTCCTTCTGCTTAAGTTGGGTTGTGGTCTTTTATAGTTTCTGACTGTGACACTGTTTTAGATGTTTCTTTTCTAATGTAATAACTTAATGATATAAATCTCTCTCTCTTCACTGTTCTAGCTGCATTATACAAATTGTATATAAAGTCACTAAAACATTTTAAATTTATATCTCCTTCTCTGATAGAATCATCACTTACATGATATATGATCTTGAAGAAGTGAAATTAAAGTATAACAACTGTTTGCTGTTGTTTGGTCACAAAGTCATGTCTGACTCTGCGACCCCATGGACTGCAACACACCAGGCTTCCTGTCCGTCACTGTCTCCCAGAGTTTGCTCAAACTCATGTCCATTGAGTTGGTGTTACCATCCAACCATCTCATCCTCTGCCTTCCCCTTCTCCTCCTGCCTTCAATCTTTCCTAGCATCTGGGTCTTTACTTAATACCTACTATTTGGTGGACCCCTGTACAGTCTTGAAGATATATAACATATCCTCAATTTTCATAGGGTGGTCTGAATACTCAGTCGAGTCATTGAACTAACTAATAGAGAAGTATTAATAATTATGAACAAAATACAGAGCATCTCTGCTTTCAGGGAGCGTGACATTTTGAGAGGGAAACAAATTATATAAACAAATGTAACTAAATTTGATAGGCATCAGGAAGCAAAAATATGCAATCCAGTTTCTCTAGTAACAGTACTTTAGGGAGTGCCATGAAATCTTTCTATAAAAAAGTATGATATAAGACTTCCTTGGCAGTCCAGTGGTTAAGACTTCATGCTCCCAGTGGGACATGGGTTCAATCCTGGTTAAGGAAATAAGATTCTGTGTGCTTCACAGTGCAGCCTGAAAACATTTTTAAAATAAAAGTTAAAATGTATGATATTGTTGATATGGGATGAAGACTACATCAGGAGAGGTGTTCAGTGAACTATGTACTATTTTATAAAGTTTTTTAAATTCAAAAAGAATTATTAATATAAAGTGATGCTTGAATACAGCTCTAAAGAAAGTATAGGAAGAAATGAAATAAGGAAATATAAATATTCCAAGGAGTATATGGTGTTCTTCACTCAGCAGTAAAGAACTTGCCTGCAATACAGAAAACATGGGTTTGATCCCTGGGTCGGGAAGATCCCCTGGAGAAGGAAATGGCAACAAGAAAGCAAGAAGGCCTATGGTATAACATGTGGAAAAGGACCAAGAGAATATATTGAGGCCATATTCTGAAGTTTTTAAGCAATAGGTAGACATTAAGGGTTTTAAATAAAATAGTAACTCAATCAGATTGTTCCTTTAATAAATGTACATTTTTGGCACTAAAAAAAATTCTCAGGTGTATTAGATTTTATGTAGCAACTTCATCTCCAGGAATCTATCCTAAAGCTATATCTGCGCAGATATAATATAATACATACACAAGGTCATTCATCACAACATAGTTGATAATAGGAATAAAACAAGAACAACCAAAATGTTCATCATTGATTGATTGACTTAAACTTAGATTACATCTACCCACAAGTGACTGTTGCTGCTGCTGACAAGTGACTGTTATGCAGCCATAATATAAGAAGAGTTTATACACAGATAAGGAGTAATATTCAGTATATATTAAATCAAAAAGAAGCAGAACAGTGTGTATTAAAAGTTATCTTTTGAGTAAAGAAAGGAAGAGAGGAATATATGCAATTGCTTGTATCTGAAAAAATGAAAATACTGGAAGAAAATCAGAAAATAATAAAAATGGGAGGGAGGGGAGTGACTGGAGGGGACAGGAATAGATGTGAGACTTCAATTATACTTTTTATACAATTTGAATTTTTTAGCTACATAAATATTTTACATACTTAAAAAGCTACAGAAAATTTTTAAAGCAGCTTTTGTAAGTGTGAAAATTTGGAGACTGTTTCATACAATTTTGATTAGACATACTTCACCTTGTTCCTTCTCTTAAATACAGCTAAAACCCTAGACATTATATATAAAACAAACATAATACTTTGGACAGGGGGTTAAAAAAATAATCCAGAAACACCAACGAACAGGCAAAAAAAAAAAAAGCCCAAGTAAAACCTGCTTCCTCTAGACAGGGAAAAGGATAGAGGCAGCGTAGAAAAATAGAAAATTTTAGATAGCTGCCCTACCTCAGCTAAAACACCATGGAAAAACTGAGCCCATCTCCATTAGTAAAGACTGACTTCCCTCATTCTGCTCTAACAAGTACCACTCCACCTTTCCAATAGCATGATGACAGAGAAAGCCTGATGGGGAACCAGGACTTTCAGCACTGACTAGCAGCAAAAAGTGGCCCCAGTCCCTCCCTCATGGTGTCTGGTGAGAGGCCAAGTGGAAAACCTGGACTTCAAACCTCATCTGGCAGTAAAAAACAGTATCTCTCTAGCTTCCATGGTGTCAGAGGCAGCCTGCTGTAACAGAAGATAAAGAAGATTCACCGTCAGATAACATAATGCTTGGAATGTTCAGGATGCAGTTGGAAATATTAACAGTAGCAAGTTATAAGGGGAATTAGAGCATACAGATAAGTTAATGACAGCAGTAGCACAAGGGATGGCAAAGATCACAGGGAATAAGCTAGTAACAGGTGCCTGCACTAAGTTAGAAGTGAATTGTTACAGTGTTACTGTAATACAGGCACAGATTACTTTAAAATGTATATTGTAAACACTGGGCAACCACTAGAAAGAGTTTAAAAGAAGTGTAAATGATACACTAAGAGAAGAAATGAAATGGATTCATATAAAAAGAATGGCTACAAGAGTGTACCCTAAACACAAAGACAGCTTACTTCATATAAAAAGAATGGCTACAAGAGTGATACACCATGATAACACTAACCAAAAGAAAATGGAAGTAAATATATTAATTTTAGACAAAGTATACTTTAAAACATGGAAGATTAACAAGAATAGAGAAAACTGTATACTGAAGTCAATTCTCTAAGAAGACATTACAGTCCTAAATATTTATGTACCTAACATAAATTCAACTCCAGGACTTTGGCCACCTCATGCGAAGAGTTGATTCATTGGAAAAGACTCTGATGCCGGGAGGGATTGGGGCCAGGAGGAGAAGGGGACAACAGAGGATGAGATGGCTGGATGGCATCACTGACTTGATGGACATGAGTCTGAGTGAACTCTGGGAGTTGGTGATGGACAGGGAGGCCTGGCGTGCTGCAATTCATGGGGTCGCAAAGAGTTGGTTATGACTGAGCGACTGAACTGAACTGAACATAAATTCAAATACAGGAGAAAATTCAAATTCAAAATATAGGAGAAAAAAACTGATAGAACTGGAAAGAGAGATAGTTAAATCCACTGTTAGAGTTGGGGCCTTAAACTCTATTCTGTCACTATTAATAGACCAAGAAGGCATAAAATTAGGAAGGATATAGATGACCTGAACAGTGCTATCAACCAATTTGGATCTACTGATACATACACACGTACATATATATGTGTACACACACACACACACAGACTATTCCAACTACAAAAGAGAATACACTTTATTTGCAAGTATACATGAAATATGTATTCCAATACTTTGTCCACCTGTTGTAAAGAACCAACTCATTGGAAAAGATCCTGATCCTGGGAAAGATTGAGCACAGTAGAAAAAAGGGGCAACAGGATGAGATGGTTGGATAGCATCATCAACCCAATGGACATGAGTTTGAGCCAACTCTGGGAGATAGCAAAGGACAGGGAAGCATGACATGCTGCAGTCCATGGGGTTGCAAAGAGTCAGACGTGATTTAGCAACTGAACAACAATGAAAACAACAGATACATAAAGTGTTAACCAAAATAGAACACATTCTAGGCCAAAAACACACTTCAACAAATTTAAAAGTATAGAAATTAAAAGTATATTCTCAGATTACACCAAAAATAAACAAGAAATCACATACAGAAAGATAGCTGGAGTACTCCAAAATATTTGCAAATTAGCCAAAACATTTCTAAATGGTGCATGAGTCAGAAAAAGAAGTCATAAGAGAAATCTTAAGAATTTTTTAAATGAAAAAAAAAAAAAAAAAGCTTGTGATATGCAGCTAAAGCAGTACTCAGAGGTTAGTTTATAGAACTAAGTGCACATAGTAGGAAAGAAGATCTAAGGTCAGTAACCAAAGTGTCCATCTTAGGAAACTAGAAAAAGGAAATTAAACCTAAAGCAAGCAGAAAAAGGAAATAATAACAAAGCAGAAATCAGTGAAATTGAAAATAGGAAAAAAATGAAGAAAAATAAAACAGGTTCTTTAAAAAGATCAATAAATTGATTAATCTGTAGCTAGGCTAACAGAGAAAAGAGGAGAGACAAATTACCAATATGAGTTATAAAAAAACAGTCAGGACTACTGATCCCTTAGACACTAAAATATATATATAATAAGGGAATACTGCAAATAGTTCTGTGCCCATACAGTTGATTATTTGAATGAAACAGACCGATTCCTTGAAACACAAATGTCCATATGTACTTGTGATGAAATACCTAACTTGAATAGTTCTATATCTGTGAAAGAATTTTTATTTAGAGTTTAAAACCATCTAAAAAAGAAAGTGCCAAACCTAAATGATTCCACCAGTAAATTCTATCAAACTTTTAAGGAATAATACTAATTCTGTACAAACTCTTCCAGAAAAGTAAGCAGCAGGAAAGAATTCCTCACCATTTCATTAGTCCAGTATTAACATACAATGGGAAAACTAGAAGAAAGCTACAGACTTAATATTTCTCATGGACTTAGATCTAAAATCTTTTATAAATATTAAAAAACCAAATATAGCAATTTATTAAAGGGTGATAGATTCAAATTTGTTTCACTCCAGAAAGGCAAGACTGGTGCTACATGTATAAACCAATAAATGTAAGTCACAGTAACAGACAGTAAAAAAATACTGTGTGATTACAGCAGTGGAAAATTTTAAAAATTTCACTAAATTTCCAAGGCATTTGTATATTTGCATCCCCCACAATATCATGTTGAAATCCTAGCCTTCAAAGTATTTAAAGGTGGGGCCACTCGGCAGTTATTTGGTCATGAGGCCAAAACTATCATAAATGGGATCAGTGTCTTTAGAAAAGGAACCCCAGAGAGCTTACTCACCGTTCTATCATATGAGGATACCTCAAGAAATCAGCCATCTCTGAACCAGGAAATGGGTCCTCATCACACAGCGAATCTACTGGCACCTGGATCTTGGACTTCCCAGCCTCCAGAACTATAAGAAATAAATGTTTGTTGTTTATAGACCACACAGTCTATGGAATTGTTGTTACAGCAGCCTGAACATACTAAGACATGATTCATTGCAAAAAAAGTAAAGAATCACTCTCAGAAAATTAGGAATATGAGAATATGACCCAATAAAGGATATATATGAAAGATCTAATGCTAACATCATATTTGTTGTGGGAGACAGAATACTTTCCCTCTAAGTTAGAAAATAAGGTAAGGATTAATTTCTCATCACTATTATTTAGTGTCTTACTGGAACCCCTTACTAGTAAAGTAAGGTTAAGAAAAGGGGGAAGAAAGTATATAGATTGAAAAGGAACAAATAAAACTGCGTTTATTCACACATGACATTTCCTATATAGAAAACCCCCCAAAATACACCAAAACATTCCTGGAAATAATAAGCGAATATAACAACTTTACAGGATCCACGGTCTATTTGTAAAAGTTATTTCTGTCTTATATATTAAAAATGAACAATTGAAATTTAAGTACAAAAAAATAATCATAATTGTGTTAAAAAGAGGAAGTACTTAAGGATAAATCTACAAAATATGTTGCAGAAAACTATAATTTGCAGATGAAAGAAATTGAACAATATCCAAATAATGGAGAGATTTTTTTTATTTATGGATTGGACAACTTAAGATATCAGTTATCTCTGCTATCTTGATCTATAGATTCAAGGCAGTGTCTATCATGATTACAGGAAATTTTTATCAACAAACTGATTCTAAGATTTATATGGAAAATCAAGGGATCTACAATAGCCAAAATAAATATGATAAAGAACAGAGAATGATATTTCCCGATTTCGAGGTAAATGATATTGGTGAAAGAATACTCTTGTTATTGAGTGGAATAGAACGGAAACTTGAGTAGATACACACAAACATAATAAAGTGAATTTTGACAAAGTTCAAAGGCAATTCAATGGAGAATGTATAACCTTTCATCAAATAGTGCCAGAACAATTGAATGTCCGTCCATATGTTATAGAAACAACAACCTCAAATTCAGGCCTCATATCGTACCCAAAAATAAGCTTAATATGGATCATAGGCATAAGTGTAAAATGCAAAACAGAACCATCTAGAGGCCAAAAACATAGGAGAATATCTGTGAACTAGGGTTGTCAATACATTTTTACATGCAACACCAAAAGATTTATGAAAGAAAAAAATTGACATGTTGGACTTCATTATAATTTTTAAATGGTGCTCTAAAAGACACTGTTAAGAGAATGAAAACAAAAAACCATGGACTGGAAGAAAATTTGTTAATTGTACTTGTACTCAGGAATTGTACAGAATATACAAAGAGCTCTTAAAATTCAATAGTAAGAGATAATGATGTCAGTAAAATAGTGAGCTAGAAAACTTCAAGCTCTCATTCCCCAGTAGAAACAATTTTTTAAAAGTTTGTCAGAACTCTGAAAAATGAAGTTTTATAGTTAAGCAACTAAACAAATACACAGTCAAGAAAAGGTCATCTACAGAATGGTAGAAAATTCTTTAGTGTTTTTACTCATCCTTGTCCCTCACACTCCTGAGTACAGTGATGGTCTTGGTCTTGAGCAGATGGCTTCCCAGTTCCCAGGTCTTTCCTCAAACCAGAAAATTTACAAATTAATTTGCAAAATTTGCAAATTATTTTGTATGTCTGTTCTGACCTATTGGGGGGTACCTAAAGGGTTAACTCAGGGTGTTCATCTGTTTCACATAATACAGAGTACAGGCAGGAAAAGTGACAAGACATGCTCATAAAAGACACAAAGCAGACTACAAGTCCTTAGATACCTGGGGCAAGGGATTATGAGTGGAGATATACAATAGGCAATCTAAGACAAAGAGGATAAGCTAGGGAAAGATTCTTGAAAATTAGGACATTCAAAAGTAGCCAGAAACATAGGTAAATTTAAAAAGCCATTGACTTGCCTGGGCAAGACACATACTCAGAACCTAAGACTGGAGAAGACCTTAAGCTTCCACCACAGTCTGACTTTTGGCATAAAACAAACCTAGGTAAGTGGTGAAGGAGAGCCACAGAATTGATCCAGTTTGCAGATAGGGAGAGGTGGTTCTCTCATTTTTGTGTTGTTTGTTTGGCGCAGGTTTTTTTGTTTGTTTGTTTTTGTTTTTTAGCTTCTATCAAGGAATTCCATCAAAATATCAGCTAAATGTGAACCAAAAGAACAGAGAGTTTGGTGATCCACACACTATAAGCAATTGACTTTACAAAAAAATAGTTTGGGTAAGTCTGAAGACACTTGGACTACTACAGCTTCCAACAGTCAAAAAATAATAATATTAGCAAACCCTGGAAAAGAGGAAAATCTGATTTCCAGAGTTGACACATTTTAATAATCAAATGCCCTGTTTTCAATGAAACATCACAAAGTATGCAGAGAAATGGGAAAATATGCCTCATTGAAGGGAACAAAATTCTTTGACAGGAAAAACCACCCTTGAGGAACCCAGACATCAAATTTTCTGGAGAAGTACTTTAAGATAACTGTCTTAAATATGACCAAAAAGCAAAGAGAAAACATGGAAAAGAACTAAAGAACATTAGGAAAACAACATATGGATAAAATTAGAACAGCAAAAAAAAAAAAAAAAAGGAAAAATTAAAAGGAACAAAACAGAAATTCTGCAGTTGAAAATTTTTCTGAAATGAAAAATTCACTATAGGACTTCAACAAGAGACAGAAAGACAGAAAAAAAACTAGAAGATAGGACAATTGAAATTACCTAATCTGAGAATCACAAAGGAACAAGAATGAGGAAAAGTGAACAGACCAAAAGACTTTCGGGGTACCATCAAGAGGAACGATGAATGCATAATGTGAGTCCCAAAAGAGAAGAAAGAGATAGGAATAAAAAGTTATTTGAAAAAATAATGGCTAAAAACTCCAAACTTGATGAAATACGTGAATCGATAAATCCAACAAGTTCAATGAACTCCAAGTGTAAGCTGCAAAAGACCCAAACTGAGAAACATACTCTGTCAAAATATATACAGAGAATCTTGAAAGCAATGAGTAAAGTGACTCATCACATGCAAGGGACCCTGAACACAATTATCTCCCTATTCCCCCAAAAAACTTCGGAGTGCTGAAAGAAATGAACTGTCAAGTGAGAATCTATATCCATAGGAAATGGCAGCCCACTCCAGTGTTCTTGCCTGGAGAATCCCAGGGACGACAGAACCTGGTGGGCTGCCATCTGTGGGGTTGCACAGAGTCAGACATGACTGAAGCAACTTAGCAGCAGCAGCAGCAAGATAGTCCTTTAAAATTGAGGGAGAAATTAAGAAATTCTAAGAAAATTAGAAGGAGTTCATTACCACTGGAGCTGCCCTTAAGGAATGATAAAGGAAGTCCTTCAGGTTGAAAGGATGTTAGATGGTGACTGGCATCTAAAATCTCCAGTAAAGGCAAAGGCATGGACAAATAGAAAAGCCAGTTTTAGTTTTAACTTTGGTGTGTTGCTTCACTTTTTATATTCTGCAAAACTAACAAATAAATAAAAATGATTATGAATCTATATTATTGGGCTCACAGTGCATACAGATGTAATTTGTGAGATGAGTAGCATAAACGTAGAAGATAGAACTGTAGAGCTTTCATGTGATTGACGTCAAGTTGACATCAATTTAAATTAAATTCTTATAACTATGTATATAACTGCAGATGGTGATTGCAGCCATGAAATTAAAAGACACTTACTGCTTGGAAGGAAAGTTATGACCAACCTATAGCATATTAAAAAGCAGAGACATTACTTTGCCAACAAAGGTCCGTCTAGTCAAGGCTTTGGTTTTTCCAGTGGTCATGTATGGATGTGAGAGTTGGACTGTGAAGAAAGCTGAGTGCCGAGGAATTGATGCTTTTTAACTGTGGTGTTGGAGAAGACTCTTGAGAGTCCCATGGACTGCAAGGAGATCCAGCCAGTCCATTCTAAAGAGATCAGTCCTGGGTGTTCTTTGGAAGGAATGATGCTAAAGCTGAAACTCCAGTACTTTGGCCACCTCATGCAAAGAGTTGACTCATTGGAAAAGACGCTGATGCTGGGAGGGATTGGGGGCAGGAGGAAAAGGGGATGACAGAGGATGAGATGGCTGGATGGCATCACTGACTCGATGGATGTGGGTCTGGGTGAACTCTGGGAGTTGGTGATGGATAGGGAGGCCTGGTGTGCTGCAATTCATGGGGTCGCAAAGAGTCAGACACAACTGAGCGACTGAACTGAACTGATGTATATAACCCCCGTGGTAACCACAAAAAAAATCTACAGAATATACATAAACAAATGAGACAAATCAAAATTTATCAGAACAAAACAATCAACTAAACACAAATGGTGCTAGTCATGGAGAAAATGAGGGCAAAAAAACTATAATATGTACCAAAAGCTGGTAGCAAAGTGGCTTAAGTAAGTCATTCCTTGTCAGTAAATACTTTAAGTGTAAATGGATTAAACTGTATCAAAAGAGAGATATTGTCAGAATTTTAAAAATGAACCAACTTTATGCTGTCTTATAAGAGACTTAATTTAGATCTAAAAACACACTTAGGTTGAAAATGAAAGATGGGGAAAGATACTTTATGCAAATAGTAACCAAAAGACAGTAGAGGAGGCTATTCTATTAATAGACAAAATAAACTTGGAGTCAGAAACTGTTACAAGAGGAAAAAAAAGGACATTATATTTTGACAAAAGGGTCAATCTGCCAAAAAAAGAAATGCATAAGCATATATGTATCAAACATCAGTTTCAAAATATATGAAGCAAACACTGACAATTGAAGGGAGAAGCATGTGATTCTACAATAATGAACACTTCTGTATTCCACTTTCAATAATGGATTAAACAACCAGAGAAAGATTAAATAAAAGACTTGAACATCATAAAGCAACTTAACCTAACAGAGAAGATTCCACCCAAGTTCAGTAAACTACACATTTTTTTTCTGATGAGCATGTGGATCATTCTCTAAGATATACCAAAAAACAAATTTTAACACATTCTAAAAGACTGAAATCATATGTAGTATCTATTCCAAACACCATTAATAAAAGTAAGAAATCATTAACAGAAAATGGTATGTCATAAATATATAGAAAATAGAAAGTGAAGTCACTCAGTCATGTCCTACTCTTTGCAACTTCATGGACTGTAGCCAACCAGGCTCCTCCGTCCATGGGATTTTCCAGGCAAGAATATTGGAGTGGGTTGCCATTTCCTTCTCCAGGGGATCTTCCTGACCCAGGGATTGAACCCAGGTTTCCCGCATTGCAGGCAGACGCTTGACTGTCTGAGCCACCAGGGAAGCATATAGAAAATATTATGCTCTTAAACAACCAGTGAGTGAAGAAATCACAAGGGAAATTAGAAAATACCTTGAGACAGTAAAAATATAAATACAATATACCAAAACTCATGGGATGTGGTGAAAGTAACACTAAGGTCAGAATTTATACCTGTAAACATATGTATCAAACAAGAATAAAGATCTAAAATCAATGACCTGACTTTACACCTTATTAAGTGAAACCAAAAGTTAGTTCTTTGACAAAGAAGCAAAAATCACAAACGTTAGCTAGATGAATAAGAAAAAAAAAAAAGGCTCAAATTTCCAAAATCAGAAATGAAATTGGGGCAATATTACCAATTCCACAGAAATAAAATATTTATGAAAATACTATGAGTAATTATATAACAGCAGATTAGACAACTTAGACGAAATGGTCAAATTCCTAGAAACCCTTTGTCTTCCAAAACAAAATTATAAAGAAATAGAAAATAACATAGATCTATATGTACTTTCTAGTATAATTCTCCAGTTAAGAGAAACCAAAATTTCTTGGAGAAATGGCTGGTTCTAGAGCTGGAACATGGAACATGCAAGATGAGTATGTAAGGACATAAGGAAATAATCAAAAAACAGAATGATGGGGGTATGTCAAAGACCACAGGAGCCTAATCGAAAGAGTTTGCAATAGCTAAAGCTGCAACAATTTGAACAATAAAATGATAAATAATAAAATAGTGTTGGTTTATAACTCAGAGTATAAATTACTTATGAGTCCATACTAGTAAGTGTGGTTGATTAATACAATTAATCATACAGATAAGTATGATTAAGTAAGTAAATGGGAGAGAACCAAAAAATCTCCAACACAGAATTACTAACAGTATAGTTACTGTACCTTCAAGGAGGTGGAGCAAAATTTCCCACCCTTTGCTTCCCTTGTGGTTCGGTTGATAAAGAATCCTCTTGCAATGTGGGAGACCAGGGTTCGATCCCTGGGTTGGGAAGGTCCCCTGGAGAATGGAACGGCTACCCACTCCAGTATTCTGGTCTGGAGAATTCCATGGACTGTAAAGTCCATGGGGTTGCAAAGAGTCAGACATGATTGACTTTCACTTTAGTGGGCTTTGCCTAGTGACTTCCTTCTCAGAGTACAATATAGGGACTTAGCTGACAGTCCGATGTTTAAGACTCCCCACTTCCACTGAAGAGGGCACAGGTTCAATCCCTGGTCAGAAAAAAGATTGTGCATGTCACTCTGCATGCTAAAATTAATAATAATAATGATAATAAAGAATACAATATGTATGGGGTGAGGTTAGGAAGTAACCACATTGGAAAATCCTGGTATACTTTTAACCAGGTTATCATCAATGATTAATCATATTGATAGCATGTACCCTTGATTTAGTGGGGTAAGAATGCCAGTCATTTTACCTCCGTGGTCCTTCACCCAGAAACACAACGCCATTTTTAACTATAAGAAAAACATCAGACAAACCAAAACTGAAGCCTTCTTACAATGTCCTCTAAACTGTCAAGATTATATATATATATATATATATATATATATATATATATATATATATATAAAGATTACTTATAGTCCAGAGGAGGCTAAAGAGAGAAGATAACCAAATATAATGTGGTATCCTGGATGGAATTGTGGAACAGGAAAAGAAAACTGATTAGGTTAAAAAACCAAGGAAATCTGAATAAAGTATAGATTTTACTTAATAATGGTGTATCATTATTATATTAATAGGTATGACAAACATGCTAGTAATAAAGAATGTTAACAGTAGGTAAGTTGGATACAAGTTCTACAGGAATTCTCCTTTCTCTCTTTGCCATTTTCCTGTGAATTTAAAAGTATTCTTAAATAAGACATTTATTGAGGGGGCGGGAGGAAACCTCCTCAAGGCATGAGTACAGCAGAATGGAGAGGAGAGGGAGAGGGGAATCACTGTACGGCAGAACAATATAAATGGCTCAGTCATTCCAGAGAAAAAGAATAGAATACAGATAAGCAGAACATCTCTAAGAAAAGGTGCATTATTTGGGCAATCTGATTGTTGCTGCTAACACTGTGGTCTTAAAAAGTGAATCCAAAATTAGAATAAGCTCACTTTGAGTAGAATTTAATATGTAAGTTTTTAACTTATATGCAGAGTACATCACGCAAAATGCTGGGCTGGATGACTCACAAGCTGGAATCAAGGTAGCTGGAAGAAAACAACCTCAGGTATGCAGATGATACCATTCTAATGGCAGAGAGCAAGGAGGAACTAAAGAGCTGAGGATGATGAGGGTGATGAAAAAGCTGGCTTGAAACTCCACATTCAAAAACTAAGATCATGGCATCTGGTCCCATCGCTTCTGGTAAATAGGTGGAGAAAAAGTGGAAACTAGTGACAGATTTTATTTTCTTGGGGTCCAAAATCTCTGCAGAGAATGACTACAGCCATTGCTCCTTGGAAGAAAAACTAGGACAAACCTGGACATCATATTATAAAGCAGAGATGTCAGTTTGCTGACAGAAGTCCATATAGTCACAGTTATGATTTTTCCAGCAGTTTTGTGTGGATGTGAGAGTCGGACCATAAAGAAGGCTGAGTGCCGAAGAAGTGATGCTTTCAAATTTTGGTTCTGGAGAAAACTCTTGAGAGTCTCTTGGACAGCAAGATAAAGCCAGTCAATCTAAAGGAAATCAACCCTAAATATTCATTGGAAGGACTGATGCTGAAACTGAAGCTCCAGGACTTTGGGCACCTGATATGAAGAGCTGACTCACTGGAAATAAACATGATGCTGGGAATAATGAGAGCAGGAGGAGAAGTGGGCAACAGAGGATGATATCATTGGATGGCATCACCA
This sequence comes from Oryx dammah, assembly GCF_014754425.2. Classification (NCBI taxonomy): domain Eukaryota; kingdom Metazoa; phylum Chordata; class Mammalia; order Artiodactyla; family Bovidae; genus Oryx; species Oryx dammah. The sequence continues at coordinate 81,939,850 of NW_024070185.1, read as the reverse complement.
AGTCAGTGGACATGAGTTTGGGCAAACTTAGGGAGATAGTGAAGGACAGGGAAGCCTGGTGTGCTGCAGTTCATGGGGTCACAAAAGATTCAGACAAATCTTAACAACTGAACATTAACAAGAATAAAAAAGTATGGTCTAAATTTCAGTTCATCCCTTTCACTTAATTCTATTTTGTTAATATATCAGAAAGGTAATCTGCAGTTTGGTACAAGGGTAAATAAAGATTTCCAAACTCACTCAGTCGTGTCCGACTCTTTGCGACCCCATGGACTGTAGCCCACTAGGCTCCTCTGTCCATGGGATTCTCCAGGCAAGAATACTGGAGTGGGTTGCCATTTCCTTCTCCAGGGGATCTTCCCGACCCAGGGATCGAACCCAGTCTCCAACATTGGAGGCAGACACTTTAACCTCTTAGCCACCAGGGAAGGCCAAATTAAGTGACAAGGAGCATTAACTCTGAGTTGCAATGTAGAAACAAAGCTGGCATATCTGTTGTGAAAACATGAAGACAGTAAATTCAAAAGTGGAAAGATATTTAAAGATTAACCAAAACCTAAAGCTAGATTTCTTTCTCATTAGATATTGAGACATAAAATGTGTCAGTTGGTTCTCTTGAAGTTTGGGTTTATGTAGATCTTCTGTCAGGCTTCCCAGCCTGGGGATGCAACAAAGGGACTGGGAATCACCAGGGAATCTGACCTTGAAGGCCAGTGGGATTTGATTATAAGACTTCCACAGGACTGGGGGAAAGACTCCAGTCTTGGAGGGGACCAGCAAATCTTGCACACACCAAGACTCAGAGGAAAGGATCTGTGACCCCACAGGAGACTGAACCAAAACTACCGGCTAGTGTTGGAAGGTCTCCTGTGTAGGCATGGATAGGCAGGGGCTCACCACGGGGATGGGGGCACTGGCAGTAGCAGTCTGGGAAGGTCCCCCTTGGTGTAAACCCTCTTAGAAGTTGCCATTAACCCTACTAAAGAGCCCGCATACCCAAGGCCTGGGTAGCTGCAGGCCAAAAAACTACCAGAGAGGGAGCACAACCCCACTCATCAGCAGATAATTGAATTAAAGCTTTACTGAGCATGGCCCTGCCAAACAGAGCAAGACCCAGTTTTTCCCCACTGCCAGTGCCTCCTATCAAGAAGCTTGCACAAGCTTTTTAACCTCCATCAGAGGGCAGACAGAAGAAGCAAAAATAACCACAGTCCCACAGTGACTAAAACAAAAGCCACAGAAACTTAATCAGCTTGGAAAAGCAGAAAGTTATGTCCTAGATGAAGGGACAAGATAAAACCCCAGGAAAAAAACAACTAAATGAAGTGGAGATAGGCAACATTCCAGAAAAATAATTCAGAATAACGATACTGAAGATGATTGAGGATCTTGGAAAAAGAATGGAGGCAAAGATTGAGAAGATGCAAGAAATGTTTACCAAAGACCTAGGAGGACTAAAGAATAAACAGGGATGAATAATACACTAGAAGAAATCAATAGAATAACCGAGGCAAAAGAACAGATAAGTGGCCTGGAGGACAAAATGGTGGAAATCACTGCCGCAGAACAGAATATAGAAAAAAAAGAATGAAAAGAAATGAGGACAGCCTAAGAGACCTCTGGGACAACATTAAATGCACCAACATTTGCATTACAGGGGTCCCAGAAGGAGAAGAGGGAGAGGAAAAGGGCCTGAAAAAATATTTGAAAAGATAATAGCTGAAAACTTCCCTAACATGGGAAAGGAAATAGGCAACCAAGTCCAGGAAGCACAGAGAGCCCCAGGCAGGATAAACCCAAGGAGAAACAGACTGAGACACATAGTAATCAAACTGACAAAAATTAAAGGCAGAGATAAAGTATTAAAACCAACAAGGGAAAAACGACAACATAAAAGGGAGCTTCCATCAGGCTATCAGCTGATTTCTCAACAGAAACTCTACATACCAGAAGGGAATGACATGATATATTTAAAGTGATGAAATGGGAAAACCTACAACTAAGAATATTCTACCCAGAAAGACTCTTCTTCAGATTTATTGAAGAAATCAAAAGCTTTCCAGATAAGCAAAAGTTAAGAGAATTCAGCACCACCAAACCAGCTTTACAACAAATGCTAAAGGAACTTCTCTAGGCAGGAAACAAGAAAAGGAAAAGACCTACCTACAGAATATAAACCCCAAACAATTAAGAAAATGGTAATAGGATCATACATATCAATAATTACCTTAAATGTAAATGGATTAAGTGCACCAACCAAAAGATACATAGGCTGACTGAACAGATGAAAACATGTGCATGTATCCAGTTCTGCTTACCACATCACTCTACTGGATCCCCCCAGATTGTATATAATTATTTGATATTGTTAGGTTAGTCATGTTCCCATTATGGCTTGCAACTGTAATTATCTTCTTGTCTATTGATTGTGAAAACTGATAAACACCTTTCTCTATTGTGATTATGTAACTGTAACAATACCATTGTATCATCATTGGTCAACAGAAAAATGATAGAATTCTGTATCACCAAAACTACCATTTACTAGAAAACGCTGTAATCACTTTTTTAAATTCAGATGCATATCAGAATTATCTTGGAATTTTTTGAAAAATACAAATGCCCAGGTTTTGCTTTTTTTTTTTTTTCACCAGAGCTCCAGATATGTTTCTAATGAGTAGCCATGTTTAAAGACTGCTGGACTGTATGAAGATCTTTTACTTTCATCTAGTTTGTTTCACTTTTTCTATTTCATATTTAGTGCTCCTATTTCATTTATGTTTCCAAATTCTCCATCTCTTTTTTTTGTTATGTTCTTTCTAAAGCCTTTATCAAGCATAGTAGAAATGCTCTTGTATACACATATATAAATATTACATATATATATTTTAGAAAACTTATGAATTTTTGCCTAACTAAAAAATTTATGGCATTTTTATTGTACTTGTTTGACTTAGTATAAATAGAATGTTAGATTTCTAACTTAAATAGATTTGCAACACGCAACAAAAGTTTACTGTATAGCACAGGAAACTATAGTCAATATCTTATAATAACCTATAATGGATAATAATTTCAAAAATAATATATGTGTATATGTATAATTGAATCACAAAAAAAAAATTCTACTTTTTGAAATTTAGTAATGTTTATCTTTTTGCCAGTTTTTCTAAACATCTTATGGACATCTAATAACAATGTATGAGATACAAAATTTTAAATATATTTGTATAGGATATGAGTACTATAAATAGAAATCTATTATATTTAAATTATTGATGACCTCATTCAAGATGCTCCTATTCTTAATTTTTCTGCACTTGATAAAATATTCTCAGAGAAATGTTATTATGTCTCACAATGATTATATATTTTTTGTTTTCCCTATATTTCTTATTTTTGCTTTATGTATCTTTGTTTCTTGGTTGTTAGGTGTCTAACAGTTTATGATGTCTATCTTCTTTGTGAGTTGTATCTTTTATTAATAAAATATTCATCTTTGTTTCATTTTAAGAGAAAAAAAAGACAATTTGGTACTGGCACAAAAACAAACATAAATCAATGGAACAGGATAGAAAGCCCAGAGATAAACCCATGCACCTGTGGTCACCTAATCTATGACGTATGAGGCAAGACTAAACAATGGCAAAAAGGCAGTCTCTTCAATAACTGGTACTGGGAAGACTGGACAGTTACATGTAAAATAATGAAATTAGAACATTCCCTAAAAACCAGCTACAAAAATAAACTCAGAGTGGCTTAAGGACATAAATGTAAGACTGGACCCTGTAAAACTCTTAGAGGAAAACATAAGAACACTCCTTGAAGGAAATGGCAACCATTCCAGTATCCTTGCTTGGAAAATCTCATGACCGAGGAGCCTGGTGGTCTGCAGTCCACGGGGTTGCAAAGAGTCAGGCACAACTGAGCGACTAACACTTACTTAGCTACTTGACATAAATCAGAGCAAGATGTTTTTTGACCCACCTCCCAGAGTAATGAAAATAAAAATAAACAAGTGGGACCTAGTTAAAAGCTTTTGCAGAACAAAGGAAACCACAAATAAGACATAAAGACAACCCTCAGAATGGGGAAAAATATTTGCAAACCAACTGACAAAGGGTCAATCTCCAAAATAGAAATAATTTTAACTTACATAGTAAAAAAGATCATGCAGTTGACAGTGTAAACACAGGGAACAAATTAATCATTTGTGGGTGGGTAAGCCAAAGAATGCTCAAACTACCACACAGTTGCACTCATCTCACATGCTAGTAAAGTGATGCTTAAAATTCTTCAGGCCAGGCTTCAGCAATACGTGAACCATGAACTTCTAGATGTTCAAGCTGGTTTTAGAAAAGCCAGAGGAACCAGAGATCATATTGCCAACATTTGTTGGATCATTGAAAAAGGAAAGGAGTACCAGAAAAACATCTACTTCTGCTTTATTAACTAAGCCTTTCTAACTGTGTAGATAACAACAAACTGAAAAATTCTTCAAGAGATGGGAATACTAGAACACCTTACCTGACTCCTGAGAAATCTGTATGCAGGTCAAGAAGCAACAGTTAGAACTGGACATGGAACAACAGACTGGTTCCAAATCAGAAAAGGACTTCATCAAGGCTATATATTGTCACCCTGCTTATTTAACTTATATGCAGAGTACATAATGTGAAATGTCGGGCTGGATGAAGCACAAGCTGGAATCAAGATTGCCAGGAGAAATATCAATAATCTCAGATATGCAGATGACACCACCCTTATGGCAGAAAGCAAAGAACTAAAGGGCCTCTTGATGAAAGTGAGAGGAGAGTGAAAAAGTTGGCTTAAAACTCAACATTCAGAAAACAAAGGTCATAGCATCTGGTCCCATCACTTCATGGCAAATAGATGGGGAAACAATGGAAATAGCGAGAAACTTTATTTTGGGGGGCTCCAAAATCACTGCAGATGGTGACTGAAGCCATGAAATTAAAAGACACTTGCTCCTTGAAAGAAAAGCTATGACCAACCTAGACAGCATATTAAAAAGCAGAGACATTACTATTGCCAACAAAGGTCCATCTAGTCAAAGCTGTGGTTTTTCCAGTAGTCATGTATGGATGTGAGAGTTGGACTGTAAAGAAGGCTGAGTGCTGAAGAATTGATGCTCTTGAACTGTGGTGTTGGAGAAGACTCTTGCGAGTCCCTTGGACTGCAAGGAGATCAAAGCAATCAACCCTAAAGG
>NW_024070185.1:81899620-81929620 GCF_014754425.2 Oryx dammah | reverse complement strand
ATTTTTTTTTAATGAAAAGCATGATTATTAGACCCTTTGAGCTGTAGATGAAGCAATACTTAAAGGAAACTATTTTCACCTCATATACTTATTTTTAAAAGCAATAAAGTTTTAAAAGAAAACTAAGCAAGCTAAAAGATGCAGTAAAGATAAAACATAGTTATAAGTCATTATAATTATAAAGCCAAAATGTGGTTCTTGGAATAAAGCAAATAAAATAGCTAACCTCAGCTAGAAAAGGGGAAGAAAGTACTATTACTCATTTTAAATTTGGGGGGCTCAGATTCCTACTTCTATCATATAATCTCAGAATATTTTAGTCTATACGGGATCTCTTACTTTTGTAAACTCTTAACCCATGTGATGGATGTGTCTAAAGAAAATGAGATTCTGTGCCAGATAGCATACAGTTACCGAGAGTTCCTTTCCTCACCTGGATTACAATCTCCCAAGAAGAATGGTCTCTGTTTCACTCTTCCTGCCTGGGCACTTGTCACATAATAAATATTATTTAATAATATTGTAGGCTGATTCCAAAGTCAGGTGGAGAGAGGTATTTCATATTGATTCACTCAGAAAACACTGTCCATGAATGTAAATATGCAAATTTCTGTGACTTTTGAATCATCAGGTATGGGTTGTTATTGCATCTGAGCCCTTATATGTGAAAGAACTCTAGGTAAATTTTAGACATGGAGCTTTTTATGTACCTCTAAATTTAAATTATAGAGGGATACAAAGAATATTACAGTGAAGGTTTTATTTTGGAAAAGTGAGCAAAGCTTCATAAAGCATATCGATGGTGCTGTAGATTAAAAGGTGAACTATTATTTTAGGTACAACCAAGAAAGAGAAAATGCTTCTCATTTAACTATGGATTTTTCTTCAATTTTAAGATGCCTCTTGATTTTGGTGATGGGTATTTACTATAAAGTCACAGATATGGGTGCTTTTATCCCTTTATGAAGTGAGTGATATACAGGTAGTAGCATCTTTCAGGTTTTAAAATAAATGTTGCTTAAATTTGTGAGAAGGATGTTACAAACTTTGTTTTTTGTTGTTAAGATTTGGGAAAATAGTGTGCCCTACCTGAAGGGTACCTGGGTTCTCAATAGTTCTAAGGCTAGAATGGAGGATAATTTAGAGAAAGAATGTGAGTATGAAGTTATTGTTGGAAATGAACCACTTAATGAAGACTGATATTCTATCAAAAATTAGAGCAGAAAATAATGTGTACTAGACAGGAGACCTGGGTTCAATCCCTGGGTCAGGAAGATCCCCTGTAGGAGGAAATGGCAACCCACTCGAGTATTCTTGCCTGGGAAATTCCATGGACAGAGGAGCCTGGTGGGCTATAGTCCATGGGCTTGCAAAAAATCAAACACAACTGAGTATGCATGCATGCTCATGCTAAGAGGATTGGTAGCAAGAACACATAATGAGCATATAGTTAGTGTAAAACTTTCTTTTTCTGAATTACATCACTTTAATCTTTCATCTGTTGGTACCTAAGGTAGTATAGCCAAAGCCTTCAAATATTTTTAGCATGGGCATGACATTTTTGCATGGAGTGTGGGTAACAAGAGGACAATAGCAGTCAAATATGCACAGGAAATTTGTGGTAAATAAATATAAAAAAGGATACTTATAAGATTTCTAGGGCCAACTTGAAACACAGTCCTTAAGATCTTGCAGTGAATATAAACTAGATATGTGGAAAATAGATGGAAATTAAGGATTGGACAGGAGCAAAACTGGTCTGGGGGACATAAGTGAACAAATTGAAAAAAAGGAAAGTAAAGATTTGATGATTAAGAGGGATTCACTACTGAACAACCCTGATATAATACCAAGGCACTAGAACCAGGAAAGAAGGGTAACTCCAACATAAGCAGAAAAATTACTTTAACTCTCATCAGTTTTCTCACTTCCACCCAAACATTTACGTTTCTGATTCTTTCCTTCAACGTAAGAAAGTTGGTGCCATGATTTTTGTTTGTTTGTTTGCCATACCATGTAGCTTGCAGAATCTTGGTTCCCAGACCAGGGTGGAGCTCCAGTTGGAGACATACAGACTAGTGGTTTTCTTATCATTGTACTCTATGTTTCACTCTGAATATAGTCACTGGTGTACTTCCCTAATGCAAACTCTATCTCAGTAAAGCCACTAAAAGCAATTCTCCATTGATACTTTTTGTTATCTACTTAGAGCAAAATCCTTGTTGAACTCATTCCAGTCTTTGTTTTCTCTGTTCCCAGGATTCAGCTCTCTTAAATATATTCTCCTTTCTTAATTGTTGCTTTCTTTTATATCCTCTTCTTTTTCCAGTTTTGAAAATTATGGTTTAAGTTACCAAAGATATGTGTAATTTCATTTCTAGATTGTTCTCTTTTTCTACTAGAAAAAGTTTTTAACAAAAGAAGAGAGAATATAAACTTGAAATTACTTTATTTTGGGGAAACTGAGCCAGACATCAAGGAGTCAAAAACATAATGGGGTGTAGGTATATAAATCTCATTTCATAAGTGTGCTAAATATCATAAAATATTTTTAATTTTCTCATTTTTTAGAAGAATCGCAGCCAGATGAACTCTTAGAGGAGAGCCTAGAAAACCAAGGCAAACGTTTGAGGCAAGTTTTATTCATCAACAAATCATTGACTGTGGAGCAAGAAATATCAGGAAAACCATGTACTCTGGACATAAACATTTTTCCTGCAGAAACAATGCCCTGTAAATTTGACCCTACAGGGTCTACTTACTTGCTTCTTAGCTCACTGGCCCCACACTGTCAATATTCAAAAAAGAAGACTTATACGCCTAATGTATGTGAGAACTGGCTCTTCAGTATTAAGGATGGCAGAACTAATACTGGAGAGAATTCTTTTGTTTATAGTAAAAATGTGAAAACCTTTGGACATAAAGTTATCCAGCATCCAACAATTCAGACTTTGCCACAAGCCTTTGAATATAATGAAAGTAGAAAAGATTTTCTTGAAAAGACTGCCCTTGTTATGTCTAATAGTACCCACCCAAAAATGAAACCTTATAAATTCAATAAATTTGGGGAAAACCAACATGAGAAATCAACCTTGATAGTTTCTCAGAGCAGTCATCCAGAGGAGAAGAGTCACTATGAGTTTAATAAATATGAATGTACTAAAAATGGAAATAATTTTAGTAGGATCACTCAAAAAACTGACACAGAAGGGAAATCTTTCAGCCAAAAATTACACATTAAAGAACAGGAGAAATTTTATATAGGGGTGAAATCCTTTGAATATGGAAAGAATTTCAGCCATAATTCAACCCTCCCAGTGCATCAGAGAATTCACACAAGAGAACAATCCTCTGACTATGGCACCTGTACAGAAACATTGGGTTACCAGTCAGTTTGCAATGTGCCTAAGAAAACTCAAATAATCTTGAAACCCTATGAGTGTAATGAATGTGGAGAATCCTGTGCTAAAACTTCATGCCTGATTCAGCCTCAGAAAAGTCACATGGAGGGGAAGCCCTTTGAATGTCATCAGTGTGGGAAAGCTTTCAGTGAGAAGTCACGTCTAAGGAAACACGAGAGAACTCACACAGGAGAGAAACCCTATAAATGCGACGGATGTGAGAAAGCTTTCAGTGCGAAGTCAGGACTAAGAATACATCAGAGAACTCACACAGGAGAGAAACCTTATGGATGTAATGAATGTGGGAAATCTTTCAACTATAAATCAATCCTCATAGTCCATCAGAGAACTCACACAGGGGAGAGACCCTTTGAATGTAATGAATGTGGAAAGTCTTTCAGCCATATGTCAGGCCTAAGAAATCATCGGAGAACCCACACAGGCGAAAGACCATATAAATGTGATGAATGTGGGAAGGCTTTCAAACTGAAGTCAGGCCTAAGGAAACATCATAGAACTCACACAGGGGAGAAGCCCTATAAATGTAACCAATGTGAGAAAGCATTTGGTCAGAAATCACAACTCAGAGGACACCATAGAATTCACACAGGGGAAAAACCCTATACCTGTAATCATTGTGGGGAATCATTTAGCCAGAAGTCAAACCTTAGAGTACATCACCGAACTCACACTGGGGAAAAACCCTATAAGTGTGATGAGTGTGGAAAAACTTTCAGGCAGAAATCAAATCTTAGAGGACATCAGAGAACTCACACTGGGGAGAAACCCTATGAATGTAACGAATGTGCCAAATCTTTCAGTGAGAAGTCAGTCCTAAGAAAACATCAGAGAACTCATACAGGAGAGAAACCCTATAATTGTAATCACTGTGGTGAAGCTTTCAGCCAGAAATCAAACCTCAGAGTACATCAGAGAACTCACACTGGAGAGAAACCCTACAAATGTGATAAATGTGGAAAAACTTTCAGTCAAAAATCAAGCCTTAGAGAACATCAGAAAGCCCATACAGGGAAATAAAAATATAAATATAATGAAGATGGAAAAACTCTGAGCTGAAAATAAAGTCTCACAAAATACATATGAGAGAACGCCTATGAATATAATAAAAACTTGGAAGTTCGTATGCAAGATACTAGTTTCACTCAACGTCAGAAAACTTAACATGAGCAAATTTCTTGGAATATATTTTATATGGACAGTTCCATCTTGAGTGTAGTCCTCATTGTAGATCAGAGAATTCAATCCAGTAAAGAAACTAAAATAATACAAGAAATACTCTAGGCATTCAATCCTTAGAAAACTCACACTACAGAACTCTGGGAATGTAATGAATATGTCAAAACTTTGTCCCAGCAAATCAAAATTCATTCATCATCAGAGAAATCAAACAGAAAATTGGGAATGGAGTAAATGTGAGAACGGTTAGTCAAACACCAGGTTTTTTCAATAAGCAGAAAATAATATAAAGGGTAGAGACCTTACAGTATATTAAAACAGACAAGAAAACAAGGGAATGGATGTGAGGAATCCTTCTACTATGTCAAACCTCAATTTGACTCACATAAGGGTAATAATATGATATATAATGACATATGTCATATGGTATATGACATAATGATATATTCATTGTTCACCAATAACCATTTCCTCTTTTTCTAATGCCACACCTAGCTTAAATTTCTCAACCACTGTCATCCAACTTGAAATCATATTTTTAACCTCTGGATAGTGAAATGTAGGGGTCAGTGACAAGTCTTGCTAAATACATCCCTCAAATTCTTAATGTTTTCTCCTGTCCCTTGTCAGAATGCAGTGGATGTCACCCCCAGCAAAACCAAGGGGCTTATGCACAGAAGATGAAAGAGTACAAAATAGAAACAGGGCCAAAGAATAAATATTGAATGGAATTTTCTCCTGTGTGTACACAGACTTTTTGCTATGAGGAAATAGACTTGTTCTTTGCTGAGCTTCTGCAGGTTCGAGTATACTTAATACTGACATATACTCATCAAACCTATGAATATGATTTCTGTGGACATGGGAACTCAGTGTAGTATATCAGAAATATCACACAGGAAAAACCCCTGGCAAATCCTGAATGACCATAGCTTTTGTCCATAACTCCGTCTCATCAGTCAGGTGAGTAACAGGGGACGATATCTAATATTACTGCTTATGCAGGTAATCCATTACCCAAAAAATGAGATCTCATTGAATATCTGATAATTGAGCTGTGAATGTGTCAAAGCTTTTAATGAGTCATCAAAGTTTAATATCACTCAGAGTTTGTTATGAGGGAAAAATTTATCAGTTTGAGAAAGTTAATAATAGCCTTTATGTTAATCAAAACTGTTGTTTCTTGTGTAATATTAAGACATTTAATGAACTATAACAGTATTGGTTCATGGACATTTACTAGAATAAGAAGATTTTTTAAAATAAGAAATAAATGGTATAAGCTACACAGTGATGAATATATGTGAATATTTTCTGAATTTTCTGTTGTCTACATCAGTTTGTGTGTGCATGCCACTTAAATGTTTGTTTTGTATGTATCCTAGAATTCTACAGCATTGTAATAGAATTATGTACCCCTTATTTAGTAACTGTTCTGATCTGCTATGTATATTAATACATCATCTACATGTATAGTAATAACAAATAAACCTTTCACCGGAAGTATCTGAAAATTCGAAATCCTATACCACATTTCTTTTCTCTTGTTGCCTCCTGACATGTGCATATAGGGAAGGCCATTTTTACTAAGCTGTCTTTTTTCAACAAAGACAAACCCTGTTTTCTGTGTACTTTTGTATTATCTCAGGGTCACTAATAGAAATATTGTGTTGAAGCCTACACACATACAAATTTATGTAAATGTGTTTGTATCCTGCCTTTCTTCAATGTCACTGAATCCTTCCTCAGTTGTATCAAGTATACTGATAATCCATCCCTTAAAAGGCATTCTTCATTTGTTGTGTTTTTTATTTCCAGCATTTAAATTTTACTATAATTTCTCTCTCTTCTGAACTAACCTGTCTGATCTTGCATGTTATTTAGCTTTATTTACAGTCATTTTATATGGTGTGTGGCATTCTCTGTCTCAGTTAAACAACTGCTTTGAGTTCTTGTTTCTCCCTGCAGCTACCTGGTGTCCAGACTTTGGACTCTTTTTTTGCCCCATAATCTCAGATATCTGATGTAGTCAAAAAAAGTTGTTAATTGAAACTCTTCCCAGCTATCTTCTTATTTAAGAATAGGAACAATGCTTTTTCCTGCTCTCTAATGATCTGAAATGTAACTGAGAGTTGTTAGTTGATTTTTGACATATGTTCCTGGGTAATTTGATATGGAAATGATGATAAAATAATTGGATATTCATATATTTCAAATGCACCTTGATATTTTTACAATAATTAAAGTTTTATTCAAAATAAATTATAAACCTAAACAAAATAGCTAACAGTATAAAATTTCTGTTGGGAAACATAGAAACTGCTTTGAAGCATGGAGAGATTTTTAAGATGTAATACAAAGAATTGTGTGAGACATAAAAGCAAAAAAGATAAGCTGGAGTTTATTAAAATTTAAAGTGTTTGCTTTTCAAGATTTTATTTTGAAAACAAAAAAAATCACACATTGGGAGAAAATGTCTCTAATAGATATATCTGTCAAAGTACTGAAATTCACAATATACCGTGTTCGTAATGCAATAATTCCAGGCCAGAATACTGGAGTGGGTAGCCATTCCCTTCTCCAAGAGATCTTCCCAACCCAGGGATCAAACCTAGGTCTCCCACATTGCATGTGGATTGTTTATCATCTGAGTCCACCAGGGAAGCCCAATAATACAAACAACTCAGTTTAAATCAGAAAAAAAGGATAAGATTAAAACAGGTATTTCACAGCAGAAGATATATAGATAGCCAGTAAGTACTAGAAAAGATTCCAAAGCTTTAATCATCAGGAAAGTGTAAATTAAAACTATAATGCTATAATGTGATAGCATTAAAAATCCATTTGATAGTTCCTTGTAAAAGTAATGCTACCTTATCTAAAACCAACCATTATAATTACAGGTGTTTACCCCCAGCAAAACTTAAATTATTATAAAAAATAAAATAATTTTTTTAAAAGAATTATATTAAAATGTTCATAGAATCTTTATTTATAGTATCCCCAAGTTAGAAAGAACCAAAATGTCCATCGGCAGATAAATGTATAGTCAGTGATGTTGCCTAACACTGGAATACTACTCAGTAGTGAAAATGAAGAACCTATTAATATTACACTAATACATGTAACAACATTAATAATAAGATCAGGCTGAGCAAAGGAAGCCAGGCACAAGAAAATAGAGCTGTATGATTCTATTTATGCAAAATTCTAGGAAAGACGTCTAATCTAGAGGGATAGGAAGCAGCTCATTGGTTGCCCTGGTGTGGGGTGAAGATTAATTTGGTAGGGGAGCAAGGGAATGTTTTAATATGACAGAAAGTTCTATGCAGATTGTGATGGTATTTACAAAGGTATATAAATTTTCAAAACTCATCAGAAGGTATCAAAAATGCATGTTCATGTTAGTCGCTTAATCATGTCCCAACTATTTGCAGCCCCATGGACTGTAGCCTGCCAGACTCCTCTGTCCATGGAATTCTTCAGGGAAGAATACTGGAGGTGGTTGCCATATTCTCCTCCAGGGGATCTTCTTGACTCAGGGATCAAACCTCGGTCTCCAGCATTGCAGGCAGATTGTTTACCATCTGAGCCACATATTTATATAAATTACACATCAATATATTTGATTCTAAAGATTATAAAAGTGAATTTTGGATCTCCAGCATATTATGGGACTCCGATTCTGAATTCGTCACATGGTTCACTGGCTTTACTACTTGTATATTTATTCTCTTCTCCCTCTCATGTGGCCTTGTGACCTTGGGCAAGGCAATTCTCCTTTATATCCCTCAGTTTCCTCATTTGTGAGGGGTGCATATTGATGGTAATTACCTACAATGCTTCTTGAGGGCATTTTCTTTTTTTTCTTAATTTAAATTTTTTTTTTTTTACTTTACAATACTGTATTGGTTAGGGCATTTTCTGAGTTAATCTGTGTCAGTATTTTAAACAATGCCTGGCACAGAGTAAATGAGCAATAAGTAATAACTAACCATTATCTTTTGAATTGTGGTGCTAGAGAAGACTCTTGAGAATTCCTTGGACAGCAAAGAGATCAAACCAGTCACTCTGAAAGGAAATCAACCTTGAATATTCATTGGAAGGACTGATGCTGAAGCTCCAGTCTTGGGCCTCCTAATATAAAGAGCTGACTCATTGGAAAAGACCCTGATGCTGGGAAAGATTGAGGGCAGGAGGAGAAGAGGGTGACAGAGGATGAGATGGTTGGATGGCATCATCAACTCAGTGGACCTGAGTTTGAGTGAACTCTGGGGGACAGTGAAGGACAGGGAAGTCTGGTGTGCTGCAGTCCATGGGCTAGAAAAGAGTTGGACTTGACTTAGCAACTGAACAACAACAAACCGTTACCTATTTTACTACTACTATTAAAAGCAGCTTAAAGCAAGATTTTAGCTGATAATAATAAAAAATACATTAGGCCTAAAGGAGATTCAGCCTTGATATAGGTGGGAGTTCCTCATATTCTTGAGGCATTACTTTTTATCTGATGACACAATTCCTGAAATTTTGGAAGCTTCAGACCTGTACACTGGCCTATGTACCTCAGCCAAAAATGTTTTCTAAGTGTCCAGGAAATTTCTTTTCCACAAAAGCAGGAAAATCACCACCTGTGACTATCTATCCTCTTCCCCTCAGAGCTACTCTCTGATAGAAGTCTGAACTAAACTGGAATAGTCTCACTTGGGTTTTCTGTTACAAGTTCTTGCATCCAGGGTAGGAGTTACACAGCAGATGTATAACTATTCTAGACAGAAGTCACACTTTAAGATAATACCAGCAACACACACACACGCATCCTCTAATGATCACTACTGCCCTGAGTCCTGTTTCCCTGCCATACTGAAGGTGATTCCATTAACGCCTTTTAACACAGGAACTGCATCTTGAGTTCTCTTGTGTACAGGAGTCACTTCATGGTGACCTCTCTGACAAAAGAAGATTTAGAGATCAGCAGGTGGATTTGGCCCTAATCATGGGCAAAAGTCATGAAATTTTTCGTTCTTTACCAGAGCTTATGTCAGAACCTTAAAAAGACACCATTTCAAGTAGTAGATAGCCTCCTGCCAGGTTACAGAGTTTTGGGGGACATGACTTGGGCCAGAGTTTGAGAACTCATCTTCAAGGTCAGTGGAGAATTTTGAGAAGGACCTTGAGATAAGAGTGAGCTTGATGAGACAAATTTGGAGAGTAGAGTGACATATATACACTACCAGGTATAAAACAGTTGGCTAACAGGAACCTGCTGTATAGCACAGCAAACTCTTCTTGGTGCTCTGTGATGACCTGGAGGGATGCGATGGGGAAGCAGGAGGGAGGTTCCCAAGGGAGGGGATGTATGTCACTTGGGTTGACATACAAAGCTGATTCACTTTGTTGTACATTAGAAATTAACAACATTGTAAAGCAACATACTCCAATAAAAAAGAAATTTTAATAGGAAAAAAATATTTAACTCAATCCTCAGAGGCCCCTCCATATTCCTAAGGGAAACTTACAGTCATCAGTGGTACAGGCATGCATGACTATATCTGTAAATTTTTCAGCAGTAGGTGAGATGAAATCAAATGGAGTGATGAGTGAGACAAAGTGGTTTTTTACTTGATAGTATAACATTTTCATGTCAAAATTATTGGAACAGTGCAGAAACAAACAGTAGTCACAAGATATAGGAAAATAAGTATAGAAAATTATAGTGAAAAGATGCAATCATATTTAAGCATGCAACAGAAGCCACTAAGTTGCTATCAATTGTGAAACTTTATTCCCTGAACTAATGCTTTTTAGCCACATATTTTAAATGGAAGTGAGGGTTTTGGGCCTTTATTTTTCAATTTACAGCATATATTATGGTGACTTATCCATGGAAAAAGCAAAACCCAATGTCTAATCTCTGCAGGAGGCTGAGCAATATCTTATCCTGAGTCTACAAGCCAGGTGTTTGTCCCATGGAAGCTAAAGGTGACCTTTCTGGCACAGATAGCACAGGGGCTGATGTCTCCAAACAGGCAAACCAGGTAGACTTCAGGGGCCTCCTATAAAGCCCTACTAGTACCACATTGGAAATACAAGCCAGGCTACAAGGTTTGAGCAACTTCCCAGATCAAAATCTGTAATGGCTGTTGAGGATCAGAAGCCTCTGGGATTTCTAATTCTGCCTGATTTCACAGAGAACAATCCAGGGTAGGTAACAATACGATGCTGAGGCAGGGGTGGTGGCACTGTCTTGCCACTGGTGCCAGGGGTTTTCAGGATCCTGGGGATCATGACAGGTGTTTTTGCTGGTTTGCTTACTGTACGCTTCAGGCTGTCAAGCAAAGTTTCCTATACATCTGCCTTTTCTGTGTAATCTTTAAGAGCAAAGAGTAGCTTCTGTGCATGAAAGTGCATGACAGCTGCTGACACGTACAATACTTAGCTCTGAACAACATCTGGGGAAGGCAGTGGCAACCCACTCCAGTACTCTTGCCTGTGAAATACCATGGACGGAAGAGCCTGGTAGGGTCTTTTGGGGATACAATGAAAACACTGCTTAAGGGGGAGTTTCAGTTCAGTTCAGTTCAGTCGCTTAGTCGTGTCCGACTCTGCGACCCCATGAATCGCAGCACGCCAGGCCTCCCTGTCCATCACCAGCTCCCGGAGTTCACTCAGACTCATGGCCATCGAGTCCGTGATGCCATCCAGCCATCTCATCCTCGGTTGTTCCCTTTTCCTCCTGCCCCCAATCCCTCCCAGCATCAGAGTCTTTTCCCATGAGTCAACTCTTCGTATGAGGTGTCCAAAGTACTGGAGTTTCAGCTTTAACATCATTCCTACCAAAGAAATCCCAGGGTTGATCTCCTTCAGAATGGACTGGTTGGATCTCCTTGCAGTCCAAGGGACTCTTAATGGTCTTCTCCAACACCACAGTTCAAAAGCATCAATTCTTCGGCGCTCAGCCTTCTTCACAGTCCAACTCTCACATCCATACATGACCACAGGAAAAACCATAGCCTTGACTAGACGGACCTTAGTTGGCAAAGTAATGTCTCTGCTTTTGAATATACTACTAGGTTGGTCATAACTTTTCTTCCAAGGAGTAAGCATCTTTTAATTTCATGGCTGCAGTCACCATCTGCAGTGATTTTGAAGTCTAAAAAAATGAAGTCTGACACTGTTTCCACTGTTTCCCCATCTATTTCCCATGAAGTGATGGGACCAGATGCCATGATCTTCGTTTTCTGAATGTTGAGCTTTAAGTCAACTTTTTCACTCTCCTCTTTCATTTTCATCAAGAGGCTTTTTAGTTCTTCTTCACTTTCTGCCATAAGGGTGGTGTCATCTGCATATCTGAGGTTATTGATATTTCTCCCAGCAATCTTGATTCCAGCTTGTGTTTCTTCCAGCTCAGCGTTTCTCATGATGTACTGTGCATATAAGTTAAATAAGCAGGGTGACAATATACAGCCTTGAAGTACTCCTTTTCCTATTTGGAACCACTCTGTTGTTCCATGTCCAGTTCTAACTGTTGCTTCCTGACCTGCATACAGATTTCTCAAGAGGCAGGTCAGGTGGTCTGGTATTCCCATCTCTTTCAGAATTTATAGCTAAATAATATGAAAAGATTGGAAAACTTCACTAAAGAGGCTAAGTCATGGGGTCTCAAAGAGTCTGACATGACTGAGCGACTTCACTTTCACTTTTTACTTTCGTGCACTGGAGAAGGAAATGGCAACCCACTCCAGTATTCTTGCTTGGAGAATCCCAAGGATTGGGGAGCCTGGTGGGCTGCCGTCTGTGGGGTCGCACAGAGTCAGACACAACTGACGCAACTTAGCAGCAACAGCAGCAGCAGCTGAACAACATCTAAGTGTGGACTTCTTTAAGCTTGAGGACATTACACCTACTTATCAATAATAAAGATTTATCAAAGGAAGGAGTACATGAATGATGTTTCTAACCAATACACTGGTAATTTGTTTTTATATTATTAATATATTTTTCTTGGGAAAAAATGAATACAGTTTTTAAAATAAGTCTGGCTTAGCCTCTTTAGTGAAGTTTTCCAAACTTTTCATATTATTTAGCTATAAACTCCCCCCCTTAGCAGTGTTTTCATTGTATCCCATGATTTTGGTAACTATCATATTGTGATTATAGAAGAGATTTTGTATGATATCTATCTTTTTAAATCTGCTGAGGCTTAATCTGTGGCCTAACATATAATCTCTTCTGGAAAATATCCCATTGGGCTTTGGATACGGTGTTCTGTATATGTCAGATCTAGGTGGTTAATTGTGTTGTTCAAGTTCTCTATTTCCTTATGTATCTTCTGTCTGGTTGTACTGTTCATTAGTGAGGTACTAAAGTCTCCCTGGGAGAAATATCAGTAACCTCAGATATGCAGATGACACCACCATTATGGCAGAAAGTGAAGAAGAACTAAAGAGCCTCTTGATGAAAGTGAAAGAGGAGAGTAAACATGTTGGCTTAAAGCTCAACATTCAGAAAACTAAGATCATGGCATCTGGTCCCGTCACTTCATGGCAAATAAATAGGGAAACAGTAAACTGTCAGACCTTATTTTTCTGGGCTCCAAAATCACCGCAGATGGTGATTACAGACATGAAATTAAAAGATGCTTACCCCTTGGAAGGAAAGTCATGACCAACCTAGACTGCATATTAAAAAGCAGAGACATTACTTTGTCAACAAATGTCTGTCTAGTCAAGGCTACGGTTTTTCCGGTAGTCATGTATGGATGTGAGAGTTGGACTATAAAGAAAGCTGAGTGCAGAAGAGTTTATGCTTTTGAACTGTGGTGTTGGAGAAGACTCTTGAGAGTCCCTTGGACTGCAAGGAGATCCAACCAGTCCATTCTAAAGGAGATCAGTCCTGAGTGTTCGTTGGAAGGACTGATGTTGAAGCTGAAGCTCCAGTACTTTGGCTACCTGATGCGAAGAGCTGACTCATTTTTAAAGCCCCTGATGCTGGGAAAGATTGAGGGCAGGAGGAGAAGGAGATGACAGAGGATGAGATAGCTGGATAGCATCACCGACTCAATGGACATGAGTTTGGGTAAACTCCAGGAGTTGGTGATGGACAGGGAGGCCTGGCGTGCTGCAGTTCATGGGGTCATAAAGAGCTGAACATGACTGAGCAACGGAACTGAACTGAAAGTCTCCCTATTATTACAGAAATGTTTGTTTCCCCCTTCAATTGTGTTTTTAAAGGCTACTTACCTCCCAGGGTATTTATGGCTTTCTTAATTCCCTTAACATATGGGATTGCTTTAGAATGCCCTACTTCTTAAATGTCTGGCTCACAAAAATGAAAAAAAGAAAAATTAAGAGAGAAAAAGAAGTGCTGGACTTATACATCCCCTCGAAGTTGCTTCAGCCAGATAAAGAGGGGCTTGCAAGAATGGCAGCCTGCCTCTGTGTCCGCACGTCTGTCATCAGAAGCAGTAGTCAGCAGTAGAAGAAGATTTCCAATATTTGGGGGTCATTCTCCTTACTGCTCTCCCTGTCTCCACAAGCTGCATGAACACTGCTTCAGGGACATGTTTGTGGTTGTCTGCACAAGGTTGAAGGTGTGTGAGATGAGTAACTGCTATGGTGCTAAAAGCTGAAATTGACTAAAATCAACTTCAATTTATAGGACCAACCCTTCTCCAGGAATAGCGAATCTTCAATAGACTCCAAAATAGTTACATCAGACAGATTCTGCCAGCATAATTCTTGTCTGGATAGGGAGACAGTTTCCTGGTCCTTCCTAACCCCACCATCTTCCCTCTAGCTCTACCTCCTTTTCATATTATTTAAATTTACAATGGTTAATTATTTATTTAAGGGACAATGTTATGTTTTGTTTCTATAACAGCGTTTTTCACCATATAAATTCTGTTGCTTATTTCTGAATGTTCTCCAGTTTGTGGCTTGGAAGTTCTCAGAGCTTAAGTCAATATCCTCAATCACTGGATAGCCAAGTATATTGTTTTTAAGAAGCTAAATGGTTTGGTCAGGTTTGATGTATGATTTATGTTTTATCTACAAGATATTCTTTAAATCCATGGGAAAGATTTTTAGTTTGGAGAGGGTAGTTTTCTGAGAGATAAATCTTCCCTACCCAATTATCTGGCAATCCTACTTTAATTAATTTCACTCTATCTGGTGCCTCCTATTAAGATTATTTGTAAAATTTAATTATGAGAGACCTAGCGTCTTTTATTTCCCAAATCAGCCATGGCTTTCAGGTGGCTGCTGTGGAAGGACTATTCAATACAAGTAAACCAAAGGCCCCCTGAATGCCTGTGGACCATTGAGCAGACAAGCTCTTCATGAAAAGTTGGTATCTTTTATTTTTTCACAAATCACCACAGCTAATTAGCATTTCCTCCTTTAAGTTTCTTATTGGCATGTGTTAATCAAAGTTAACCCACCATATGAAATAAGCATGTTGTATTTTAAACTATGAAAACAGAGAAATGTGAAGAGCAATATTACTAAGTAAAGTCACTCAAATTTGATATGCTTATTACAATGACATTCATCTTTGTGTCTTAGCTTCTGAATGTGTTTGGTGTAGTGGATAACTGGCAATTTGATGGTCTTTCTTGATGATGTTTTTACATGCATAAAGCATAATAGGTTACAATGAAAACCAAATGTACTGAAAGAAAGGAATGAAATATTTTTAAAAATAATTTATGGCATAGAAGTAAATGTGATAATTTACTAATACATAAGATACCCAAATCTCTTGTGAGATATATAAACTGTCATAATTTCAAAGTAGAGATGAGCCAAGCAATATTTCTAAATACTTATAACTACTTGTATGTGATACATGAGAATATTTACCTTTCTATTTGTGATGGAGTGATAGGTACTCTGACACTTGAATATTTGTTGCCTGTGTTCATAATTGAAGGAATAGATAAGTTTTAGTAAGGCTGGTTACATTTAAGATGTAATTTGGGGAGTTCCCTGGTGGCCTAGTGGATGGGTTCACTCCCATGGCCTGGATTCAATCCCTGGTTGGGGAACTGAGATCCCACAGGCCACATAATATGGCCAAAAAAAAAAGTAATTTTGAGTGACCTCAGCAAGATGGAAGAGTAGGTTGTCCCTGACCTCAGTTCTCCTTAGAGGAAGAGTGACTAGCAACTATCCAGAGACAAGATACCTTCGTGAAAATTCCAGAACCCAGAGGTAAAACTGAAGCACTCTCCTTGGACCAAAAACAAACAAACAAAAAAAAGGACCACATTAGAAGGGCAAGAGCAGCAGTTTCACTTTGATCATATCACCTCTTCCCAAGGCTGATACAGCATTGCATCAAGAGAGATCTCTGGGCCTATAGTTTCTCTAGTGGGAATTAGCCCAAGGTGGGCATACAAACTTCCTCAGCATTGCAGATGCTTCTCAGAAGGCCCACTTGGATCTCATCTCACAGGAATTTGTGGAGCTGCACCACCTGATATTAGACAGAGATAGAGAAGTCAGCAGAGTTTATAGTAGCCAGCACAAATATATTTGCAAGTCACATTCCTGCTGCTGGTTGTGCCTGAGCAGAGATCGTAGCCAGTGGTCTCTGCTCATTTGCAGACCCAAACCACTGGCTTCCTGTGCCCAGGGAGCTCAACTGGCAGTTATGTCAGGTTTGGGTCCCCAGCTAACCATCACTACTGGCTATAACATCCATTCTAGGGGCCACTCAGGGAAGTAAGACAGCAGCCCCTCCAACTACTGAACATAATCTCTAGTCTCACCCAACTGGAAAGCCTAGACAAAAAACATAGGCAGTTATGGAGTTCATCCTATAGCTGCCTTGGGGTAGGAAGGTAAACCAGCTGCCCCTCTCAACTCAAGAGCATAGCCTCCAGCCCTTCATGAACACAGAACCAAACAGGGACTCCCAGGATGCCCTAAAGCCTAACATATAGAACTGCCTGGCTGCAGAACACAGCCTGTGCCTTCATCTAGCCTGTGACCCAATCAAAGGGAATAGCCTGAGCATAATCCATGGCCCTCTCCTGACACGTAAGCCCAGACAGCAACCCTGTCCAACTGTGGAGCACAGTTTCCACCCCACCCAACTGTATAGTACAGTTGACAGCCCCACCAGATGAAGGAACCCAACGAGCAACTTTTATCAACAGTGGCACACAGCCTGCAGCATCCAATCACAAAACCAGCCTGTGACCCTGACCAATTTAAGGGCACAGCGTGCAGCCGTACCTGGCAACAGACCACAGCCTGAAGTCCCATCCTATCATAAAGCCCTACCTGCAGCCCTGCCTGAACACAGACTTTAGCCAGTGGCACTATCCAGATGGGGAGCACAGTCTGAGGCCCCACCTGACTAGGTGGTATTGCAACATGTGCCTGCAGCCCTACCCAGTCACAGAGTCCGATAAGCAGCAATGCTTTACAAAGGAACGCAAACTGACCTGTCCAACCAGAGATGAACATAGAGCCCAACAAGTGGCACTACCTGACCACAGAGCACAGCCAGCAGCCCCACCTAATCGGGGTGTCCAGTCAGTGCCTTCCCTCCCCCCACTTCAGAGTATGAGCAGTATAAGTATTAACTAGAGAACAAGCCTTACTTTCCTACAGGTGTTACCAGATAGCCTGCCCAGGACGCAAAGCTGAGATAACTGGTGAAGTTCTTCCCCTGACAAAGCAAACCTGTAAAATCTGGAAAAGAAAACTACTTCTTCAGTTGCACAGAAACCAAAACAAGGTACAAGGATCACAAAGAATCAGGTAAACATGACATCACCAAAGGAAACTAATAAAGTTCTAAGAATGGACCCTAAAGATCTGTTAACTTTCTGAAAAAGAATTCAGAGTAATCCTCTTAAAGAAGTTCATCAAACTATTAGGAACACACAGATAAATAACTAAGTGGAATTAGGAAAACAATACATGAACAAAATGAGAAGTTGAAGAAATAGAAACCAACACACACACTAAAATCCCATTGTATTTGGGATACAATAACTGAAGAACTCAACAGAGAGTTTCAATAGCTGACCTTACCAAACAGAAAAAAGAATCTAAGTGAACTAAGGTGCAGATAATTAGAAATTATCCAATCATAGAAGAAAGAGGAAAAGGAATTTAAAAGGATGAAGAAAGCCTACAGAACTTGTAGGACACCATCAAAGAACATAATATATTCATAACAGGAATTCAAGAAAGAGAGGAAGAAACAGTCTATTTAAAGAAATAATGGCTGAAAACTTCCCAAACTTGGGGAGAGAACTGGTCATATTCAAGACCCAAAAGTCTCCAGATATGTTGAACCCAAAAAGAGCTACACCAAGAGACATTGTAATTATTGTAAAAAGTCAAAGACAAAGAATTTTTAAAGTAACGTTTAAGAGAGCCTCCCTCCTAAAACAATCAGTGGGTTTCAAAGCAAAAATCACTCAGGCCAAGAGAGAGTGGGATGTTGTATTCAAAATACTGGGGAGAAAGAAAGACTGTCAACCAAGATTGTTATGCCTAGCAAAGCTGTCCTTCAGAAATGAGATAAAGTCTTTGCCAAACAAAAGCTAAACTACACCAGATCTGCCTTACAAAAGTTGCTAAAGAGAGTTCTTCAAGCTAAAATGAAACAATGTTAGCAGTGTAAAAGCATATGAATATGTAAAATTCAGAAGTAAATGTAAATGCAGGAGTCCCCAGTCTCCAGCCTCTGGATCAATAATTTTTGTCAGATTGCAGCAGCATTAGTGTGATTAGTGTGAAGTTGCTCAGTCGTGTCCGACTCTTTGCGACCCCATGGACTGTAGCCCACCAAGCTCCTCTGTCCATGGGATTCTCCAGGCAAGAATACTGGAGTGGGTTGCCGTTTCCTTCTCCAGGGGATCTTCCCGACCCAGGGATCGAACCCAGGTCTCCCGCATTGCAGGCAGACACTTTAACCTCTGAGCAGCATTAGTGCACAATAAATGTAATGTACTTGAATTATCCGAAAACCATCCCCCACCCCCTGGTCCATGGTGCCAAAAAGGTTGGGGACCTTTGGTTAAATATATAGTAAAGATCAGATTCTCTAATATTGTTATAATGGTGGTGCATAAATAATTTTCAAGATTTAAAATGAAAAAAACAAACATAAATATAACCATGATTATAGTGATTTTTTATTGGATTCACAATATTTTAAAAGCTGTAAACTGTAAAACATCAATAACCTAAAATATGAGGGAGAGGACTTCCCTGGTGATCCAGTGGTTAATACTCCATGATTCCAATGCAGTGGACACAGGTTTGATCCCTGATTAAGGAACTAAGGTCCCAAATGCTGCCGGGCATGACCAATAAAAAAATAAAATGTGAAAGAGGAGAGAGAAGTATAGTTTCCATATTTTGCCAAAATTATCAACTTAAGATAGTATTTTAAAATAAGATATCTTATAACTATAAGTTTCATGGTAACCACAAAGAAAAAATGTACAGTAATTCACAAAAGATTAAGATGAAGGGAATCAAAGCACACCAACATATAAAAGTCACCAAACCACAAAGATAGACGGCAAGAAAGGGAGAAAAGAAGAAAGGCACAACAAAACAGTCATAAAACAATTAACAAAATGGAGATAGTAAGTCCTTACCTATTAATAATTACTTTAAACAAGAATAGGTTTAAACATGAAAAGGCAGAATGGTTGAGTGGATAAGGGAGAAAAAGAAGATCCCACAATATTCTGCCTACAATAGGCTCACTTAAACTTTAAAAACATGGGCTGAAAATGAAGAAATAGGAAAAAGATATTCCAAGCAAAGTTATCAAAAGAGAGTAGGGATAGTTACACTTAAGTCAGACAAAATAAACATTAAACTAAAACTGGTCACAAGAGACAAAGAAGGTCATTACATAATGATAAAGTGGTCAATTCAAGAAGATATAACATGTTTAATATTTATGTA
The DNA here is from genome assembly GCF_014754425.2 of Oryx dammah. Classification (NCBI taxonomy): domain Eukaryota; kingdom Metazoa; phylum Chordata; class Mammalia; order Artiodactyla; family Bovidae; genus Oryx; species Oryx dammah. The sequence goes on along the minus strand of NW_024070185.1, from coordinate 81,910,074 downwards.
CCCTACATTGGAACAACTAAATATGTAAAGCTCATACTAACAGAACTAAAAGAAGAAACAAACAGCACTACAATAACAGAAGGGGCCTTAGTACCCTCATTTGTAACAATGGATATAACATTCAGCTATGCTTCTGAGTTCAGTTCAGTTCAGGCACTCAGTCATGTCCTACTGTCTGTGACCCCATGGACTGCAGCACACCAGGCCTCCCTGTCCACCACCAACTTCAGGAGTTTACTCAAAGTCATGTCCATTGACTCAGTGATGCCATCCAACCATCTCATCCTCTGTCATCCCCTTCTGCTCCCACCTTCAATCTTTCCCAGCACAAGGGTCTTTTCCAATGAATCGTTCTTTGCATCAGGTGGCCAGAGTATTAGAATTTCAGCTTCAACATCAGTCCTTCCAATGAATATTCAGGACTGATTTCCTTTAGGATGGACTGGTTGGATCTCCTTGCAGTCCAAGGGACTCTCAAGAGACTTCTCCAACATCACAGTTCAAAAGCATCAATTCTTTGGCGCTCAGCTTTCTTTATAGTCCAACTCTCACATCCATACATGACTACTGGAAAAACCATAGCCTTGACTAGATGGACCTTTGTTGACAAAGTAATGTCTCTGCTTTTTAATATACTGTCTAGGTTGGTCAGAGAAGGAAATGGCAACCCACTCCAGTATTCTTTCCTGGAGTGTCCCATGGACAGAGAAGCCTGGTGGGCTCCAGTCCATGGGGTCACACAGAGTTGGATACGACTGAAGCAGCTTAGCAGGCAGCAGGCAGGCTAGGCCGGTCATAACTTTCCTTCCAAGGAGTAAGTGTCTTTTAATTACATGACTGCAGTCACCATCTGCAGTGATTTTGGAGCCCCCAAAATAAAGTCTGCCACTGTTTCCACTGTTTCCCCATCTGTTTGCCGTGAAATGATGGGACTGGATGCCATGATCTTAGTGTTCTGAATGGTGAACTTTAAGTCAACGTTTTCACTCTCCTCTTTCACTTTCAAGAGGCTCTTTAGTTCTTCTTCACTAGTGTTCATTGAGCAACACTATAGACCCAATAGAACATTACATCCAACAACTGCAGAATACATTCTTCTAAAGGGCATGTAGAACATTCTCCAGGATAGATCATATGTTAAGGCAACAAAACAAGTCTCAAAAATTAAAGAAGATAGAAATCATATCAAGTATCTCTTCTGATCACAGTGGTATTAAACCATACCATACTGATGATTTCTGTGCTCTTCTTATTCATAACCTTCACCCTACAAAGATGTATTAATTTGCCAGATATATAAACCTAATAAATAATCCATTGGTGTGTTCAGTGTAAATGGAAATGCAAGACTTATCCTTTTTTATGCACTCTCTCTCCCCTGCCCTCATCAGGCAGAAGAGAGAGCTAAGTATCACCACATCAATCAAGCACACCTTTGCCTTGGTAAACTTTTCACAAACAAATATTGATGCTTTCTTTATTTTCCCAAAGCCGCCTTTTTGTTTATTCATTTTGATAATACAGAGTGTAAATTTTTAATGATCTTTCAATATTATTTGTCAAGAAATTGTTGAAAAAACAAAGCTATTAGGTAACAAATGGAAACTTCTTTATGCTCATTGTATTCCATTCATTTTATGGCGATCTGCTGTGGATCCACTGTTTTGTGGCATTCCGCTTATGTCGGACATTTATAAACATGCTGACCCATGATCTCCCTTCAAACTGTGTATATGTGGATGACAGTAGAATTATGCTCAACCATTAGGTTTGGTCAGGTTTACCTGGGTGTATGGATATTTCAGTTCAGTTCAGTTCAGTTCAGTTCAGTTCAGTCACTCAGTTGTGACCGACTCTTTGCAACCCCATGAACTGCAGCACGCCAGGCCTCCCTGTCCATCACCAACTCCTGGAGTCCACCCAAACCCATGTCCATTGAGTCAATGATGCCATCCAATCATCTCATCCTCTGTCGTCCCCTTCTCCTCCTGCCCTCAATCTTTCCTAGCATCAGGGTCTTTTCAAATGAGTCAGCTCTTCGCATCAGGTGGCCAAAGAATTGGAGTTTCAGCTTCAACATAGTCCTTCCAATGAACACGCAGGACTGATCTCCTTTAGGATGGACTGGTTGGATCTCCTTGCAGTCCAAGGGACTCTCAAGAGACTTCTCCAACATCACAGTTCAAAAGCATCAATTCTTCTGCACTCAGCTTTCTTTATAGTCCAACTCTCACATCCATACATGACAACTGGAAAAACCATAGCCTTGACTAAACAGACCTTTGTTAGCTAAGTAATGTCTCTGCTTTTTAATATGCTGTCTAGGTTGATTGTAACTTTATCTATGCCAAAGCCTTTGACTGTGTGGATCACAATAAACTGTGGAAAATTCTGAAAGAGATGGGAATACCAGACCACCTGATCTGCTTCTTAAGAAACCTATATGCAGGTCAGGAAGCAACAGTTAGAACTGGACATGGAACAACAGACTGGTTGCAAATAGGAAAAGGAGTACAGACTGGAGGAAGCACAGGCTGCAATCAAGATTGCTGGAAGAAATATCAATAACCTCAGATACGCAGATAACACCACCCTCATGGCAGAAAGGGAAGAAGATCTAAAGAGCCTCTTGATGAAAGTGAAAGAGGAGAGTGAAAAAGTTGGCTTAAACCTCAACATTCAGAAAACTAAGATCATGGCATCTGGTCCCACCACTTCATGGCAAATAGATAGGGAAACAGTGGCTGACTTTATTTTTCTGGGCTCCAAAATCACTGCAGATGGTGACCGCAGCTGCTGCTGCTAAGTCACTTCAGTCGTGTCCGACTCTGTGCGACCCCAGAGATGGCAGCACACCAGGCTCCCCCGTCCCTGGGATTCTCCAGGCAAGAACACTGGAGTGGGTTGCCATTTCCTTCTCCAATGCATGAAAGTGAAAAGTGAAAGTGAAGTCGCTCAGTCGTGTCTGACTCTTAGCGACCCCATGGACTGCAGGGTGACTGCAGACATGAAATTAAAAGACGCTTACTCCTTGGAAGGAAAGTTATGACCAACCTAGACAGCATATGGAAAAGCAGAGACATTACTCTGTCAACAAGGTCTGTCTAGTCAAGGCTAGGTTTTTCTAGTGGTCAAGTAGGATGTGAGAGTTGGACTATAAAGAAAGCTGAGTGCAGAAGAATTGATGCTTTTGAACTGTGATGTTGGGGAAGACTCTTGAGAGTCCCTTGGACTGCAAGGAGATCCAACCAGTCCATCCTAAAGGAGATCAGTCCTGAATATTCATTGGAAGGACTAATGCTGAAGCTGAAACTTCAATACTGATGCGAAGAGCTGACTCATTTGAAAAGACCCTGATGCTGGGAAAGATTGAGGGCAGGAGGAGAGGGGGACGACAGACGATGAGATGGTTGGATGGCATCACCGACTCAATGGACATGGGTTTGGGTGGACTCCGGGAGTTGGTGATGGACAGGGAGGCCTGGCGTGCTGCCGTTCATGGGGTCACAAAGAGTCAGACACAACTCAGCAACTGGACCGAACTGACTAACTGATACCTACTATCACTATATATTAGTATGGAATATTTAACATAATTCTATTTAAGTAATTGAATACCCTGTGGTATCTTGCTAGATTCCTTAAAGTATCAAGCGGTTTTAGAAAAGAAGTGTTAAATGGTTTCAATCTAAAGCATGATAAAGTTGAAATCTTGCCATCTGTACAGTTAAATTCACATACAAAGACAAACCACTGTTCACTCAGTTAATATTTCCAGAACATGTGACATTTTAATTTACACTTGTACCTTAGCACTTGAGGAGAAAAGTGACAACTAAAATAGCAACACTGAAATATAAAATCAGAATAAAATCACGCCCTATCACAGTATTCTATCAAGGCAAAATTGTAGACTGTGGTTCTCTAAGAATAACTCAGATGTGAAATTCCTCCTCCTAATATTCTCCATCACACTTCTCAACTCCCCTAAAATACATACTCACACATTCTCTTCAGGTTCTAACAAAATAAATTTAATTGTGAGCTTATCAATTATAAGGTAGAAGTTTAATTTATCTTACCATTACAAAAACAGCAAAGATTTTTCATTAAAAGCTAGATTTAGAAACTTAATAAAAAGTACCAGATTTATAATTTTAATTCATTTTGTAATACTGGCACAATAAGATTGTTCTGTAAAATATATGGGAAAATGTTCCAAAGTAACCTATTTTTCTCCTTAATTATTTTCCCAATTCAATAAGTTAATAAAATATCAAAGGAGGTATGGTTTAACATAACTATGTTTATTTTTGAAAATTCAAAAGGAGTTTTATGATCTTTCATCTGTGTAATTAATTATGATGCTAAAGATTTTAGGCCTTAGGGAAGACAACTGCACTTTTCCTGATTCTTCCATTACTCTGAATATATAAATACCAGGTTCCAATGTTTAAACAAATGGGAGTCTGATTTGTTTCTGATATGGATTTAAACATAACATATGCATTTTAAAATATTTTAATTACCTATTTAACTTTATTTTTTAACTACTTGGGAGTGGATAGCAATGTCATCACCTGTTCCAAGGAATGACTTTCATAGCCTTCTCTTTTTGTTTTCTGCACTTTTGTTTTCTTCTCAAGACCTGCTTACACAAGAAACAAACTGTCTTCTGTTGTACTGCAATCCAAATACACCAAGTTTTAGCATTCATTGATCTCTCCTTGACATAGAGAAAATTTGAAAAAGTTTTCTTTAAAGTCTAAATTAACTTTGATTTGATTTTGCAAAAACTGCATTAATTAAATGTCATATAAATTAAGAACGTTATCATCTCTAAGCAATTCCAGGATAAGAAGCTGTAGCTTTTCAACTGCAGACTGAAAAATCCCTATCATTTAACCTGTAAGTTTCTTTGTGTTCAGTTCAAAGCATCAGTGGCTCTTACAGCTAGTTGATGGTCATCTGATACTCCATCCACTACCTTTATCCAATTAAGTTCCTGTTTCTGCTTAAGTTTTTCCTCCTGTAGTGGACATAAAAGAGCTTTAAAAGAAGAACCGAAAAGACAGAAGGAAGACAAGACCTATGAAGAAATAAGTCGACAAAACTGCCTTCTCAAGCAATTTAGACAGTTCTTCTGAAGAGGGAAAGCTGAGCAGTGCATACCTGGTGGTAAATTCCCCCCCTTGTATCTTTGAGGTGGAGGTAAATGGGGAAGATGAAAAAAAAATGAAGTTTTCGTTAGAGCACTCATTAACATAATGAGATTAGTAAAAAGGTTAGTGATTGCCAAAGGTTAGAGAGGCAGGAGAGAAGGATGAATGGGGGAGCACAGAGAAATTTAGGGTAGTGTATGATAATTTAGTATATGATCCTATAATAGAGGGTACATGTCATTATACATTTGTCAAAACCCATAGAATATACAACATCAAGAGTAGAATGGTAATATAAACTGTAAACTTTGGGTGATAGTGATGTGTTAAGGCAAGGTCATCATTTTAACAAATATACATTCTGGTGCAGGATGTCAACATGGGAACTCATACCTGCTGCTCAATTTTGCTGTGAACCTAAAATTTCTCTTTAAAAAAAAGCCTGTTTTTTAAGTTGATATTTATTTCCCATTCACAGAAAAGATAATAGAGTTTTGTTGAGCTTATTTTACTATATAATTATACCCCTTTCACTTGACATACAGCTATGTTCACTTTTTTTTTCAATTTGTAGAATTATTTGTCCTTTGTGTTTTAATTATGAAAATATTTGCATGGTTACAAGTCAAAATTATTCTAAAAAAGGACATTAATAGAAATTTTGCTTTCCTCCTCATCTCTGCAATTCTTTTCCTCCCTCTTTAGACAGTTTTCTTAGTTTTGGTTTCTCCTTTCATTGTTTCTTTTGAAAATACAAGCAAATGCATTTAAATATGGTCACATCCCCTTCTCTTTCTTACACAAAACTCAAATACTATAAAAGTGTTTTGCATCTTTCACTTTTTTTGCTTAATAACATATGATGGTGATCACTCCATATCTGTGGACAGAGATCTTCCTGCTCGTTTTTACAGCTGCACAGTACTGCACCAGATGAATACAACAGGTTTGGGTATTTTTTTAAGTTTCCTGTAATAGAGTTTTGGGTTGTCATAACCTCTCTGTTATTAAAAACAATGCAGTGCTGCAATGAAAAACTTTGAAACATTTGACAATTAAAAAAAATCAAAGTTAGTTGTATTAAATGCAATAATAAGCTTATAGGAGAGTTCCAGCACCATGGTAATCATTCCTTGTTAGTAATTAGTAATAACCTACCCCCCACATTGGCTTCTTATTGAATATTGCTTTATTTGCCTAGATGTGAACCTCCCACTGTCACTCAGATACATGCTAGCTATCCAAGTGTTTACTATGGAGTTGCAGTTCTCTTGCCACAATGATAGGCCTATGCTTAGACACCTAATCCAAATTGGGTCCATCAAAGAACCTTAACTGGATGGTCTGGGTTTAGTAATTTGACTGAAACTGTGCCATTCAGAGCTCTACTCTGGCTTCTAAATTAGAGCTCTAAGAGGGGTATTTTCTGATCACCAATTCCAATGTATGTGTTGTGGTAGAGGAGGGTGAGGGTTCTCTTTACACCTCCAAGCAATGCTCCAGATATCAGCCAAGTGTCCTAACAATCAACTCAATTCTGACATTATCTACTGAGAGATGGTATCAGATTCCACAGGCTATGGGTTCAGGTATACAAGTCTATCCCCACCTCACTTCAGATGTCAGTCACAACTAGTAGGTTCCCAAGTTTTCCCCAACTTCTGTCCAACTTAGCTAAAAATCAAAGGTTCCCATGAGGACCCTCAGGTTTTTATTAACTTGCTAGTGTGTGCACAGTCACCCAATCATGTCTGACTCTTTGTGACCCTTTGGACTGTAGCCTGCCAGGCTCCTCTGTCCATGGGAGTTTTCAGGCAAAAATACCAGAGTGGGTTGCCATTTCCTCCTCCCAGGGATCTTCTCAACCCAGGGATCAAAGCCGTGATTAACTTGATAGAGCAGTTCACAGAACTCGGAGAAACATTTTACTTAGTAGATCACTGGTTTATTACAAAAGAACATAACTCAGGAACAACCAAATGGGTGATAGGGCAACATATGGGGAAAAGGCATGTACCTCTATGCTCTCTCTCTGAGTGTACCACCTGCCCCCAAACCTCTGCACATTCACCAGCCTGGAAGCTCTTGGAACCTCTTATTATTGGGATTTTTATGGAGGCTTTATCATGAAGGCACAATCAATCATTAACTCTGTTTTTAGGCCTTCTCTCTTCTCAAGAACATGGTAAGTGGGGCTGAAAATTCCAAGCTTCTAATCGTGTGGTTCAGCTTTTCTGGTGACCACCCACCATCCGGGAGCTATCCAGAGCTAATACATTAGACTAAAAGATGCTCCTATCACCCAGGAAATGACAAAGGTTTAGGAGCACCGTCAGGAACCAGGGTCAAAGGCCACATGTTAGAACAGAAATGCCTCAAGAGCTCTTATCACTTAGGAAACTACAAGGGTTTCAGGAGCTCTGTGCCAGGAACTGGGGGCAGAACCAATATATATTTTCCATTACCTCACAAGGATTAATATGTGAGGGGAACGTGTGAGACATGGTTCTGGGAGTAGCCATGTTCTCAGGCATTGTGTAACGGGAGAAGCTGAGAAGAGGAACCCGACCGTATAGAGATGCAGAACTAGAGAAGAAGGAAGAAGTTCCTGGTGGTGTTATCTTCTGAGACAAGCCATATCTCTGCCTTTCCTGCTATTTGGTTACATGGAACAGGAAATTTCTCTTTTATTCTAAAAACTAAAATGGAAATTAGGCATTAAGATGTTACATTGACAAAAAGAATTGCCAACAAAAAAGCTCATACTAGAGTCAGAACCTACTTTAATTCTTAACTCTATCGTTTTCTCTTAGTTCATCTAGTTTTTCAAACAGAAGAGTTCACTGCACCTGGGACAAGGTTGGTGCTTGATAAGTGAGTGTTGATTGAACAGATGAATGAGTAAACAAAGGATGTGCTATTATTTCTTTTCAGTGATTATTTTCTCAACAATCTAAACATGTATTAATAGATTATAATTCAATCTGAAATTAGAATATGTTTCTTAAATCTAAGAGGTACTGAATTTCAAGTTGGTTCTCACACAACTGATGAAAGCACTGTTTTATCATCTGTTTACTAAAGAAAGATTCAATGTCCTGGATTGGCAAGTTTTAAAGAATAATACAGGAAATACTCTCTGATTGGTGTTTTTGTGTGGCTCTAGAACATTTAAAATCTACCCATTGCAAATCAACATGAATTTTATCTTCATGTTACTAAACAATGGCAGATGCCACAAATTTATTTTATGAAACTACATTGCATGTAGAGCAAACTTGTTCCATTCATCAAGGGATGATTGCTCTTACTCTTATTTACTAAAACTCAAAAAAAGGCATTCTGTTTGCATAGCCTAGATAAGTGACATATCTTGAGATCTTTCATCTCAAATACAAACTTACTGAATTAGGGTCCAATGAAGAGCAATAAATTAATTAAATGGAAAAAATAATATAAAGAACTATTAACTATATACAGGCAGTAAAGATGAAAAGATAACTCTAAAGAGTATCCTAGGTCTGAGAAAGAGTACCCAAGGAAGGAACAACTTGTGAGAGGCTCCCTCTCCATACCTGAGATTCACTTGCTTTCAAGATGTGGGTTTAGCCTATTGGATGATAGAGAAATTTTCTCAGTTGCCTAAGCCAAAGCTGGTATACTGTCCAGGCAGGCAGGAGATACTCCTTTAGGCTGCATGAGGGTAGAGACTACCAAATAGGCATGCCAAGGGAGCTAGGCATCAGGTGCCCACTGTGTGATACTAAGCCTGGTGTGTATGGTGTCCACATTGGGAGAACAGTAGGAAAACCCTCCAGGGTGCAAGTGGACTGAGGCTGGCAGGTAGTGAGCAGAGGGAGAGCACCAGGGCATCAGGAACCCATCTCAGAGAAGTATAGTGTGAGGCTCATAATGTTAACATTGTGAGGACTACAAAAAAGTTGGGGTGGACCGGGGCTGCAAGCTTACCATGGGATCTCATACTCCTGGGGGCCCAGTGGAATAGAGCATCACTAAAGTTCCACACATGCACTCCTAGTAATTGTGAATTTGGAGCAAAATAAGGCAAAATCAAAGCACATAAAAAAAATACAAGAGAAGTCTTTGCTCCTGCAATATCCCTCTAGCAACCCATTTTAAATCATAGGTTTATTATTCAGGTATGGTAAGGCCAAGTCATAGCAAACACTCTCTTCCAACAACACAAGAGAAGACTCTACACATGGGCATCACCACATGGTCAACACCGAAATCAGACTGATTATATTCTTTGCAGCCAAAGATGGAGAAGCTCTATACAGTCAGCAAAAACAAGACCATGAGCTGACTGTGGCTCAGATCATGAACTCCTTATTGACAATTTCAGACTTAAATTGAAGAAACCAGGGAAAACCACTAGACCATTCAATTCACTTCAGTTCAGTTCAGTCTCTCAGTCGTCTCTGACTCTTTGGAACCCCATGAATCGCAGCACACCAGGCCTCCCTGTCCATCACCACTCCCGGAGTTCACTCAGACTCACTTCCATCAAGGCAGTGATGCCATCCAGCCATCTCATCCTCGGTCATCCCCTTCTTCTCCTGTCTGCAATCCCGCCAGCATTAAAGTCTTTTCCAATGAGTCAACTCTTCACATGAGGTGGCCAAAGTACTGGAGTCTCAGCTTTAGCATCATTCCTTCCAAAGAAATCCCGGGATTGATCTCCTTCAGAATGGACTGGTTGGATCTCCTTGCAGTCCAAGGGACTCTCAAGAGTCTTCTCCAACACCACAGTTCAAAAGCATCAATTCTTCAGCGCTCAGGCTTCTTCACAGTCCAACTCTCACATCCATACATGACCACTGGAAAAACCATAGCCTTGACTAGACGGACCTTAGTCAGCAAAGTAACGTCTCAGCTTTTGAATATGCTATCTAGGTTGGTCATAACTTTTCTTCCAAGGAGTAAGCGTCTTTGAATTTCATGGCTGCAATCACCATCTGCAGTGATTTTGGAGCCCCCCAAAATAAAGTCTGTCACTGTTTCCACTGTTTACCCATCTATTTCCCATGAAGTGATGGGACCAGATGCCATGATCTTTGTTTTCTGAATGTTGAGCTTTAAGCCAACTTTTTCACTCTCCACTTTCACTTTCATCAAGAAGCTTTTTAGTTCCTCTTCACTTTCTGCCATAAGTGTGGTGTCATCTGCATATCTGAGGTTATTGATATTTCTCCTGGCAATCTTGATTCCAGCTTGTGCTTCGTCCAGCCCAGTATTTCTCATGATGTACTCTGCATAGAAGTTAAATAA